>NC_057862.1:681790479-682152146 GCF_019393635.1 Dromiciops gliroides
GGAGGTAGAAGGCAAGGAGGAGGAGGAGCAGGAAACCAAAGAAAAAGGGAGTGGAAGAGAAGAGGAAAAAGGGGTAGTCACCAATGGGCTTGATTTGAGCCCAGCAGAGGAAAAGAAAGAGGGAGACAAGAGTGAAGAGAAAGTTGTGGTGACAAAAAAAATAGAGAAAATTACCAGTGAGGGTGGGGATGGGGCTACCAAATACATCACCAAATCTGTCACCGTCACCCAAAAGGTGGAGGAGCATGAAGAAACCTTTGAGGAGAAACTAGTGTCCACAAAAAAAGTAGAGAAGGTTACCTCTCATGCTATAGTCAAAGAGGTCACCCAGAGTGATTAGGAAAATCAAGCCAGGTGCAAAAGGTTAAGCCATATGACAACTTCCAAATGCATGTGATTGACGGCTTCCAAGCAGAACCGGTTCTCTCATGAGGGCTCCAGACACTGTATTTTACTCTGTGCAACATAAGGGACCTGCATGCAAGCTCAGGGTGTGCTCCCTTCACAGTCTTCGGGGGATTAACAATGCATGATCTGTAATGTACCTAGGAAATTTTTCTTTTTTCCCATTTCCTAAGCTTTTGGAAGGGGGGGACACTCTGGAGGGATGTCTTGAGATGTATTATGCAAAGATTCAACTGAGCCAAAAATCATATTAATACTAATACTAATGATCATGTTAATAATAATAATGATGATAATAATAATAATAATAATGAAACAGAACTCTTAGCCTTAAGAAAGCTATTTATGAATAATTACGTTTACCTCACTGGTGCAATTAAGATGGGCTTTCATTCATGGGAGAACCTCTGACATGCACAGTTTGCAACCTTTTGTGGATTGATGTAAAACATCCCAGCAGTTCTTGCTCAATAAAGGTCATATTGGAAACATGTCTGACTCTTTGATGGTCTCACTTTTAGAGCAAAATTTCTGCTCCTTTGGTCTGTCCTGAAAAGCAAATTAATAGGGGGTTATGAGGGCTCTATATTAAGTCATTCCCCTAGAAGAGGGTTTTGTTTGTTTCAACGTAGATATTTCATTGGGAAGGGAGAGGGGGAAGAAGGATCTCATTTCATTTTTGTGGAGACTTTTCAATGTCTCCACTCCCCTCACTGTTGCAGGTTGCCCAGCTGGTATTATGAGGGAATTTAAACCTAGCTTTTCCTAACTCCAGGTCTATTACTCTCCCTATACACTACTTCATGCTGCCTCTCTGGGTCTCCATAATTCCAGGACTGGTGCCTTCTTCCCTGTGCTACCTCTCAAGAGCCTTTCATTAGGAAAAGGTGCTAGATGCCTTTTCAGTGGACTATGTGCAAAGTGATTTCCCTACCCTAGTGTTAAAGGTGGGAGTGGGGTCAGGCAAAAAAGGGGGAAAGAACAGCATCAATTTTGAAAGCTCTAGTCTCCAGCACTCTGATAGGATCCCAGGAGAAATTTACAAAGGAGCTAGCAACTCACCTCACCCACCTCCAGCATTGGAAAACGGGGACAAAGGAGAGCCACAAGATAAATGTTGTCCCTAAGTCAACTCTCAACTCCTGTACGGTGTAAGTGCAGCAAAGTGTCATGATTTCAATGAATGCTTAAATGGTATAGCAGATACAAATAACACTATTTATAATGTGAATATTTGATGAATAATAATGATGGCATTTCCTATGTGAAAGGAAGCTGGAGATTAAAATCGTCCAACCTATAATAAAAGAGACTGAGACAGAGCTCTGAGCCAAAGACACTTTATTAAGGAGTCCATGGTTCCCTCTAATAAAATAGACCAGATCTTTCTCAACCTGAGATGCCCCCTTCCTCCAGGGCCTCAATTTTATAAGTCTTGGTACCAGATTTGATACCTGAACATTCCAAGGTGGCTATGCACAGTACAGAATCCCATTGGTTGATAAAATCTTGTCTCGGGCCAAAAATGATCCATCAGCTAGAAATGGTATGTCAGCATGGGGAGGAGGGAGTCTCAGGTTGGACAAAGCATGAGGCATCTCCACTAAGTGGTCAGGTCACCTGCTCATGTTGGACAAGAGAATGGTCAAAAGGTACAAAAATAAGTTGGGGGATCTTTCCAAAACATCAAGGCATCCCACCTATGCTGGATTTGGATGGATTTTGAGCAAAACAGGATAGAGATATCTTTCAACATCCTTATCGCTGCACAAGTGAGCCTCATAAGTTGATAAATAGTGAGCATTACATTAAAGTTTGAGGTCTAATATAAAGAACTTATAATTACTACCTCCATGGAATTGTATCAAACTGATTAATACCAATCGGAATAGAATAGGGGGTCCAAGTAAACTATTTCTCACAAAACCATCCCTGATTGGGAAGAGCACTAAATGTGAAGTGAGAGAACCTGGTTTCTTATCTTTTCCTGATCTTGCCCAAGGTCAAACAGGTAGTGGGCTACTTTTCCCAGGGCCTATTTCTTCATCTCTACCATGAAGGAATTGGACAAAACAAGAATTCTTATCCATTTGTATGCCTGTGTGGTATTGATCCATTTGGCTGTCTTGTGAAATCTGCTTCCTCCCTCTCAGAATTATGCTTTTAAGTGCATGAAATAAAATGGGTGGCAAAGAAAATCATATATTACAATAGTATCACTAAAATATTCTAGGTTCATGGAAACCTGAAGAAAATGGATCTTCAAGACTGATAGCATCATGATAAGGGATGCTGTGTTTTATTCCACAAGTACCTAAGAGTGATAGACTCAAAGAGATGTCAATTTCCTGTGTCAGTCAATCTTTTTTGCAGATAAAATCACTTAAACAGTGTTACAGTAGCAAAAGATTCATTAAGAATAATAATATAAAGTCAGTTTTTTCATTAGACAAATGAAAGCATTCCATCCTTTAAAAAAAAGCCCATGATATTATTACATTTTTAAAAGAAGTCAAGGAAAGAAAACCACTCCCTTTATTAATGAATCTAAATGGGACAGTCTGTCATTTCACAAATTATTTCATTAGGATCATAGGTGGAGAGAACTTACAGTTCTACAAGTGATTAGGAACAATGTCATTTAAGACTTGCTAGCTGGTAAAAAAAAAAAAAGCGGGGGTGGGGGGGAGCACATATTTGCTTTTCAGTCAGGTCCTGTCCATTTTTTTCAAGCAACCTAAAAGGAATGTGGGATGTTGGAAAGGCAGCATTTCAAGTACATCTTTATATGTACTTCAAGGATATAACTGTGTCTTCAGAACTGTGAGCTGTGGACAGCTCAAAGGGGGCTACATGGGTCCCTAGCACTCAAAATTCCAAATTGCTTTCATCTATGTCATTTCAGTCTATTTTTTCCAGGAAGGAAAAACATATTCTTTCTAGAGGTAGAATTTCCACATAAATATACAAAAGTAAGCTTAAAAATACACTTGTCTCCATTTCTTATAATACAATGTATATTTTTAAAGTACATTGCCAAATCGCCAATCTGAATTAGTTTAATGATACTACTAATTGTAATTCATTTTAACAGAAGACATGTCAGTGACACATATGTTTTTGGGTTGACCTGCTGAGAAATTCTAGATTTAATATAGACAGGAGCTCTAGATAAAATAAGGAATATTTGGATAATAGCATTAATCTAAAAAACAGAATCATTTTCCCCCAAAGGTTGTCTTGTGGGTGACAATTTCACGTTAAAATAAGACATATTGTTGCCAATAAAGATACAGATTGTTTTTAAGCAAGGAGTTCTAATATTTCCCCCATTTGTAGTTGGACTTTATTTTGGGGTAACCAGCAACCCACATAAAGAAAGTTAAGTGTTAATGGAGGTCCATACAATCAAAGATCTACTTCTACTTAGAGACCATTGAGTTTATCCCCCATGTTCAAGAAATCAAGACCCCACCTTTATCATAAAGACCTCGAATTGCTTTCCTAAACTAAGGACCTAGCTTTTCAGAAAAAAAAAAACTGGCTTTAGAGTGCTAAATAAATGTCTGTGTAATGATGATAATAATGATGATTTTCATACATCAATGATCTTTAACTTAAGTAACCTAAGAATTCTGCTAACACAAATCAAAATCCATTTACAGCATAATAGGTCTTAGAGAGCTTCCTAAAATTCAGAGAGGTCAACTCTCTGGGTAATTACAATCAGGATTTGAATTCAGATCTTCCTGACTATGTTAGATCCTGCCTGTCTTTCTTCATTAAGAAGACGCAAGGCAGAATCATGATCTCGGGGTTCAGCTGTCCTGATTTCAAGTCTTGCTTCTGACTTGTACTATCTATGGAACCCTGGACAAGTAATTTAATCTTTAAGTGTCCCCAAACAATAGTATAAATTTCAGAAAAGGAACCATTCTATACTAACAGTCAGAGCTTTGTTGTTGGGAGTGTCCTATACTAAGGTAATCACAGGTTCAGTCCCATCATAATCATTTAAAATGTATCTAGTAAAAAAATAAAATAAAAAATTTATCTAGTGGTGATTATATCCAAGCTCCTCTAATTAATCATTTTTATTTTATTCATACCCAAAGGTTTTCAGAGTCTTTTAATTTTCTAACATGACTTCCACTACCCCTGTTCCATTCAATCAGGGTCTTTATTAAACAATTGTTTTATACCAAGCATATCTTCTATAACTACCTTAAATTTGGATTATATATATGTATATATATGCATATATATGTGTATATATGTATATATATAAGTATATGTATATGACATAACCTTAATTCTAATAGTTACTCTGTCCCTCAAAGAGAACCCTAAGGCTGTTTAGTTCACAGCTTAGGCAGAGGAATTGGCTCACCTCAGTGTGCTAACACAGAGAGGTTGTACTGTCTTCTTTTTTTTTTTTTTTTTTTGCAGGGCAATAGGGGTTAAGTGACTTGCCCAGGGTCACACAGCTAGTAAGTGTCTGAGGCCAGATTTGAACTCAGGTACTCCTGAATCCAGGGCCGGTGCTTTTATCCACTGCGCCACCTAGCTGGCCCTGTACTGTCTTCTTAACAGTCCATGAATTGTATTGTGACATTCCCAAAGGTCCCACCTCCTCTCATGGCATAATCTTTCCAGCTAGGTGGCACAGTGTCTAGGTAGCACAAGGTGCTGTCCCTGGAGTCAAGAAGACCTGAGTTAAAACATCACCTCAAACATTTACTAGCTGTGTGGCCCTGGGCAAGTCACTTAACCCCAACTGCCTTAAACATCTGGGGCCATCTCCAGTCATCCTTATGTATATCTTGCCACTGGACCCAGATGGCTATGGAGAAGAGAGTGAGGTTGGTGACCTTGCACAGCCCTTCCTCACTTAAATCCAATTCACTGCAAGTCATGGCATCACCTCAGTGCCATTGTCCTTGTGAAGAACAAACAACAACATATTTCCAAAATATCCCCACTCCATTGAAACTGCATCAGGTGTCAGCATTCCTACCCACAACTGTGTAATCAACAAACTTCCCTAGGATACAAGTATTCCTTCTATAATATCTTTGAGATGTGGTTGTCTAGCCTTATGTCAATACACCCAGTGACAATGAATGCGATAGCTCTCATCAACAACCTTCTATTATTGAACAGCCCTACATATTATAAAGTTCTTATTTTGAGCAGAAGTCCACTTTCCTGTTACTTCAACCCACCAGTCCTAATCACTCCCTCTTGGGCCAAGCAGAATACCCAGTGCATCTTCCAAATGGCAATCCTTTAAGTTCTTCAAGACAGCAGTCACATGGCCATTAAGTTTTCTCTTTTCCAGAATAAATATCCTTATTCCCTTTTTTCTTTTTATAGTTAATGAGACAGATAGGAGGTAACCAAATGGGAAATCAGATTTTTTTTCCCCAAAGGTTATGAAAGCATGATCAAATTCTCTTTCCTAGCGATCAACTAGAATGTAATTTTACTCTTGGTCTTAACCCCAGATTCTAAGAAGCCTTTCACTGCATCTCTAGATGCATGATATATTTGCATGACAGCAAAGCTAATCTGTTCACTTTGTCCATACTAGCAATTTGCAAGGTTCATTGCCCCATTGATTCAGTCATGGAGATTAGTATGGATTGTAAGAAGTCAAAAGGCTCAAACCAGCCATTTAATGAATGTGCCCATTACATCTTACCTAGATATATTCCTACCAGTGAGGAAGAGAATAGAATAAGCATTTATATAGTGCTTGCTATATGCCAGGAACTTTCCTATGCATTAAAAAAAATTATCCTCACAACAACCTTGCAAGGTAGATACTTTATTATCCTTATTTTACATTTGGAAAAAGACTTTCCCAGGGTCACACAGCTAGTAAGTGCCTGAGGCTAGAATTGAATTCAGAACTTCCTGACACTAGATACAGTACTCTATCCACTGCACTACCAACTGCCTCCACAGTTGCAATGACAACTAGTTAACTGATTAACCAAGTTAAGAAAAGCTTACATTGAGACCTTGTGCTCAAATTGGGGAATGGGGGTAGAAAATAAAACCTCAAAGTACAAAGTAGTATTAGTATCATTCTCGTCACCATAACAGCTTGTGGTTTCCAAAATGTGGCAATGACTTTTCTCATAGTAACTTTAATAGGCACTAGGAGAAGAACGTGTTGTTTCTAACACATTTCTTTTGATTACTCGTCAGTGCAAAGACAGTATATGCACACATTGAGAAATTCATTTCCAAAACAAACGAGTTGGCTACCACTATTGAAAAAGTTGTGGTTTTAGTAGATTTTACCCATTTTAAGGATTATGGTGTATATTATCTAATCTGAACTAGGCCCTCATGGTAGCAAGGAAATACTAATATTCCCTAATCAATTCACAATCCCACTGTCCTTGACAGCTGTTTTTAACCTTCTCAACTTTCGTCATGATTCCCATTGCACCCTCTCTGGGGAGGACCTCACCTTATACTTGATCCCCATGTAAGAAAAAGAGATCATTTGCCAGTAAGTCCCACTTCTCCACTTCTTCCTCATTTCTCATCACTCAGACATCTCCCCGGAACTATCTCCTCCTTTACTCCTATCTCAGAAGAGATAACTCTTCCCCTTGTCATGGTAAATCTTTCTACATGTACCTTGATCCTGTCCCCTCCCATCTTCTCCAATAGATTTCTTCCTCTATCATCCCTGCTGTTTTTCTTATCTTTAGTCTCAATATACTGGCACCTTCATTGACAATGACAACCATACTCATGTCTCCCCATACTTAAAAAGCAACATTTTATCTGACTATCCCCACTAATTATCATCCTAAATCTCTCTTCCCTTTCCTGTCTGATCTCCTTAATAAAGCAATCTATACTTTTCTTGTTCAATCATTTATGACTTTTCATGACCCCATTTGGTAAACAGGGTTAAGTGACTTGTCCAGGATCACACAGCTAAGAAATATCTGAGGCCAGATTTTAACTCAGGAAGATGAGTCTTTCTGACTTCAGCCCTGGCACTCTAGCCATTTCACCACTTTGCTGCCCCTTATCTACACTATGATCCTCAATTATCTCTCTTCTCATTTTCTTCTAAACCTTCTGTAATCTGAATTCTGCCTTTATCACTTAACTAAAACTCTTTCTTGCAAAGTTACTGATAATCTTTTCATTGTCTCATCCCCTGGCCTTGTCTTAGTCTTTATCCCTCTGGACCTCTCTTCAGCCTTTAACACTGTTGATCACCATCTCCACCTAGATATGTTCTCCTCTCTAGTTTTTCATCAAAATACTTCCCCCTGATAATCTTTCTGTCTTTCCAACTACTTCTTAATCTCTTTTGCTCATTCTTCATCCATGTCATGCTTACTTGGTTAAATGCCAAAACTCTATCATGGGGTGTCATCTCTTTTCTTCATTATATTGTCTTTGTGATCTCATCAGTTCCCATGTATTCAATTATCAGCTCTATATAGATTCTCAGATATACATATCCTGCCCTAGCCTCTCTCCTGAGCTACAATCCTGAACCATCAGTTACCTTTTGGACATTTCAAATTGTCCTGTATGGCATCTCAAATTCAACATGTCTAAAACTTATCTCCTCAAAGCTCCCCACTTATATACTTTCCTGTTACTGTCTAGGGCACCATCACACTCCCAGTCACCCATGCTTACAATTTGTATGTCATCTTCAACTCCTCATTCTCACTCTTCCACACAAGCAATGCAATGTCAAGTTTTATTTCTATTTTCTTTTCCATATGTTTCTTTCTCTATACTTATGCAATTACCACCCTAGGTCAGGTTTTTATCATCATTATCCTAGACTATCACAATAAACTTCTAACTCATCTGATTTAAGTCTCTCCCCACTCCAATCATCTTTCACCCAGTTGTCAAAGTAATTTTTCTAAAACATAGGACTAACCATACCATCCCTCTGCTCAGTGAGCTCAAGTTCTACTATCTCTGGTACCAAGTATAAATGCCTCTGATTAATATCTAATGATCTTCATACCCTATCCCCACCCTCCATTTTTAGTCTTTTTCAGTTTTTTCTCCTCCATAACTTCTACAATCTGGCAGCATTGCCCTATTTGCTCTTCTTTGACTATAGCAGTCCATCTCCCCCTCTCTTCCTTTTTCCTATCTAGGTTCCATGCCAGGAATGCTCTTTCTCCTCATGTCTGCCTCTTAGTCTCCCTTCCTTCCTTCAAGACCAGGCTCAAATCTGCAGGACCAGGAAGGGCAAGAGATGCCTTCCATTTCTTCTCCTTTCAGATTAACTTCCATGTACTGTATATATATCTTGTATGGATCAGGTTCTTTTCATGCTGTGTCACATATTTTACTATAAGATCTTTGATGGAAAGAATAATACTTTGGATTTCCTAATAAAGGTTTATTGGCTATTTACAGCCTACTATGAGTAAGGTACTATGCTAGGATGTGCTCTGGAAGAGGTTAGATTCTATCAAAGGAGACAACAGGAAATATTGTATGGAGAATGGTTTCAAAAACTTGAACTGTCAGAGATATCAGCTATTATCATCACCATCATCCTGCCATGATTTAATTTGTATCCTCATTTGTAAAATGGGAATACTATTAGTTGCCCTAATTAGTTCAGATTGCTATCATGAGGCTACATCAGTCACTGGGTAAAGTGGAGGTTTGGAGCCTGGAAGATCAGGGTTCAAATTCTACCTGTAGTACTTTCTAGCTATATAACCTTGGAAAAATCATTTTGTTTCTCTTTGCCTCCATTTTTTGGCCATGAAATGGGTAAAATAATACCTGTAGCATCTGCCTCATGGGGCCCCTAATAGTCTTAAATAAAATAATGGATATAAAGCTCTTTGTAAAATTTAAAGGACTAAATAATTGTAACTTAAAAGGATAATATTATGTAAAGTTTAAAGTGTTATATATAGCCAGATCTCTGATTTTAATGATATGAGTATTTCTAGTAAGAAGATTCCCTCTATTTATGCAAGTGAATAGTTGTTCAGTTCAATCAGTCATTTCTGACTATTTGTGACACCATTTGGGATTTTTGTGATGCAGAAACACTGGAGTGGTTTGCCATTTCCTTCACTGTGCAAGTGGATTTACAGTCTTTTAAGACTGTAAATTGGGGAGCAGTTATCCACTATGGCACTGAAAGTAAGTAATCGATAAATATTTATTAAGCCCCTACTATGTGCTTGATACTGTGGGACTAAGTACAGAGAATTGAAATACATAGAATGAAACAATCCCTACTTTCAAGGAGATTACATTCTAAGGAGGGAAGACAAGAAGTATCTATATACAATACATTATATTTAGAATAAATGGGAGAGGGGGCAGGTAGGTGGCACAGTGGATAAAGCACTGGCCCTGGATTCAGAAGGACCTGAGTTCAAATCCAGCCTCAGACACTTGACACTAGCTGTGTGACCCTGGGCAAGTCACTTAACCCCATTGCCTCACCAAATAATAATAATAATAACAACGACAACAAATAGAATAAATGGAAGAGAGTAAATTCATTGTAGCAATAGAAGGCGAGAACCTGCATTTGGGAAGATTAGGAAAGGCTTTTCATAGAAAGATGTACTGGAGCTTTGTCCTGAGGTAAGAGATGAATTCTATAAGGCAGAAGCAAGGAGGAAGTGCATTCCTGGTATGAGGGATACTCAGTGATGGAGACAATGAAAGATTAAGTGACTGATGTCAAACTCTAAGGCTACTTCTCCCCATTACACAAAGACATATACACTTACAAATAAGGGATTATGGCAGACAAATGCATTTTAAAGGGAAATTCATCCAGACCAGTTGCTAGGGCACAAAAGAATCTGCTCTCCCAATGACATGGGATAGAAGCTTCTCAATACACAGTGATGTCAGAGAAATGCAGAGAGATGAAGTCTGAGGGAGAGAAGACATTGTATACTGGGCTCTGAAAATATTTCCATAAGTCCCAGATATCAAGTGTGTCCTCAACAGTTAATGAATGGCTATCCATTCCCAGAGGAACCTCAATTTTAGAAGCTACCACAGTAAATATTTAACATTAATTGGCATGCCATTAATTCCAGGCAGAATATCATTTGAGGCTTCTTTTTTTTTTTTTTTTTTAGTGAGGCAATTGGGGTTAAGTGACTTGCCCAGGGTCACACAGCTAGTTAGTGTTAAGTGTCTGAGGCCGGATTTGAACTCAGGTACTCCTGACTCCAGGGCCGGTGCTCTATCCACTGCACCACCTAGCTGCCCCTGAGGCTTCTTAAATAACACGTGCAATTCCAATTAACATCTATGTCTCATAATAATGCCTGGCTGAAAAATTTGAGAGCAGCAGGAAGACCAAGACAAAACCAATTGCATCATCTTTTTTGCAGGGCAATGAGGGTTAAGGGACCTACCCAGGGTTACACAGCTAGTAAGTGTCAAGTGTCTGAGGTCAAATTTGAACTCAAGTCCTCCTGAATCCAGGGCCTGTACTTTATCCACTGTGCCACCCAGCTGCCCCTCGATTGCATCATTGATATTGCTATTCTGCAAAAAAACACCAAGCCTTCCAAGGCAGTGAAATGTCATGGAAAATCCAATGAATTTCACACAGAAGATGAGTTCAAATAGTGAATATGCCACTCTAGTACTACGACCCTGGCGCCTTGAAGAAATATATTTAGCACTGACAATGAAGATGTCTTGAGTATGGGGTGGATTCCTTTTTCCTCAAAAAGCATTCACTATCTGCTTATCAGAATTTTGAGAACCAGTAAGTAGACACTAAAGAAAGGCAGAGGATGTGGGGGGGCGGGGAAGGAAGAGTAGGAGGAAGGCTCACATTTATAAAGCACTTTACAAATATTATCTCATTTTATCCTTACAAAAACCCTGGGAGGTAGTTGCTATTATCTCCATTTCACATATGAGAAAACTGAGGCACACACTATTTACTGAGCCACCTAATTGTTCTAAAATTTTTGACTTAAGATATAGGGAGAAAATTGTAAAATAATGGAATGGGTTGTTTGCCCCTGCATGACTCAAGCAGAGGCTAGATGCATGTTTGTTAGAGATGACATAAAATGGATTCATGATCAAGTTTGTGTGTGGCAGGGGATGGGGGGAGGTAAAGACAAATGACTGAAGAAAATCCAGGTGATTTAGAGAACTGCAAACTGAATTGATATGTGGTAGCCAGGGATTCTAATGCAATCTTGGGGCTGCATTAAGAGAGGCTGAGTGTCCTGGACTAGAGAGCCCCTCTGCCCTTTGCACTGGTCTAACTCACCACACTGGAGCACTGTGTTCCATCCTGGACAGCACAGTTTAGGCAGGATAACCATAAGCCTGAAATGGTCCAAAGGAAGGCAACCGACACAGTGAAGGGTCTAGACTTAGTGCTGCCTGAGTTGGTTGAAGGAATTGGGGGTGTAGCCTAGGAAAGAGGAGATTTGGGGGGCAGGAATATGAAAGTTGAGTTCAGGTTTCATTATGTGGAAAAGGGACTGGAATTACTCTGCTTGACTATACAGATGTCTCATAGGCATAGAGGCAATGGATGGAGCCCTAGACTTAAGAGTCAGGAAGACCTCTGTTTGAAACCTACTTCAGATACTTTTGCTGTGTGACTTTGGACAAGTCATTTGACCTCTGTCAGTCTCAGTTTCCTCATCCAAAAAATGAGTAAGTTGAACTTAGTAACTTCTAAGATCCTTCTAGCACTTACACTTTAGGATTGTTATGAGGATGGGATATTTGTAAAACATTTTGCAAAACCTTAAAGTGTCCCCAAATGCTTGTTTGTTGTTGTTATATTATCGTTTAATTGTTCAATCATTTTTCGGTCATGTTCAATTCTTCACAGCCCCATTTGGGGTTTCTTGGCAAAGATACTGGAGTAGTCAGCCATTTCCTTCCCCAGCTCATTTTATAGATGAAGAAATGAGGCAGAGTTAAGTGACTTGCCCAGGGTCACACAGCTAATAAATATCAAAGGTCAAATCTGAACATAAGTCCTCCTGACTCAAGGCCCAGTGCTCTATCACTGCACCACCTAGCTTCCCTATTGCATTATTATTATTATTGATGATGTTGTCATTGTCGTCATCATCATTATTATATCATATGATTATATGATCCTATGATCTTAAATGTAATAACTCAAACTCCAAATATTTCTGCCTAAATTCACCTGTCCCCCTAACTCTCCAATTTCAGCTAATGGCATCACAACAGATATCATTCAATAAGTATATATTAAACATACCTGCTATATGACAAGCACTGTACAAAGCACTTGGGATATAAAGACATATATGAAACAACCCCTGCCTTCAGGAATCTTATAGTCTGTCTAAAAAAAGTACACCTATGAGTCTATACAAAATAAATCCAAGTTATAGGGGAGGCACTGGCCGCCTTGGGGAAATCAAGAGAGCCCTCATGTAAAAGTTGGCCTCTGGGATCCAGTCAAATTTGAGCCTCTTTAATTCTATGTCTTTTTCTTATTAACTTATAAGAATGGAACTGGATTAGATTGGTCCACAAGAACAGAGCTAGAAACAATGGGGGAAGGAGTTGAAAAGAGATAGATTTAAGCTTGTTGGTGGTTTAAAAATAAACAGCTATCAATTTCAACTATCCCCTATGGCCTGGCCTGCCTGAGAAGATGGGCAGGGGGAAAGAGGGGGAGCGCTCCTTTTCACTAGTGGTCTTTAAGCAAAGACTGAATAGTTCCTTGTTGGGCATGGTAAAAAAGGGGATATTCCTGTTCAAATACAGGGGATACTATATGGAAAAACTCTTAGCTCCCAAGGGGTCAAAGGATAGATTTCCTAGGAGTCTGTGAACTTGGGTGGATAAAAATATCACATCTTTGTTTTCACCAACCTCTGAGATTTAACATTTCCTTTGATTATGGATTTAAAATAAACCTTCAGAGAAGGAAACCACAGACTAGCTTCACCACACTACCAAAAGAGTCCATAACACAAAATAAAGGTCAAAACCCCCTGACCTGGATGGCCTTTGAAATTATTATCAACGCTGATATTTTATCATTTTACTTCTCTACTTCATAAGAACCCTCTAAGAGGTCACGGATGGCATTGTTGGTTGTCTGGTGTACAGTGCTATGTGCCTGTTACCTTTAATAAAAATGCCCTTCTCCAGTAAAAGAAACAAGAAAATTACCTGTTGCTCAATGTGATTCAGGACAAAGTAGAGATATTTCTCTGTATGATCAAATAGACAGTTATAGATAATACTAATACAGTGCACCCAGAAGAAAACCTTTTTAGATTTCTGACATAAAAAAATTAAAACTAGCCTCCAAACAGATGGGTCCCTTTCCCCACCCTCATCTATCATCTGTTATTATCCGAGCCCAAGAGCAAATGTCATGGGCATTGACTTATTGATGATCATTCTTATTAATTACCATGTTCATGGGGAAAGCATTTAGTGTTCAGGCCCTGACTTCACTGTGCTGGCGGAACAGATGGAGAATTATAATTAGCAAATCCCACCCCAGTGACATTTGAAGGGCAGAGGCCCACCTCCACTGTGGTGGCATGAGTTAGGTAGGCCTCTTTGTTACTCCTACCCTCCAAGGGGACACGTCATCAGGATTTGATTATTTTTAGAACTGCATCCCCCTTTCTCATTAGCATTCAGCAAAGGATTTTGTCCTTACTTCTGTGTCATATGTTTGTCTCCAGGTCTCCAAGAGCCATGGGGCTATTATGAGATCCATTGGCAAGAACTAAAACCAAGGTCAAGAAAGTCAAAAGGAACAAAGTCATACAAAGTCTCTAGCTTCTCTTGGCATTTCCACCCCCAACTTGTTCAAACTTTTACCAAGTGTCTTATCCTATGTGTTTCATACATTCTAAGTATTTAAAAATGATTTTCATTCATTCATTCATTCATTTATACATTTCTAGCTTGCCCATTTCTGTCAAGGAAACCTCCATCCTACTAGTCATCCAGGTTTGAAATCTCTATGTTATCCTTGTCTCTTCACTCTTTTGAAAAATCTCTCCCAGCCAATCAGTTACCAAGCTCTGTCATTTGCACCTCCACAAATAACTTCCAAATCAACCCCTTTTAATCCATTCACATGGCTGTAAGCCTCCTTTAGGTCTTTATCATCCTTCACCTGGGGCATTGCTGTAGCTGATTCCACAGTGTCATAACCAAGAATAATTTATATGCCAGAGGACCATGACTCAAAGGTGACATTTACCTCTTTATTCCTAAAGGGTAACATAATGCTTTTCATATCCACAAAGCTACCTAATAGACAGTGATCTCACTGCACTCCAGGTGAGACTATATTGAATTGGAAGGGTATAATCTGAATAGTACCAAAGAGGTCAAATGTCCCCGTCCATCCACACTTTATAAACAGCCATAAACATCCCTTTTTAGACCTGCTCAATCCCCAAATACCATCTGGTTGAATTTTTTAAATGTTTGACTTTCTGTGTGGTGTAGTAGACTTAAGTTGGAAGATTTCCATTCTAAATCCCCTCAGACACTTTGCTGTTTCACTGAACCCTGATACCTACTCAGTGGCTGGAGACAAGTCTCATCACCTCCCTAAGCCTCAGTTTTCTTATTTTTAAAAAGTGATGATTATTGTTGGAGTATCTACATTGAAGGATTTCTGGGAGCAAAGCAAAATAATTCATCTGAATCACTTTTTATTATTGATAACCCTTCAGTCCAATGCTTCAACTTGGTACAATATAACAATCACTTAAATTAATATATGTAGCCAATCATTCACCAAATATTTACCAAAAATAGCAGAAAAAGTTGATAAACTAAGAGAAAAATACCGTATGTCATCAATTTCTACCTTGACATTTCAAACTGGATGTTCTGAAGAATTTCAAACTCAATATGCCTAAATCTAAATGCATTCAATCCCTCACCCCTCAAACAGCCCCTTTATCTACCAAACCTCCCTTTTTCTGGCAAAGATACCACCATCCTTTTTTAGCCTCAACATCATCATTGACTCCTTACTGGCCCTCTCCCAATATACACAAATCTGTTGTCAAATCTTACCATTTCTATCTTCGTAGTAAATCTCACATACAACCCCCTATCTCCACTGGTTCATCTGCTACCATTTTAGTTCAGGCCCTCATTACCTCTTACTTAGATGATCACAATGGCTTCTGAAATGGTCTCTTCATATAATGTCTCTTCCCACACCAGTCTATCTTCCTAATCCAAAGTGCTTCTTGTTAGGCCCACAACCGGCCATGTCACTTCCCTACTTAAACTCCAGGGTCTCCCTGTTGCCTCTAGGATAAAATTTAAAATCCTATGTTTACATTTGAAATCCATTCATGAGCTGACTTCAAGTTCCCCTTTTAGCCTCACTGGATATTACTTCCCCGCCACACTTTATAATTCAACCAAACTGGCCTTTTCCCTTTTTCTCACCCACAATACTCCATGTACTGTCGCCAATCCTTTGTCCTGGCTATCTTCCACATCTAGAATGGGTACACAATATCATAAGAATTAGAGTTGCAAGAGAACTTAAAGATCATCTAGGCAAACCCCCTTATTTTACAGAGGAAGAAACTGAGACCTACAAGAGTTAAGTGACTTGTCCAAGATAGTTAAAGAACTGAGATTTGAATCCTGATCTTTTGACTCCAGATTTCTTGCTGTCCCTATTGCTTTTATTTTCCCTTCCCAAGGCTATACCTCAATAACACTAACACCAACAACCCCCACACACACCTCTCTGTCTCTCTGTCTGTGTTGTGTTTGTGTGTATTGGAGTCCGGGTAGTATTGTTGTATACAGTGGGAGGCAGAACCTGGTGAGGGACACTGATTGTTGTTGGTTTTCAGTCATTTCAGTCATGTCTGACTCTTTATGACCTCATTTGGGATTTTCTTGGCAAAGAAACTGGGGTGGTTTGCCATTTGCTTCTCCATCTCATTTTATAGATGAGGAAACTGAGGCAAGCAGGATTAAATGACTTGCCCATGGTCACAGCTAGTAAAGTTTTGAGGCCAGATTTGAATTGAGGAAGATGAATCTTCAAGTGAAGGGCTCTATCCATTATGGCACCACCTAGCTGTCTGAAAGACACTGCTACTGAAGCTTGAGGTGGATGGGTAGATGGAGTATGGATAATTCTAAAGAGGGTTTGTTGCAGAGGAGATCTTGTCTGTTGCTGACATGGGGCAAAGAATACCCACTTTACAGACTGACTCCTAAAGGCTCTGTGGTGACAGTTCTCTGGGGCCCACTGACTGACTCTTTAAAGAGCCTTAAACCTTACTTATATGCCAGTTTAAACTGTCACTGTTAAGAATTCTGTTCTATGACACATCAGGAATATTTGGAAAGATAGACTGGATCCCCTTGCAGAATATATCCCAGGAATACCAAGTAGCAAAGATTCAGTAAGTCTTAGAGCTGGGATTTTAGGAACCATGCAATTCACCTCCCTTATTTAGAAATGAAGATATGGAGGCTCATAGACTTGAGTTGACTTGCCCAAAGTCACACTGACAGCAAGTAAAAGAACAAGGCATGGAGTCAGATGACCTCAATGTCAAACAATGCCCATGCCATCATTTATGTGAGTTCACCTCCCTGAACCTCTTTCCTTACTTGTAAAGGAAAGGCTAAACTCTATTATGTTTAATATCCTATCCATTAATTAATTCTTGATCCTGCAAACTAGGACCAAGAAGGTCTCCTGTCTCCCAAGCAAGTGATCCCATGACACCAGTCATACTCTAGTTATTGTCTTTGCTGTCCCATGCTTTTGGATGATGGGGATATCAGTAGGCAATGCAGACTGGTGAAGGGTACCAGGGCTGAGTGTCCAGAACATGTGATCCTTAATTGTATTTTGTCACTGGCTGCCAGTATGTATGCTCACAGAGATGATCAAGCACCTTCATGACTCCAGATGTTTTCATCAGCCCACCATGCTGGTTATGTCTTATTTTCCAAACCCTAGCTTTCCTACAATCGAGGGGGAAATAAAACTCACACCCAGTACTAGCTGCTGGTACGGGGAAAATTTGGCTACCTATTAATAGGAATGTGGGCATCATTTCAACTCTGAGAATGACACATGTCATTAGATTTCTTCTTATGACTGCTAAAATTGACTTTCAGCAAAAAGGACATATATGTATGTTTAGCTATGACTCTGTCTCTCTCTCTGGTTGTGCCTCTTCTCTCTTTGCCTCCCTATTTCTTTTACTTTCTGTCATTCTCTCTCTCTCTCTCTCTCTCTCTCTCTCTCTCTCTCTCTCTCTCTCTCTCTCATATCTATCTATCTATCATCTATCTATCTATCTATCTATCTATCTATCTATCTATCTATCTATCTATCTATCTCTCTGTATGTCTCCTTCCCCCAACTTTATCCCTATTTTTATTACTATTTCTCATTTAATCTCACAGGTTTTGTTTTCCTCTTCCTCCAGGACTCTCTGGGCTGGATTAATGATTATTCCTTAGGTTATACACTAATTAGCCTTATTGGAGCTTACTACTTATTGATCTACAAATAAAGTAATTGTTACAAATCCAGCAAGGAGAACAATGTTTAGGTTAACTCTAAATTGTTGGAAAGTTCATCTGTCTCTACTTGCTCATCTTACCAGAACATAACCAGATAAAATGACATGATAATTTAAAATATGTTTGTAGAGATTAAGAATCTATTAGAGGGGGCAGCTTGGTGGCACAGTGGATAAAGCACTAGCCTTTGATTCAGGAATACTTAGTTCAAATCCAGCCTCAGACACTTGACACTTACTAGCAGTGTGACCCTGGGCAAGTCACTTAACCCCCATTGCCCCGCAAAAAAAAAAAAAAAAGAATCTATTAGAAATGCTCTTCTCTCCCTGTCTTCCCTTTATGTTATGTTTGCAAAGAGATATCTGTTTTGGTCTAAGTGGCTGAATCCATTTAGCAATATTTCAGGGACATGCTGTTGTATGGACTAGTATTTGGGCCAGTGATCTTAAAGCAGGGGGAGACAGAAATGATGCCAGAGCCTTTGGGAATTCTTCATCCTGTAAAACCAAGGTTTCAAACACACTGCTGGTGAGTAGCATGTGGCCTGAAATGTTCCCCATGTGTCCTCAAACCAGATTAAAATATAATTGGAAAATATTTAACAAAACAAATAAAAATATAATAAAACATAGATAACATTACATTTGAAAATTAAGTCAATGTGCAGCCCACGGGAATCCCAACATAGTTTAGTGACCCCTATTTCTACTTGTGTGACCCCACTGTTCAACCTATTGCTATTGCATTTAATCCCCTCAAGGACAGAGATCATGGAATCTCAGAGCCACAAAGGACTTTAGTGGTTATCTTGTTCAATTCAGACCAGATCAGGAATCTCTTCAATATCTCAAGCATGCCAAGGGATCATTCAACCTCTGAAAGAATGAGAAGGAGCCTCCAACATCCCAAAACAACCTGTTCTGGTTTTGAGTTCGATAATTATTAGATGGTTTCTCCTGACCTTGAGTCAAACTCCTTCTTCTCCAATGATTAATCTTCATTCAGCTCTTTTAGTTCAAGCAGAATAATCTAATCCCTCTTCTTGATACCATCTCAAATACTTGAAAATAGCCTTCACTGCTCCCAACCCATAAGCTTTCTCTTATCCAGACTAAACATTTCCATTTCCTTCAACTAGTTCTTTTTCATTTTAGTTTCTAGTTCCCTCTATTCCCTTCAAATACTAGACAATCAATTAACAAACATTTATTAATTAGATAATATTTGTAATAATAATAATTAGCATTTATATAGTTTTTACAATGTGCCAGATGTGCTATGTTTTACATTCTTATCATTTGATACTCACAACCCTGGGAAATAGGTACTGTTAGCCCAATATTTTTTTGTGGGGCAGTGAGGGTTAAGTGACTTGCCCAGGGTCACACAGCTAGTAAGTGTCAAGTGTCTCAGGCTAGATTTTAACTTGGGTCCTCCTGAATCCAGGGTCGGTGCTTTATCCCCTGTGCCACCTAGTTGCCCTCTATTATCCATATTTTAGAGATAAAGCAACTGAAGTTAGCAGAGGTTAAGTGACTTGTCCAGTTCACACAGCTAATAATTATCTGAGGCTCAATTTGCATCTATCTGGGGATGCAAAGACAAATAAAACATTGTCTATGCTAAAGGAACTCATGTTCTATTGGAGAGACCAGAAATGAGTGTACATATGCAAACACACACGTGTTTATGCATACATATGTATATGTATGTATAGACAGAATAATTATAAAGCTAATAAATAAAATAAACCCAAAGTTGTTATACAGAAGGTGATTTGGGATGTAGAACACTACTAGCACCTTGGGTGGGAGGGAAGGGGTGGTGAAAGATAAGCAAAGATTTTTTTTTTATAGAAAGTGTTGCTTGAGCTGCATCTTGAGGAGAAAAATATGGTTCCAGGTGAGGGAAATAGCTGTGCAAAGGCTTGGAGGCCGAATATTGAGTCTTGTGAGTGAGGAAAAGGGAAAAGGCCAGTTTGGCTGAATCATAAGGTGTGGCAAAGAAATAATGTCCAACAAGGCTAGAATGGAAAGTTGAGAACAGGTTAGGAAGGTATTTCAAATATAAACATGAGTTTTTTGCTTATAATGAGCCACTGGAATTTGAGTAGGGAAGTGACATGGTCAGGTGTGGGCTTGGAGTAGTAGATAGCTCCTGAGGCCCCTTAATGGATCTAAATCTATGATCTCCTCTAAAGCCACAGATTCCTAAACTTGAGGACACATAAAATCGAGTCTAAACCTTTTGGGGGTGTGCCTAGAAAAGAAAGAGTTTTAGATCATCTGGACACATCTTCTGGGCCTCAGATGAGACACGGAGTGGCCAAGGACATTTCCCAAAATCACAAAGCAGGAGAGAATGTTGATTGTCGAATTTCTTTTCAGATTCATGATCCTTTCCTGGGCCCCCACTGTGCTCAGATCTGAAGCTTTGGCAATCTTCTGTTCCTGGATAAACCAGAACTACAATCCCTAACTAGGCCTCCCCACCAAGTTTACAGCCTCACAGAACCCACCCAATGACCTGATGAGTTTCTGCAGGGAGGAGGGGTGGAGTAAGGACAACTCCCATCCACTGCCTCCATCTAAGCTGAAACTTTTGTCTCTTCCATTAGCTTACAGTGTGCCACAGCATCCCTACCCGCTATGCTCAGCCTCCTAAAGGCATCAATGGCAACCCCAACCCAGCCTCACCACCAGGGTCATTGATTTAAAGCCTGAAGGGAACTTTGTGACCATTGACTACGATCCCTTCATTTTACAGAGGAGGAAACTGAGGCCCAGTATAACAACAACAACAAAATGTTTAGTAAATAGAATAAGATAGTAAGACACCACAGGTTCTTTCCCCTACTGCCCAGCCCCCCAAAATGAGGTGGGGACCAAGAAAAAATAATAGGAACTGGATTTGGACCAGGGAAATCTGGGTTCAAATCTCATGTAGGACTCCTTGGGTCTTGGTTACCCTATCTACACTTCAGTTTCTAGATTGGTAAAATTGATGGGAGTTCGATTAAATGACCCGAAGTTTTCTTCTAATGTTAGAGTTAATATCATAAAAATCTGAGAATTTCTATTATTACCAGGCCTCATAGCAATCCCATGTGGGATTGATCAAGGTTTGATTAAGACCTAGGGCAGCAATGTGTTGCCTCAATCCCTCATATGTGTGAACATAGACTCAGAGATAGAATGAGGTCATCTAGCTGAACCTTTCTCATTTTTACAGATGAGAAAACTGAGGCCCAGGGACAACACACCATTGCATGGTGGCAGAGTCGGGATTCAAGACCTCGGTGCTGGTGCAAGGCGGGACCGAGGTGCAGGCGGGGCTGCAGCACAGCGAGCTCACCGAGCTTTCGCCCCCACCCTTTTCTAAATTTACCACGAGCAAGCCCGGAGTTATTGGACTAATAAAGAGCCGGCTGCAGCGAGCTGTCAGGGAGATTTAAAAGCTGCAGTAATGGAGGGCAGGGCTGCAGAGAAACTTCAGTTGGCACCGACTCATCAATGCAGGGAAAGGGAGGGAGGGAGGATGCAGAGAAAGGAGAGGTGGGAAGATGCAAGGAAAGGGAGAGGAAGGGAGGATGGATGCAGGGAAAGGGGGTGAGGGAGGATGCAGAGAAAGAAGGGTGGGAAGATCCAGGGACAGGAAGGGTGGGAGGGAGGATGCAGGGGAAGGCGGGGAGAATGCAGGGAACGGGAAAGAGAAAAGGGGAGGAGGAGAATGGACCCAAATGTTCCGTGGGGTACCGTCGCCCCCACCCCATTCCTCAAAATCTCTCTTTGGTAAACTTAAACTATCTTTCCCCTCCCGGGCTTTTGAATGCTTTACTTTCCTATTGAAAGGGGGTTCATCCCCCCAAGTGGTTTGTATAAATGAAGACTTGCTTTTTTCCCTAGGGTCACAAAGCCAAGAGCGTTTCGAATAATGCCCTCACCACCGAGGTTAACCATACACCCATCACGTTCATTCTACAAAGGAGGACGTTGAGGGCTCGGAAAAGAGTCAGACAACCCGAGAGAGCATCAGCGCAGATAATCGGACCCAGGTCCTCTCTCCCATCCCAGTAAAGAGGTCGTGACTGTATAACCTGCCCTGGTTCACGGACTTTTGAATCATGGATCTGGAGTTGGAAGGATTGTTCAAGAATATTAGCGCATTTTTCTCATTTTACAAAAGAGGAAACAGATACCTGAGAACTGAGGTGACTTTTCCCAAGTATTAAGAACAGAGCTGAATTGTACAGAGGGAAGCAGATTGGGCAGGGAAGTGAAGCCTCAGAACAGGCTGAGAATTAGAAATGGGTATTCTGAATGTAAAGGGTTATATAGGAAAACTACTGCCCTGGGCAAATGGAATAAGAAGCTGGACAGAGGAAAGACCCTTGTTGGAGCCACCTTGTGCTCCTAGTCTGGGAAATCTTTGTTCCTGCATCCCCCTCCAGCTATTTCAAGGTCCTCCAATTTGAATGTTTTGGGATGGGGAGGACTCTGGAAATTTACAGGATCACAAATTGAGAGCTGGAAGAGAACTCAGGACCTGGCTCAACACTTTCATTTTACAAATGAAGAAACTAAGGAAAGCAAAAAAAAAAAAAAAAAAAAAGGAGGGGGGGGGAGATTTACACACACAGCTAAGTAACTACACTAGCCTCATTTAATTTTTATTAAATTGTTTACACATTTATCATATCACTAGACTAGAAACGGTTTGAGAATACCACTGGTTTCTTACCTAATTTTTCCCAAATGCCCTGGACTCAATTAGTGTCTATTGAACTGAATCTCTGTATATCCAAACTTTTAGCCTGGAATCTTTTTACATAAGAATCAATAAACACTTGTTAAGCACATTCTGTGTGGCAAGCACTTTGCTAAGTGCTGGGATACAAAGAAAAGTTAAAAATAGTCCCTGCTTTCAAGGATCTCACAAACTACAGGAGTAATAGTAATGATTCCACCTTTATAAAGCTTTTTTAATTTCTCTAATTTCTTCTTCTTCTTCTTCTTCTTCTTCTTCTTCTTCTTCTTCTTCTTCTTCTTCTTCTTCTTCACTGTAGAAGTGCTTTATCTATAGTATCTCTTTTTTTTCCAGGGTGATGAGGGTCACACTGCTAGTTAAGTGTTGAATGTCTGAGGTCGGTTTTGAACTGAGGTTCTCCTGAATCCAGGGCCAGTGCTTCATCCACTGTACCACCTGGCTGCCCCTTATGGTATCTCATTTGATCTTCAAACAGCCCTGTGAGGTGGGTGTTATTTTTACCCTTATTTTATAGTTGAAGAAATTAAGACTCAGCAACTTTCTCAGAGACACAAGCTAACAACAACATTAATAGGTAGCACTGACATAACAATTTAAAGTCGCTAAACCACCTTACATATATAATCTCATTTGATCCTAACAACAATTCAGTGAGGTAGATGTTCTTAACCCTACTCTGGTCTTCCTGACTCCAAGTGCAGAACTCTATCCATCAAGCTAGCTAATTGTAGCTAATAAGTATCTAAGGTGGGATTTATATCCCAGTCTTTCATGCCTCCAAATTAAACTATCAACTATAAGACTCTGTCATGCTACCTCTCAATTGAATGGCATAGGATGAGTGTTAAATTCATGGTATGGTGATGAAGTCATTGAGAGAGGATAGAGGGAAATTAGAATCTGGTACAAATCAGAGCCTGAAATGCACATATACATACAAAGGCTGGTGCATACGACAAAAGAGTCTGAGAAGGAGTAGCCAGATAGCAATGAAGAGAACAAGGATAGAGCAGTGTCATGAAAACCTAAAGAGGACACAGTGTCCAGGACGTTGAAATGGTCACCCGTGTCAAACACTGCAGACAGGTCAAGATGGATGAGAACTGAAAAAAGTTCTTATGATTCAGCAATTAGGAAATCACGGATAAACTTGGGGAAAGAGATCACCTCATTTTTAAGGAAGTATGATCAAGGTCTTCTATCAAGAGGTGGTAGTGTAATTGAGCTGAGAAGAAAAGATAAGATTTGGATTACATGACGTGAGGAGTGTGGAGAATAAGAGGAATGGTGTGTGGCAGTGAGAGCCCCCTTCAAATTAAATAACATAAATTTGTATTGTACTTAGCACGGTTGTGGGACCTCCTTTAGCAGAGTTCAGAGGTACGAGGTATACAGGGGAGCAGATAAATACTGGGAGTCATGCAAGCTTGGGATTTAGAAAGAGATGAACAACAGTAAGACGAAGTGAAAAAGACTAGTGGACCTAGTTGTCTGTAGGGTCAAGATTCTGAATGGAAGAAAGGGAGGCCAGAACAAGGAAAGGAAAGGAAGATATGGTCAGATAGAGGAATTTCACTGCTATTTATGGGGGTGGGGTGGAACTGAAGGGGCAGATCATGGGATTTGAGGAAATTAACTAGGAAGACACCCACATATAAATGGCGGTCGTCAAATATAAGGACAAGGTAAGGGTAGGAGAAAGAAAGGGAAACTAAACTACTTGAGAAAGAGGATGATCTACAGGCTGTTAGGAAACAACTTCCACAATATCAATAGGGTGAGAACTATGGATGGTGTTACCCTCAAAGGGTGGAAAGGTTGGAGAGAAAAGTTAACAAGATGCAGATTTTGTAAAGTGATAAAGAGGAGCATGGAGTCAGATTGCTTCTCACCAGTTGGAACAAGCCCGAGGTACTGGAGACCAGCCTACTGTGTAGTGTGATGGTTGGAATTTAGAGTCAGATAACATGGGTTTAAATTCTGACTCTCATCTGTAGATTCTAATGTTCCTCCTAACTCAAAGCCATGCCCCTATGACCTTGAACCTTACCTCATACTGTCCTTTGATTTCCCCAACTCCTCTGCTTATGAATTTCTCCAGGGACTTATTGATAATGGTGACTAGTTACAAGAGAGTTAGGGATCATCGAGTCTGAAAACTTTGTTATAAAGAAAGAAACTGACACAAAGAGAGATGAAGTGAGTTACCCAAAGCCACACAGGTAAGAAATGACATAGCCTGGGTTTGAGCCTCTTCTAACTCCAAAATTTAATCATCTCCCCTGGATCAGACTACAGAGAACATTCACAATGCTCATAGGTGTAAGGATGGAAAGGATGGTACAGGCCATCTAATATAACACCCTCATTATGCCTATGAAAAACCTAAATCTTTTTTTGTTTGTTTTTTTGACTGGGCAATGGGGGTTAAGTGACTTGCCCAGGGTCACACAGCTAGTAAGTGTCAAGTGTCTGAGGCCGGATTTGAACTCAGGTCCTCCTGAATCCAGGACCGGTGCTTTATTCACTGTGCCACCTAGCTGCCCCCAAAAACCTAAATCTTAGAAAGATTGTGATATTTCCATTTGGAAGAACCTTTTAGAGTCATGTAGTCCAACCTACTCATTTACAGTTGAGGAAATGAAGTCAAGGACAGGTAAAGTAGTTAGGTAACATGCCCAGGATCAAATGGAAAATAATAAGTTTATAAATCAGGACTGAAATCTAAATACAATCCACTTTCTACTAAGTGATACTACCTAATATGGAAGATCATTTTTATTTCCTATGATGAAATCTTTTTTTGTGTGTGAGGCAATTGGGGTTGAGTGACTTGCCCAGGGTCACACAGCTAGTAAGTGTCAAGTGTCTGAGGCCAGATTTGAACTCAGGTCCTCCTGACTCCAGGGCTGGTGCTCTATCCACTGTGCCACCTACCTGCCCCTATAGTATTCTTTGACACCAGGAGAGGAAAGAAAAATGAAACCCTGTGGTGAATTTACAATAAGTTTCCAAGTTCGGATCACACATAATTAGTGAATCTCTCCCTCACCATGGCAGATCAAGGCAGAGGCTTATACTTAGCTAGGATTTTCTTCTTTACTACTGAGCTGGAAGATGAAATAACTAGGCACCATGCTATAGAAAGGCCTCCTGCTGGTTCTGTGTTCAGAATAGAACTGGGACTGTGCTCCATTTCAAGTCCATATGTGAGGATATTATAGGTAAGAAAGAAGGTCTTTAATTATGAGAAAGCTAGCACCCCACTTTGCCAAAGTGCCAAATATCCTAATTAACCACAAATAATAATATTGTGGGGAGTGTGCTATACTTAGGGTCAACTCTGCTATATACTCTCATATACCATAGTCATATTTGTGGGCTCTCTAGTCAAGTGAAACATTTATTAAACACCTATTATGTGGGGCAGCTAGGTGGCGCAGTGGATAGAGCACCGGCCCTGGAGTCAGGAGTACCTGAGTTCAAATCCGGCCTCAGACACTTAACACTCACTAGCTGTGTGACCCTGGGCAAGTCACTTAACCCCAATTTCCTCACTAAAAAAAAAAAAGAAAAAAACACCTATTATGTGTCAGACAATGTGCTACAAGCTGGAGATACAAAGAGAGTAAAAATAATGCCCACCTTCAAGGAATTTACAATCCAATTGGGGGGAAACAACATATAAAAGGAAGCAGAAAAGCAGAGTGGGGAAGAAATTGAATTGGAGACATGATGGAAAAGTCTAGAGGAGTGCAGCCAGGTAGAAAATGAAGAGGTGGCTTACCTGGGCTCCCTCATGAAATGGAAGTTCTAGGAGGAGAGGTTTCCAGCCTTCAGACAGAGGGAGGGATGGGTCTCACAGGCAGAGGTTACTGACAATTGTTGACAAATTATGAGTTCGATAAATCAAGGGATCTTGCAGGATGAAGAGGTCCTTATGGGATGTGATGAAGAAACACACTGTGATGTGGAATAGTCATTCCTGGTTCATATAAAGGCCCTGGGCTCACATCTTTTCTCTGATATTTATTATTTGTGTGACTTCGGACAACAGCCTCCCTGGACTCCATTTTTTTCATCTGTAGAAATGACAGAGCTGAAGTAGATATTCTCTAAGATCCTTTATAATTCTAAATTACATTCTATGTACTAAACCCATCCATCTGAAAGACATTTATTGAATTGTCAGCTGTTTCCACTGAAAGTGTGGAGTGTAATCGATAAATGGCCAAAGGATGTGAACAGTCAGTTTTCAGACAAAGAAATCAAAACTATCTATAATCATATGAAAAACTGCTCTGGATCCCTATTGAGCAGAGAAATGCACATTAAAACAACTCTGAAGTATTACTCACACATATAAGAGCAGCAAATATAACAAAACCAGAAAATAGTGGAAGTTGGAGGAGATGTGGGAAAGCTGGGATGCTAATCCACTGTTGGTGGAGTTGTGAAAAGATCCAATCAGTCTGGAGAACACTTTGGAACTATGCCCAAGGGGCTATAGAACTGTGCATACCCTTTGATCCAGCCATACCACTGCTAGCTTTATATCCCAAAGACATCCCCCAAAAGAGAAAAATACCTATTTGTACAAAAATGTTTATAGCAGCTCTTTTTGTGGTGGCTAAGAATTGGAAATCAAAGGAATGCCCATCAGCTGGGGAATGGCTGAACAAGCTGTGGTATATGATGGTGATAGAATATTATTGTGCTATAAGAAATGACGAGCTGGTATTTTTTACATCTTCCCCCTGCACAGGCCATTCCACAGGATCCTAGCAGGAGCCTTCTCCATCTCTACTATGACTGATATCAGCCCTCCGTCTAACTTTGACTTTGAGCCTTTTGTTCTATCTTCTCATGAATGGGGCTGAGCATGCTCTGTGGTAGTCTGGACCTGTGGACTCTGGGAGGGCCCTGGGCCTTTTTCTCCCTGGCTTGGTGATGAAACCAGCCCAACTCATTAATCTTTAGTAGTCATTAAGTATGTGGACCGAAAGGCTACAGAAAGCCCATGAAACCCTTAACTGGGGACTGAGGAGCTGTCACATAGACTGGATCTCTCCCCACCAGCCTCATTCTATCTATGGCATCCATGTTCCCTCTTCCCCACTCCAAGCCCAAGCGCAAGAGGCTATAGTGGGGTTGGGGGGGGCAGGGAGACAATTAATTACAAATCACAAAATGTACATATTATAGAAACACTAAAAGCAGGGGAGAAAAGGGGGGAAAGGATACTTAAAGGAAAGCGAATCCCTCTGTTGTACAGCCCTCCTGGTTACCCTGTTCTTTCCCCTGTTCCCATAAAAGTGCATATTCCCTGAAAAAATATTAAGAAATGATAAGCTGGATGATTTCAAAAAGGCCTGGATAGACTTTTATGAACTGATGCATGGCGAAGTGAACAGAACCAAAAGAACATTGTGCACCAAGACAGCAATGATGTTTGATGAAGAACTGTGAATGACTTAACTATTCTCAACAATCCCCAAGGACTACTGAGGAAACATACTATCCACCTCCAAAGAAAGAACTGATATTGATGAAACACAGACTGAAACATTCTATTTTTCTCTTTCTTTCATTTTTTTTTCTTTTATTCAACGTTGCCTGTACAAAATGACTAATATGGCAATGTTTTTCATAATTGAACATGTATAACCCATATCTTATTTCTTACCAGCTCAATGAAAGAGCCGGAGAGGGAAGGAAGGAGGGATAAAAATTGGAACTCAAAACTATAAATAAAAATGTTTATTTTTTAAAGTGTGGGGTGATTGTTTTCTTCTTTTTTTTTTTTAGTGAGGCAGTTGGGGTTAAGTGACTTGCCCGGGGTCACACAGCTAGTAAGTGTTAAGTGTCTAAGGCCGGATTTGAACTCAGGTACTCCTGAGTCCAGGGCCGGTGCTCTATCCCCTGCTCCATGTAGCTGCCCCTTGTTTTCTTCTTAACGAATAGTATTTTGGCAGGTAGAAAGAAGATGGACTGGATGAGAAGAGGTTGGAGGCAAAGTAAAGCAATTAGAGGATGTTGCAATAGTCTAGGACAAAGCTTACAAGAAGTTAATCTAAAGCAGTGGTTGTGTGAGTGGAGAGAAGTGGTTGGATGAAGTAGACCTAGAACAGACAAGACTTCAATTGATCAGATATGAGGAGTCAGGGTGAGTGAGCAGTCAAGGATGACTCCAAGTTTGTCAGTCTGTGTCCCTGGGAGCAAGGTCATGTAATTGATAGGAGAGACATTCTGAAGAAAGGTAGGGACATGACAGATATAATGATCTGTCAAAGGAAATGGAGGACTGTACATTCCTCAAAGAGGAGAACAAAAGGGGGCCAGCATTAGGAAAGCCCAGAAGGGAAAGGTGGTCAAGTGTGAAATACTGGAACTATCCATAAAGCTGGTGCAAATATAGGACTAGAGCTCAGGAAAGAGGTCAAGGGGAGAGAGGCTTGCTTACTATTGACATAAGTAATACTATCAGTCAAGGGGGTACCTTAGCTCTTGGAGGCAAACATTGAAGAGTGGAGAGGGAGAAGATGAAAGTGTCAGCACTTACTGTCAAATTTGTTGTTCTTCAGTTGTATCCAACTCTTCATGACCCCATTTGGTGTTTTCTTGGCAAAAATACTGGCGTGGTTTGCCATCTCCTCCTCCAGCTCATTTAACAAATGAGGGAGCTGAGGCAAACAGGGTTAAGTGACTTGCTCAGGGTCACAGAGCTAGTAAATTTCTGAAGCCAGATTTGAACTCAGGTATTCCCAACTCTCCAGGCCTAGCACTCTATCTACTTCACTACCTAACTGCCTCTTCAGTCATATTATGAATCATTAACCCAAATAGCTGGAATTGTTTGTGTTTATGGAATATTAGGCTACTAGATACATTCATTTCTATACTTTATGTACCTAATCTCTTCCATGGATATATTTTTAACCAGCACCAAATTGTTTTGAAAATTGCTTTTTTATAGATTGTTGGAGGGTTTACCTCCATTACAAATAAATAATTTTTTATATCTTGGTTTTAGATATGTACTGTAGTTTCCTCTCAAACCCATCAGATTGATAAAGATGACAAAAAGGGGAAATTATAAATGTTGGAGGGACTGCGAGAAAACAGGCACAACGAGGCACTGTTGGTGGACCTGTGAATAGATACAACAGATACAACTATTCTGCACAAATATTTGCAATAATGCATGAGACATTACTCAATATCCTTTGACTTATACCTCAGCTGGGCCTATACCTTTGAATACATTTAAAGTAATAGGAAAAGGTCCTATATGAACCAAAAGTTGCCATCCACAGAAGTGGCAAAATTATCCATAGAATGTGGACAAAAGGACCTTCAAGAATAGCTTATTAACCCCATAATAGAGATTAACAAACTGAGGCCTACATAGGCAATATTATTTGCCTAAAGTTATGTAAAAATGTCTTGCAAAGTTAGGACTCAAACCCACATCCCCTAACCCTTAAACCAGTGCCCTCTTCCTTCACCCAGCAGCAAGCCTAGATCAAGAACTTGCCATTTTAATAAGTTTTGTTTTCTGGCTCTTTTCTAGGATTATCATTCATTCTTTCCATAAGAATAACAAAGTCCACTCACCATATTTTTAACGTATTTTTATTGTGGCACACAGGATGGGGGGGGGTGGTGATACAATGTGTCATTGCTTTCAGACTTGATTCAAACAATTCCCAAATCCCACTGTTTCTATTGGGTTAAAGTTCTTTTCTTTTAATATCACTTTGCTATTAACAGCACTCAGACCTCCAAACCAGCTTTCCAAGACCAAAAATGCAAAATGTTTAGTTTCTCTCCATAGAGATATCTTTGCAGAAGCCTGTAAAAAATGCATGTTTCAGGTTCAAAGCCACAGCATGACAGAAAATACATTTGCCTGCTAACAGTTTTAATTTCAAACATCTGATAGAAGTGAGTCTCAAAGGTGAGAGCACAGTGCAGTATATAAATGAAGGCAGATAAAATGCAGATATAAGCATTGGCTTCCTCCCCCCCCCCAAAGTGATATCAATTACAGAGTAACAAATATGGGAGGGGGGAAATCAGCAGATAAATCAGCTTTTGAAGACAGAAGCAGAAAAACATATAATCAGGAACTTCCGCTCTAACCCACAGCAGATTAAGATACCATACAAGCATCAAGATTCCATAGGATATGCTAGGCATGAACAGCTATGAATGTTTTATTTAACTGAAATTCTTAACCAATTGGAATCATCCTCTGAACCTCTTGATTTCCAAATTGAGATATGAGAAGTAATTGCCAAGGAACTCATGGAGGGCTGGAATTTGCCTCCCTTAGGCACTAATAGTTGTTTTTACAATTGGTATCAATTGTTTGTTGAGGTGTTTTAAAAGCTAAGAGATTTGTGGAATTTCAGGGCAGCAACAATGAGGCCAGGAACTAAGCTGAAGACCCAGAATCACCATGGGTTCAGGTTTGTAGGCAAGAAGTAGAGGGGGGTTTACCTTCTGATCTCCCTATCTTTAGTCATCTTGTTTTTCCATAAATAATAACGATCAGTTTTTATCATCTACTCCACCATAGCTGCATTTGGCCCAATTAAATTTTAAAAAAAGCTATTTACTCTGGGGCACGTTAAGATGTACTCTCTACTCATTTTGTATTGGTGACCTTTCACTGGTGTTCAATCTCATGTGCCCATTTGCTCAGTAGGGTCTATTTAAAAGTCTGTCTTCTCACAGATGTCACCATAAAACCCTTTCCCTGAGCTACAATGTATGACTTTGTACTGGGACCAGGACATTGGTATTGCTAGAGCAAACCCTAGGAGCTTCCACTCTTATTCTTTCTGTTAATTACTGATGATATTTGGAAGGATTGGGGAAATGTTATGAGGTGGAGAGAAGTAGGGTAAGGAGGAGGTAGAGGGTGGGGGAAATAGGCAAGATTCCTGAATGATAACTTAAGCTTTGAGTTCCTTAGAAAGCACCAACTGGGGATAAATGTATTATTTAAGAAAAGGGAAATTTTTTTTTTGGTACCATGAGATTCTGAGATCAGTAGCCTGGCTTCTCACTCATCAGCTGCACATCACTTGAATGCATATTTGAATCTTTCTTTAATTAACACACAATAGCCACAACAAGGGATGATAATGCTGTTCCAGGATGCCTTTATTTGCTAGTTATTGCACATAACTTAGGGTCATTGTTTTCTAACCACCAAAGGTTTCCAAAGATTAATTATGTTTTTCATCAAGTTTAACATTTATATCAATGAGTTTGTTTATTCATGTTTTTTTTCCATTGTAAATGTCTGAATCATCCGCACTGTCGTCAATCGAGAATTCATAAGCATGTACCATGCGCAGTCTGGCAGCAAGCCAGGGAAGCTATCAAGAAGCACACCAAATACTCTTGCATAGGGGAAGACATTTAGCACAACAATAACTTTCGATCTAAGTCATCTCAGATTAGTTGTTTGTTTGTAAATATGTGATTTCTTATTCTTTACAGCATTCAGTGCTCAACAGATTGTGTAGTGTTGGGATTGTTGACCTGATTTGGGGGAAACCTGAAATAGTCAAGGAAAAGAGAACTTAATCTTTCTTCTTCTGCTCTACAGCCTCTTCTCCAGCGGCATCTTCTTCCTTCTTCTCTTCCTCTTCCTCACCTTCCTCTCCAGCTTCACCGCCCTCTTCTTCCTCACCTTCCTTGTCTTCAGATTCATCCTTGGCACCTTTTAAAGGCACACGTGGTGGGGATTGGTGGGGGGAGAGACCAAAGTTAGAAGCAAATCATGTCAGACTCAACTAGGTTCTCTGCATTGCTCAGATGCCATTTGTTATGAAATAAAACCATCAGACTTCTTTTGGAATCATAAGTTCATAGAACTAAGATGGACTTCAGAGGTCAGCTAGGCCAAGCATCTAATTCAACAGATGATAAAACTAAGACCCAGAAAGCTTATGACTTTCCCAAGGTCACCCTAATACTAATTGTCAGAGATAGGACTTGAACTCACATCCTCTGCCCCCAGAGCTACTTCTGTACTCCACAAGGATAATCTATTTATTCTATCACATTGCTTACTTCATTCCCATTTTTTTTTTTTTGCGGGACAATGAGGGTTGAGTGACTTGCCCAGGGTCACACAGCTAGTAAGTTTCAAGTGTCTGAGCCTGGATTTGAACTCAGGTCCTCCTGAATCCAGGGCCGGTGCTCTATCCACTGAGCCATCTAGCTGCCCGATTCCCATTTTTCAAAAGCATACACAGTGAACAATTGAATGACTTCATAATTGGACACTGAAGGTCCACTGAAAAGCCACCAAATTTACTTCTGGGTAGCCAAAGTCAAACTGCTCGCAAGCACTAACTCCTACAGACTTTCCTTCTCTTTAGGCACCTGATCCCACATGCTAGTTTTTGGCACATAGAACAGTGCCTTATATTTTGCCAAGAACAGCATTAGCAGCAGGAAGGAAAGCCAATTTGAAGAAAAAGAAAACAGTAGAGAAGGTTCCATTTGAAAGTCCTCTTTTTAAAAGAAAAAATCTTTCCCTCTTCCATTTTCTTCTCAGAAAGGTCAAATTTCAACACTTATGAAAGGGCCAGTACTTAAATCATGTAAATGATCTTCCCTAATATTACTAATAACTGCGGAAAAGACATCAATAAAACCAGTTTGGCACAAAGTGCAAGAAAAGGATCAGGTTCAACATTTCCCTTTTTGTAAAATAAGGAGACAGGACTAGATTTCCTTGGATTTCCCCTCCCGCTACAAATACAATGGTCCCATGTTCTTCCAAGTTACATTCTGCCTATGACATTAGAAAACAGATTAATTAATGGTAGCTCATATTCATATCAGCATTCTATATGGAGCAAAGATCTCATTTGATATTTCCTAACAATTCTGGGATTAGGCCAGCCCAGGAAGGTCAACTGAATCATTAAGGTCAAACAACTAGAAAATAATGGAAGTAATACTTGAGCCTGGGTCTTCTGACTCGAATTCAGGGACCTTCTGACCCTGCCACATTTATACAGATAACCCTGGGAATTCACTTTCTAGTTTTCCTTCTAGTGAGTCTGATTTTTACCTTCTTCCTCTTCACCTCCTTCCTCTTCTTCTCCCTCCTCCTTCTCCTCTTCCTCAGCCTCCCCTTCTCCTTCAGAGGGGGGCTCATCTTTGGCTTCTTCTGCCTTGGTTGCCTCAATGGTCTCTTCCACCTCAATCTGTTCCTCTTGGACATGACTAGTGTAGTATGAGGGGAAGGCACGGGCAGACATCAAGTATGAGCTGCTCTGCAGACCACTGTAGGCAGAGCGCCCAAAGACCTGGGAGCTCTGGGAGTAGCCACTCGTTAGGCTTCCAACACTGGTGAAGCTCAGGCGGGTCTCTTCACCTTCCAATAATTTCCTGCAAAGGAAAAGTACGGCAGATGGTGGGGAAGAGAGACATGGGCTTAAAAATCAACAACAGCACGGTCTCTAAACACCCTAATTATTTGTTGTTTTAATAAAAGCAAAGGCTGAAAGATGAATGCAAATTCTAGCTAGAACTTTACAAACTAATAGTATCCAAAAGTCAGATTAGACTACATAAAATACCTACCCATCAAATTTTAAATATCATGGCATAATTCTTTAAAGTGTGTGCATATATATATATATATATGGAGAGAGAGAGAGAGAGACTTTAAATATAGACTGAAGAAAACCAAAGTCAAGTGTTACTGACTTTAAAAAAAAAGAGTAAAAGAGTAAAAGAAACCTCTGGAGTCATCTAATTCAACTCCCCTGCCCATTTTACAGATTAGGAAACAATATTAGAAACTTTTTTTCCATACATGGACCCTAAATTGCTCTCTGCAGTCTCCACCCTCAACCTCTCATTCTGACTTTGACCAAGGTCTTCCAGGCATATAAGTAGCAAAAGCAGGATTCAATGCTCGATTTTTCTACTATCAAAGATGGGAAGTTCTTAAGTAGAGAAGAATCTTCTTGGTCAAAGGGTGGCTAAAACCTTGCTACTCAGAGATTAAGGACCTCTCTTGAAAGTCTTCAAAAAAAAAAAACCCACTGAGCCTTGCAGCGATTATTTTTCTCTTCCCCTGCATAGGCATAGCAGGTTCTGAATTGTCTCCTATTTCTCCCTTCAAATCCAACACCTAAGAGCTTTGCACTTATTCTCTCTTGAAAAAGCAGTTGTTCTCCCTGAGTCAGGAAGCAGACATAAGAACCCCACTAAAATCACACTGAACTTGAAAAGTCCTAGCAGCTAGACCTGATTCTTTAGAGGAGAAACCATTTTTAATTATTTAAATTTATATAAGCAAGCTGTCTTATGGCAATTTTATATTCAAGCCACATTCTAAAAGTCACACCAGGATTGTTGACGTTTAAGGCATTTTGTGTGTGTGTGTGTGTGTGTGTGTGTGTGTGTGTGTGTGTGTGTGTGTGTGTGTGTGTGTGTGTGTGAAGAATCCAAATGTCTTTTCTTTAAGCAAAAGAGGTATCTTTGGGACTATAATGAAAACTCCAACTCCTGTTATTCCCTTGCTGAAGGCAGTCGGTCAAAAGACATTTATTAAGGGCTCACTATGTGTCAGGAGATCTGATTCTACCCATTAGAATTAAAAATAAACGTCAATATCCAGATTTAGATCGTGCCTCAGCCATCTATGCATTTCTGAGGAAAATGGGTCAGAACCTGAGACAGAGAGCATCTCTAGCCAAAAGGAAGCAACGGCATTAACGGTACTACCTGGGGATTTGACTGCCATCCAAAGCTTTCAAATGATCACAGTGTCGTAGACTTAGATCTGAAAGGAACTTTATAGGCTTTTGAATTCAACACACTCAGTTTACAGATGAGGGAACTGAGGCAAAAATTAGTTAAGTGACTTGCCCAAGATCACACAGCTAGGAAGAATTTAAAGCAAGGTCTGAATGCAGGTCTTCTTGACCTTAGAACAATGAGTCCTATTCCCAAAGAACCTGACCTAGAATCTAATTCCACCCCTACCCCAAGCTTAATAAGTGCTGCAGATGTTCCCCTCCCCCATTCATACCTGTAGGCTGCAATTTCAATATCCAAAGCCATCTTAACGTTGAGCAGATCTTGGTATTCTTTCAAATATCGAGCCATCTCGCTCTTGGTTGTTCTCAATTCATTTTCCAGTTTGTTAATTGTATCCTGTCAGGAATGAAAATAAAAACAGAACCTGGAACATAAACCTCCCTTTCTTCTCCAAGCATGTGGCTCTGAAAAAAGGAGGTAGGCATCCTAGCGTGTTTTCAGTGGCAGATTCCACATCACAGTCTGTCTACCTGTTGTTACATGGTCTGGGCTCCATTCACTCAGAAGAGGTTATATTCCCTCTAAGCGCCAGAACCTTCCTGAATTCCCCTATGCTGGCTCCCAGAGTGCACAGTCATGACTCACCTCCAGGGCTCCAAGGTTCTGACAGAGAGGCTGCCTCCCTGAACTGACCCCACACCTCTGGGCACTGGCTGAAAAAGCCTGCTTTTTGTTATAAGCAAAGCCCACTCTCCACTGGGGGAGGGGGCGGTCCCACAGTAGTAGCCCAGCGCTTTCTTCAACCTGTTTTTCCCTGTATCTGGGATGGAAGCCAACATAGCCACAGAAAGAGGAAGCCTGTTATTCAGTAAATCTTGGATTAGACTTAATGGTGACCAAGATAAGAGGCCAGGAGATATAATGACCATAAGGGGTTGCAACTCTTGGTATAGAGCCAGCTTATCTATTCTTCAGCAGCTGACAGGAAAAGGAGGAACAAGCCACTGCCCCTCCCCAGGCCTTTCTTCTCAGGCATTTTGCTGACTTAAAAAAAAATAAACTTATTAATCAGCATAGGGATAGGGACCTGTAGTTTCCTTTGGTATAGGGAATTCAGGTGAGAAAAGTACTACTATGACTGCAGAGCAGCATCCTCTCTGGCATAAAAGAACCTGGGACACTAAGAGGTGAAGTCACTTTCCCAGGGTCTAACAGCCCATAGGAAGCAGACGCAAGACCCAACCCAGATCTTCCTGGTTTGGAGGGCAACCCCCAAGGCCACTGAGACAGGCTTCCTCTGTTATATAAATGCCAGTTCTTATCGATGACAACACTAATAATCAAAATCAGCTTAATAAATCTCTAAAATGAGAGTTTTAGGTAAATGATCTCCAAAATCCGCCCGTTTTAATGTTCTGTACAGACTTAATAAAGGCATTCAGAACATCATCCTGTCTTCCTCTGTGGTCATACATCACTATGGTCTTCTGACAACGCTGCCTTCCTTCTACGGAAAGGCACGTGTGTTATTGTTACCATCGCTAACTTGAACGAGTTATCTTAAGAGCCTGCATGGGAGGGGCTCGGGGATGGGGAGTTAGGGGTGGGACGTGTGGAGGGGAGGAGGAGGAGCTAGGGAGATAAATTCATAACTACTGCCACCTACTGGGGGAAGAGGAGTATTCGACACATTTACTAATGGGGCAAAGAGGAATAGTCCAACTCAGCGTGTAGGAGGCAGGCCCTCCCTCCACTTCTCAAGCTCCCCTCCCCCAACACTTAGAGCTAAGGTGGGTTGGGCCAGAAGAAAAAAAATGTTCGGTGCCCTAGTTGCACACAGCGACCCCTACCTCCATCCACCCATCTCTAAGGAGACTCTATGTGACCCCACCCCAAAGCTCTAACACCTGCAGTCCCGAGGTTTTCTCCCTCATGCCCCCGACTCGATCTGATACTGGCTCTAAAGGGGTATCCTGGAAAGCCTTGGGAACGTAACCTGGATAGCCTGAGAGCTAGACCAGACAATGCCGGCTGATTATGTCGTCCCCTTGGGGAAATCGCACCGCTGCCCGTGCCTCAGTTTCCCCATATATCGTAAATGAGACAGCACGATGAAATGACCACCGAGTCGCCCAAGCCTCATTTTCCGCACCCCTGCAGAGCCCCGCCCCCTGCCAGACCTGCCAAACTGAACTCCTCCACTCCGCGCGCGGGAGCAGCCGGTCCCGTCCGGGCTCTTCCCGGCTGGCTTCAGCCCGCCCCCGCAGTCCCCTGAGTGCCCTGGGCCGGGCCGGGCCGGGCTTACCTGAAGGGCGTTGATGTCGGCGTTCTGCTTGTCCTCCAGCTCCTGCAGCTGCTTCTCGAGGGCCTCATTCATGCCGCGGCACGCCTCGATCTCCAGGGTCTTGGCCTTGAGCAGGCGGCGGCTCTCGGACACTTCATCCTTGGCGGCGCGAACGGCATCGGTGTTCTTGGCGGCGCTCTCGGTGAGCACGGTGAAGCGGCTCTTGAACCACTCCTCGGCGTTCTGCATGTTCTTGGCCGCCAGCTTCTCGTACTGCGAGCGGATGTCCTTGAGCGCAGCGGACAGGTCGGGCTTGGCGGACACGTCCATCTCCACGGAGATCTGAGCGTACTGGATCTGCGCCTGCAGCTCGGCGATCTCTTCCTCGTGCACCTTCTTGAGGAAGGCGATCTCGTCGAGCAGGCTGTCGATGCGCTTCTCGAGCTCGGCGCGGGCCAGGGCCGCCTCGTCGGCGCCCTTGCGCGCTTCTATCAGGCGCCCCTCGGCGTCCTCGCGGCTCAGCACCTCCTCCTCGTAGCGCGCCTGCAGCGCGCGCAGGGTCTCCTCCAGGCCATCGCGCTCGCCCTGCAGCGCCTGCTTCTCGGCGCTCGCGTCCTCGACGGCGAGCCGCAGGTCACGGATCTCCTGCTCATAGAGCGCGCGGAAGCGCGACGGCTCGGCGTGCTTCTGCCGCAGCACCAGCAGCTCGGCCTCCAGCACCTTGTTCTGCTGCTCTAGTTCGTGCACGCGCTCAATGAAGCTGGCGAAGCGGTCGTTGAGGTCCTGCAGCTGAGCCTTCTCCTGCGTGCGGATGGACTTGAGGTCGTTGCTGATGGCGGCCACCTGGCTCAGATCCAGGCTCTCCAGGCTGTGCAGTAGCGACGCGGAGCTGGAAGAGTAGCTGCGGCGGACGGAGAGCGCCGCTGACGAGCCGGGAGCCGAGTAGCTCGAGTAGGCCGAGCGCGCCGTGCCGCTGTAGCCGCTGCGCACCGAAGAGATGTGCACTCGCGGGCTCTCGGCGGTGCTGGCATAGCGCCGCTTGTACGCCGTGGCGTAGTAGGGCTCGTAGCCGAAGGAGCTCATGCTGCCGGGGATGGGGTCGGTGGGCCTGCAGCCCCGCCGGCCGCTCGCCTCTGCCTGCCGGGCGAGACCGAGGAAACTAGAGATGGGGAGGAGGAGAGAGGAGGGGAGGAGGACGGGTGGCTGTGTGCGGCTCGCCGCTGGCCGCCCGCCCCCTTTTATACCCGAGCCTAGGCTGACGCAGCCTCAGAGCCCTCCCTTGCCTGGCTGCGGGGGGCGGCGGCCAGCGCCTTGCGGCAGCCGAAGAAAAACGTTGCGCAACTCTGGAGGGCGGGGGGAAGAGCAGGAGCAGGAGGAGAGACTGACAGTGGAGGAAAGAGAAAAAGGGGAGCGGCTCTCAGGCCGGGAGGGGAGACTGGGAGCTCGCTGCCCCACCCAGCCCCCCACCTGCATCTCCCCTAGGCTCCTCGCCTCTCCGCCAACCTGCAGCGCTTTGACTGGGCGTTCTCCCACCCCTCCATTTCTTCTCCCCTGCTTTCCTTTCTTTCTCCTCACTAGGGCACACCACTGTGCCATCTCCCCTTTCCCATCTTCTAAGTTCTCTCCTGCTCCCCTTTCCTCCTCCCAGCCGTAGAACTCTTGCCTTTAGCCCACCTGGTGTCTCCCTCGGGGACCCTAAAGGCTTCAGCCTCTTTTGTCTCCCACCCACCTAGCCAGCTTCCACTAAAACCCACTGTTGCGTTAGCTCTTGAGCTGAAGTATTCTATATGCATTACCTCGGGATGTGGAAGAATGAGATGCAGAACTAGGGGTTCAGGGAAGCGACCGTGGATAGATTTCAGGGAGTCCATGAACTTGCAACCCGTTACATCTTTATTTCATTTATTTATTTCATTATAACTAGTTTCCTTTGTAACGATTGCAGTTTATTTTATGAATTTAAAAACATTCTGAGAAGGGTCCGTAGGCATCATCAGACTGCCGAAGTGGTCCAGAACACAAAAAAGGGAGGGGAGAAAAGAATCCCATTCCCCACCAGCAGCCATAGACTTTTTTCTTCCCAAGGTATTAGCAATTTTCCGATGTCCTCTTACTCTTTGGTGTCCCTGCCTCTCTGCACAGATCGACCCCGGTAAAGTTGCTTCCTGGAATGAAGGCACTTTTAATTTTTTTTTTTTCTCAGCTCCGAATCCAATTTTGCTTTAAACTTGGACCCGTTTGGATTTTTTTTTTAATTGTCCCTTAGTGCATATGGTTTCAAGGCTACTGAGTAAGCCAGTCATTAAACATTTGTTAAAGGCCTACTATGTGACAGGCACTCTGTTAGGTGCTCAGAGCAAGTGGTGGAGAGAGGGGAACCAGGGAAAAGTGACTTGAATTTGCTTTAAACCTCAGAGAGCAGCACGCTAATGCGGAGAGGGTGCCGACTGTCATTGCTGCTTGTCCCAGCTGCATTAGCCGCTGTGAAAAGCTCCTAGTGACTAAATCTTGAAGTATTTCAGCGCTTTTCCTTTCATATTTTTTTTTCCCTCCAGGCAGTTCAGCTCACCAGATTTAGAGCAGTCAGGCCGATTCTGCATCCTGTCAGAGATCCTAGGTTCCAAACCTAGCTCTGAAATTTATTGCCTGCGTGACCCTAGACAACTCACTCAATGTACCGAGTCCTCAGTTTCCTCTTCTGAAAAGTGAGAGTCTCTTTTCAGACGGAGATCTGTGATACTAGGAGATAACTTCCTACTCCCGCATCCTACAATTACAGGAAAATCAATGGTTAATCCTCCGGGTTCAATACAGTGCCTTATTATTCGTCTGCAGGCTGAAAATAGCGAGCTAGTTTTCCTCCTCGCCTGGTATGAATGATAAAACAGGTAACAGTTGCTGGGGAAAAGAGTCAGTGAAGGCACAATAGATTTCTCCCCCCACACTTTTTATGAGGCATTTTTATCTACTCAGGGAGCTTCCCTCTGCAATCCAGCCCTAATGAACTTCCAGAACTAAGAATATACCTGGAGCAGAGTTTTCATGGCACCAAGGAGAAAAGAAAACCCTTTTTAAAAAATTATTACAAAAATTGTTCAGAATTCCAGAGTACCATGGATCTTTCTAGTCTGGTGACTCTGGGGTTTCTTAGCCCATAGAATAATGCTCTGAAATCCAACTCTAGTTGCAGGGTGACTTTATTTGTGAGTACAATTAAGAAAAGGTGAGGAGAGGCAACTTGGCATGATGCACAGAAATCCTGTCTTGGAATCAGAAAGATGTGAAGATATTGTTCAGTTGTGTCCAACTCTTCATGACCCCACTTGGGGTTTTCTTGGCAGAAATGCTGGAGTGGTTTGCCATTCCTTCTCCATCTCATTTTACAGATGGAACAACTGAGGCAAACAAGGTGAAATGATTTACCCAGTGTCACACATCTAATTAGTGTCTCTGGCCAGAGTTCAGCTCAGGGGTATGACTTCCTGACTTAAGGCTTGGCACTCTAGCCACTGTGCCACCTAGCTGCACTTGGAGTCAGGAAAACCCAAGTTCAAATCCTGCCTCTGACTAGCTCTATGGTGACTGACAAATTGAGAAACTTCTCAATACCCCCTGCAAATTTCTAAGATCACAATTTATGAGAGAAAGTTGGCAATCTGCATGAGTGAACTGAGTCATTACAGTGGGAGTTCTAATGGACTCAATTATGGAACAAAAACAATTCTGAAATATGAGAGAAAAAAAGATGGATGTGCTTAAATAGCCGAAGGACTATCATGGGGAAGGGAGGACAGACTATTTTTCTGTAGGTTCAAAGAATGAATTTTTCTCAAAAAGTAGAAGTTATATGAAGGCAGATTTCACTTCTCCCTAAGAAAGAACTCTAAGAAGTAAGGTTATTCATTGTTGTAGGAGGTAGTCTCAAGAGGTAATATGTTCGGGGCAGCTAGGTGGCACAGTGGATAGAGCACCGGCCCTGGAGTCAGAAGGACCTGAGTTCAAATCTGGCCTCAGACACTTAACACTAACTAGCTGTGTGACCCTAGGCAAGTCACTTAACCCCAATTGCCTCACCAAAACAAACAAACAAAAAAGAGGTAATATGTTCAAAATCACTGATGAAGGAAGCTATACTACAAAGAGCATTTGTATTAAGTGACAGGTGGACCTTGATGACTTCTGGCTTCTCCAACTCCAAGAACCTAGAGTTCTATGGTTCTGATCCTCTTTTATGAATAAGTAATAACAACAATGAAGTAGGCAACAAGGACCAAAGACTCATCTCCTCTTGTCTGGGTTCTGCAATAACTGGTCCAGCCTGTGTTCTTCTGGACTTCTTCATTGTGCTCTGGTGCTGGATATTTCCCCAATCTTTTTAGCTTTCTTTTATGTGTTGTCTTCCCTATTAGAATGTAAATGTCTTGAAGGCAGGGACTCTTTCCTTTTGCTTATATTTGCATCCCCATCACATCATTTTTATTAAATGCTATCAACCCACACACAGCCTCTCTCCTCTCCAATCCATCCCCACAGTTACTAAATCACAGTATTCTAAAAATGCAGATCTGACTATATCACTCCCCTAGTCAAGAAGACTCAGTGGCTCCCTATTATCCTTGGTGATAAAATGAGAGCTCCTGCATTTGGCATTTGAAACCCTTCACCATCTGCCTCCTGCCTATCTTTCCAGGATGATTACTCATTACTCCTCCCACCCCACCCCACCCCCACAGGCGCTGAATTTCAATCAAACGTGTCTACTTGCTGATCCTGATCCATGACATTCCATTTGCCTCAATACTTCCCTAAGGTTTCCTTCCCCCTCTGCCCCAGAAAGCTTATTTCTTCACCTCCTACTCTCAGAACCCCCAACTCCTTTTAAGACCCAACTGAAGCAGCACCTCCTATAAGAAATCTTTCCCATTTCCTCCTGCTGCTTCCACTCTCCAGAAATTTTGTTTTGTTTAATTGATAGACAGTTTGCATACACCTAGCCATATGGTTTAATCCCTGGAAAATAAAACATAAGAGGACAGTGAGTGTTTTTGGTTTTGTACCATGTCTTGCATGTAGTAAGTACTTAATAAATGCTTGTTTAATTGAATCTAATCAGGTGACTTTCAGGGATAGAGTACTAGACTCGAAGTCAGGAGAAAATTGGGTTAGATGCTTGCCTCTCGATGGACAATGGGTAAGTCACTCAACAGTTCTGAGCCTCAGTTCTCCCCACTGGTCAAGAAGCGGTAGCAGTACTTACCTCCCAGTTACTAATGAGTTATGGTATAGCAAGAGCTTTGCAAACTTTATAGAGCTATGGAAATGTCAGTTATTACTATTACAATAGGATGAGAGGAGGGCAGATTCCGGGGGGAGGGGGGGGGGTTAAGGGAGGCGGGAGGCGGGTAGCTGGAGCCCAGCAACTATGTTCTGATTGGCTAGTCTCTTTACTGTTCTCAGCCAGTCAGAGGACCGGGCTATGTAATCTAAACCAGGCCTGAGAGCTAGCCTTGGTCCTAAGAAAGGAAGGTTTAGCAGGCTGTTACAGCAGGGTGTGGCTATGCACTCTCGAACATATTAATAATACCTGTTGTTGTTTTTTAAACGACAATTTAAGAGTTGCAAAGCACTTTATCTGCATTTGGTGGGATGGGGCAATGTTAAATCGGGTATGCTCGAATATAATTAAAAAGAAACGGAAACTCCGCTTATACTAGGCTTAATTCACTTTGTGCATATAGAGAAAACTCACTTGCTATGGGCCCCACCCCTCCCAGCAGTTTCAGGTTCCCCCTTCCAAGACTTGTGTCTATTGGGACCTTTGCCAAGGAGGCTGCACACAGCAGAGGAAACCTCCCTAGAAGAGACTGAGTGAGATAAATAAGAAGTAGAAGAGAGGTGACGAGGAAAGTAGCCCAGCAGTGAATGAGCTATGATCCTTTCGTCATGCATAGCCCAGCACGACAGAGGGTGTGTGTGTGTGGCGGGGGAGGGGGCGGCGGGGTTTCATGAACCAGGGTGTGTATAATTGTGAGGCTATGTCCTTGAGTGGTGTAGGGGCTCGGGACTACCTCTAGAGGAAGTAGGTAAATCCCAGGGTGTATTCCTTTCTATTTATGTCCCCACGCACATGCTTTTGTTGTTCAGTTGTTTCGACCATGTCGAACTCGTCATGACCTGATATTTTTATGTGGGTAAATCATAGGATCATACAATCCTCGATCTAAACCTGGAAAGAACTGCAGAGAAATCTAGCCCAACTCTCCTTTTAAAATGAATAAACTGAGACCCAGGAATATTAAGTGACTTGTCCAAGGTCACAGAAAAGATAAGAATCACAAGCAGCTTTAACTTCTATGTCAGTCTTGAAAGTGTTTAACAAAAAAAGGATGGAGGGCCAGGCTGTATAAGGGATAAAGCCCCAGACCTTTTCATTAGCAAGAGGGAGAAAAAATGGTGTGGTGGACTGAATCCATTGGTATATAAATGCTTCAGATACTTTTTAATGCAGAAAAAAGGGGGGGGAAGCAATTACTCAAAGTGATTAAAAAATAGTACCAGATGGCAGTCACCTCCTTCCCCCACATGATGCCTTCCTGATTCACTGGCCAACAAAAGCAAGTCTGACCTGACAACTTTAGCACTGTGCCTACACCCCCTCCCATGCCAATTATTTGCCAGTTATTTATTGGTTCTAGAAACTAGATTTTGTTTTTGCCCAGAGAAGAGGAGATTCAGGAAATACTTGGTTGTCTTTGAAGTTATATTTAAAGGATTGTTGTCAAAGATGAATTAGACCTGTTCCATTTGGCTGCAAAGGACAGAACTAGAAGCAGTATGTGGAAGTGGCAAAGAGCCAAATTTATACTTGAGGGGAGGAAAAACTTCAAAAGTGGAATGTGCTGCCTTGGAAGGTGGTGGGTTCTTCGTCCTTGGAGATCATCAAGTAAAGGTTAGATAGCCACTTGGCTGTTATATTATGCTAGGAGCTTCATTTTGTGTATGGGTTGAATTAATGGCCACAGTGGTCCCTTGCAAAGTCTATGATTCTGTGATAACAGGCAACAATAACTACTCAGCATTATTGAGGGAAAAGCACTTTGTAAACTTTTAAAGTGGCTTTCAAATCAGACCTAGTATAAATGATTGATCCACAGCAAAATTAAAACTCTAAGTAGAGCTTAACAAGATAATGAGATGATTTCACTTTTGGATGCTGTGTCAATTCCTTTGTACCTGGAACTTTTCCTTTTAAATCTAAAGTCAGACTGGGAAAGGAAGGAAACAAACATTCATTAAACGTGTTCCATGGCAAGCCCTGTGCTAACAAAAGAGAAAACCACAGATCTAAAGTTAACTATTTTAAAAAATGCTTTATGCACAATGAAAATGACTACTTTGGAACGTGTGAAAATAGATTTTTTTTGAAGAACAGAACTTTTAAATTGCTATTGCTAATTGGAAGTAAAATGGGAAGTAAAAAAAAAGGATTAAAAACTGAGAAAAATAAAACCTTCTCAGCACCCAATTAACACATAATTACTTGGTCTTGTCATCCTGTGACTTCCTTGGAAGTACATAAATGAAGTCAATAGAATTGTTAATTTCCCCAGGACCACTACTACATAATTTTTCTGTTTCTGCTGGTTGTCCTTTGTACTCAAATGGGAAGAAAATGACATGACCAAGTCAGGGTCAGCATACAGATCCTCAAACTGTGACTTTTCAGACCAATATGAGCTCAAAAGCTTTAGCACAGGTAAGGCACAAATAGTCCATATGCTTGTACTAAGCAGAAGTTAGACTGGAGAAGAGCTTAGATTTAGAAGTGAAAGGGACTTAGAGGGTTATTTATTCCACCAACCCATTTTGTGGATGAGAAAATTGATGATCAGGGAAAGAATAGAATTTATTGAAGGTCATATGGCTAGTAAATAGCAGAACTAGGACCTGCAGCAAAGTTCTCTGCTTTTAATCTGGAGGTCTTTCCACCAGAACACAGGTTGCTGTCTATATTTTAAAACGTTTGTTTATCCCGTGTGGTTTTACATAACCTTTATCTCCAAAGGGAGCTTTCTGCTTTCTTTACCCAGTGCCTTTAAATTGAATTTTCCTCTCACTTTTTCTAATGCTATGCCAGTAATGTACATATAGAGTATATGGGTTATGCCTAGATACACTCTAATTATATAAAATTATATTTGGGGTCAAATTTTTATATTTATAAGTAAATTTGGTTCTTTTTTTTTGGTGGGGCAATAAGGGTTAAGTGACTTGCCTAGGGTCACACAGCTAGTAAGTGTCAAGTATATGAGGCTGGATTTGAACTCAGGTCCTTCTGAATCCAGGTCCGTGGGTTTATCCACTGAGCCATCCAGCTGCCCCCAATTTAGTCCTTTTTAAAGACAAGTTTAAAGTATATAAGGAATCTCATTTTAAAAAATGACTTAGGAAACAGAACAAGGAGAGATAATTTATGAATCATTGGACTACCTGAAATCTATGACCAAAAAAGGACACTAGACATTGTATTTCAGGAAGCTGTAGAAGGAAACTACCTAGATCTCTTGGAATCAAAAGGCAAAATAGAAAGAATCCACTGGTTACCTCATGAAAGGAACTTCAAAATAAAAGCCTCCAAGTACACTGCAGTCGACATATAGAACTTCAAAATCAAATTATTAAAAAAAACCACAATTAACCAGAAAGAAAGTATTCAACTACCAGATAACTACACTAAGGATCATACAAGGTTTAGAAGCCATCACTATAAAGGAGATGAGAGTTTGGAATGCAATATTCCAGAAGGCAAGAGGTACAAGCTTACAATCAAAAATAATTTACCCAGAAAAGCTGAGTATAATTCTACAGGGGAAAATAGGCCTTTAATGAGTTAAAGAACTTGCCAGGAATGCCTAATAAAAAGAATGAGCTGTGTAGAAATTTTGAAATAAAAACAAAGGGGTAAATAGATGCAAAAAAGATAAATATGAGTGAGCAAATATGAGGAACTATATAAGGGTGAACTGTTTGTTCTCTAATATGGGGAGATATGTCCCCTCATAATGGTATCATCAGCTGTTATAAATTCACAGGTCCTGAGAATTTTTTAAAATATTTTTGTCATCACCCAGGAACTCTGTGAACACAATTACCAAACACTCTTCACACAAATCAAATCAGATCTAAATAATTGGAAAGATATCAATTGCTTATGGATAGGCAGAGCTAATATAGTAAAAATGACAATACTACCTAAATTAACTTACTTATTCAGTGCCATACCAATCAGACTACCTAAAATAATTTTATAGAGCTAGAAAAAATAATAACAAAATTCATCCGGAAAAACAAAAAAATCAAGAATATCCAGGGAAATAATGAAAACAAATTCACAGGAAGGTGGGTTAGTGGTACCAAACCTGGAGCTTTACTATAAAGCGGCAGTCATCAAAACTATCTCGTACTGGCTAAGTCATAGAGTGGAGGATCAATGGAATAGGCTAGGCACAAGAAACACAGTAGTAAATGACACTAGTAATGTAGTGTTTGATAAACCCAAAGACTACAGCTTCTGGGATAGGAACTCAGTATTTGACAAAAACTGCTGGGAAAACTGGAAGATAGTATAGCAGAAATTAGGCATAGACCAACATCTTACACCTTATACTAAAATAAGGTCAAAATGGATACATGATTAAGACATAAGAGGTGATACCATAGGTAAATTAGGAGAGAAAGGAATAGTCTACCTTTCAGATCTTTGGAAAGGAAAACAGTTTATGACCAAACAAGAGATAGAGAATATTATAAAATACAAAATGGATGATTTTGATTACATTAAATTAAATTTTTTTGTACAAACAGAAGCAATGCATCAAAAATTAGAAGGGAGGCAGAAAGCTGGGAAATAATTTTTATGGCCAGTACTTCTGAAAAAGGGCTCATCTCTAAAAGATATAGGGAACTAAATCAAATTTATAAGAATCCAAGTCATTCCCCAATTGAGAAATGGTCAAAGGATGTGAACAGGCAGTTTTCTGATGAAGAAACCAAAGCTATCTATTCCCATATGAAAAAAAGCTCTAAATCTCTAATGATTAGAGAGATGCAAATTAAAACAACTCTGAGGTACCACCTGACACCTATCAGATTGGCTAAAATAACAAAAAAGGAAAATAATAAATGTTGGAGAATCTGTGGGAAAATTGGAACACTAATGCATTGTTGGTGGAGCTGTGAACTGATCCAACCATTTTGGAGAGCAATTTGGAATTATGCCCAAAGGGCGATAAAGCTGTGCATACCCTTTGACCCAGCAATACCACTTTGGGGTCTTTTTCCCAAAAGGGATCATGGAAAGGGGAAAATGACCCACATATTTATATTTTATATTAATATTTATATAAATATAAAATATTTATATTTATATTTATAGCTGCTCTTTATGTGGTGGCAAGGAATTGGAAGTTGAGGGGATGCCCATCAATTGGGGAATGGCTGGACAAGTTGTTGTATATGAATGTAATGGAATACTATTGTGCTGTAAGAAACTATGAGCAGGAGGAGTTCAGAGAAACCTGGAGGGTCTTGCATGGGCTGATGATGAGTGAGATGATCAAAACCAGAAGAACATTGTACACAGTATCATCAACATTGTGTCTTGATCTACTGTGATGGACTCTGTTCTTCTCACCAATGCAATGGTACAGAAGAGTTCCAGGGAATTCATGTTGGAAGAGGATATCCAAATCTAGGGAAAAAAAAAGATGCTGAATGAACCATACTATTTCTTTTGGTTTTGGTGCTGTTGTTTTTCTATTTTGAGGTTTTTCGTCATTGCTCTGATTTTTCTCTTATAACATGACTAATGCAGAAATATGTTTAATGTTATTATGTGTTTGTGTATATATATATATATGTATACACACACACACACACACACATATATATATATATCCTATATCAGATTACCTGCTGTCTAGGGGAGGGGGGAGGGCGGGGAGGGAGAACAATCTGAAATTGGAAAGCTTGTATAAACAAAAGTTGAGAACTATCTTTACATGTAACAGGAAAAAAAATAAAATACTTTATTTAAAAATATATTTTTATCATCTTAAAAGAGTGAAGAAAATGAGGGAGAATAGAAGATATTAGAAAGGGAAAGGAAGATAAGGGGAGATTGTCTCACATAATTTGAGTTCCACATAATTTTACTTTCACATAATTCAAATAATTCACACTAATCTAGTTTCTAATAATTTAAATTGTTTCACATAAATTGAGCAAATGGATGACTATACAACCAAAAACTGGGAAGCCAGCAATACTTGAACCTCACTTGACTAGTCAAAATATGGAGAGAGAGAGAGAGAGAGAGAGAGAGAGAGTATTGAAGGCAGAAATACATTTCACTAAACAGAGAAATAGGAAAGAAAGGAGAAAAGGGGAGGGGTGACAGGAGAGAGGATAGATTATGAGAGGGAATATAGTTGTTTGTCCTTCATTCTTGAAGAGGACCATGATGACATCAGGGTCTTAACATGCTGCCTATAAGAAAACAGAAAATAAGAACATGCTATGGGGGTAGGGGTGGGGAGCGGTAGGTGGCATAATGGATAAAGCACTGGCCTTGGGTTCAGGAGGACCTAAATTCAAATCTGGCCCCAGACACTTGACACCTACTAGCTGTGTGACCCTGGGCAACTCATTGCCCTGCAAAAAAAATATCCTATGAAATCAGATGGGGAAGATTCACTTCCATATGGGTTGGGAGAGAAATAATTGATGTGAAACACTTTATAAACATTACAAGTGATATGGTGGGAAAATGGGGTACGGGTTGGGGTTGGGGTTCTTGGGAATTCCTCTTTAAAGAATTACACCCTCTTGCACACAAAACTTAGTTAGAACAAGGTGATAGTTTATTTAGGAGCAAGGGAAGGGAAGGGTGGGGGGAGGGAAACCATGAAAGAAATCCTTAGACTTTTCATGGGGAGATTTGGCATAAAGCACATGGCTCAGAGGTACCAAATCTCCTCGAACAGGAGACTGGAAGGTACTTTTATAGAGGACTGATGGGGGTGGACCATCTGCCCATGAAAAGTTCCTTTAGTGAGAGAGGACCATCCCCCACTGGTGGTAGCTGGGGGAATTGGGTGAGGAGTGGAGGACCATCCCCCACTAGTAGTGACTAGAGGAATTGGGTGAGGGGTGGCTACGGATCTCTCTTCAGAACACAAAGGCCGAAGCCACACCCAAACTTATCTCCCCAGGATAAGGGAGACCGGAATGAAGGGTAGGAATCCCAAGCTAGCTCAGTCCGATTTGGTTCCTCTAGGCGTTATCTGTCCTCTGGTTTAGTTTCTCAAGGAGAAGATTCCTCAGTGTGCCCCAGAGAAATTCTGGGGTGCTCTGCGCCCCATGACATTCCCCACTTCTCTATATATAAGGAAAGGGGACGAAGATTCTTCTGAAACTGCTTCATGCTGACCGGGGGTCGAAGAAATCACGGCGCAAGGGAGGGGGAGGGGAGAGAAGTGGAGAAGGCCTGGAGTGCGTGGAGTTGTGTGGGGCCCAGAGAGTCCAGAGGCAACACATAGGCACAGTGTCACGAATCCTTGAGCCTAGACGGAACAGACTTAAACAAAAAATTAAAACTGACCAGAGCAAAAGGAAAAGGGACTTTATCAGATCAGGAGTCAAGTGGGACCTTTTTGCAGGACAGGGTGTGGCCTGCTTTACAGGAGGGAGTTCAAGCCTAATTCTGTGATAGGCAGTGTCTGTCTACATTAAGGGTCCTTTTATCCCATCCCCACTTTGTGCCTTGATTGCATGCTAGGACCTGAACCAGAGAGTAAGACAGAGGTCGCCCCAAAACCATTCCTAGGCTTGCCTCCTATGTCCAGCTTGGCCATAGGCCCGACACGATGCTGGTCAGGAGAGCAAGCTGCAGAGCCGATCTCTTGGGTGCTGCCCTGGGGACAAAGAGGTAGGAGAGCTGACCTCACCTTCGTGCGGCGTCCCCCACTTCTGTGTCCCGGTTTACTACAGCTGCCAGAATCTCGGCCAGCCGGAGTTCTGCTGGTAGCAGATGTGGTGATGGCGGCTGCTATTATAGAAGCTTGGTCTATGGAGCGGGCACGAGCCATCTTTTCTCTCTCTTTGGCTACTGCAAGGTCCCTGTTATTAAAAATCTTAAAAGCAATGTCAAGGAGTTGTGAGGATGGGATCTGGGGACCCCAGTCTAACTTCTGGAGCTCTCTCCTAATGTCAGGAGCAGACTGGCTGATAAAATGAATATTGAGGACAGTAATTCCTACATCTCTTTGGGGGTCTAGGTTAGTATATTTCTTCAGAGAGTCTGCTAAGCGGCTCATGAAGACAGCAGGATTTTCATCAGACCCCTGTGTTATCTCCCTCACCTTTCCATAATTGACTTGTTTCTTAACCCCCCTTCTCATTCCCTCAACTAGGCAGGTGACCATGTGATTTCTACGAGCCCTATCTTCCCTGTTAGCATAGTTCCATCTCGGTTCTATGACCGGGACAGCTGTAAAACCAGGGACCCCAACCCAATTTCCAACCTGCGAGTGTTCATCCCCAACTTGTACAGCCAGGTCCCAAATCTGTTTTTTCTCATCAGGGGTACAACAGCTGGCAAGAATAATTTGCAAATCAGTCCAGGAAAGGTCAAACTCCAGTGTCACAGACTTAAAGCCATCTATGAACTTTGTGGGGTTCTCTGAGTAGCTCCCCAATTTCTCTTTAATCTGAGATAACCTGCTTATAGAAAAAGGGGCACGCCTTAATGTTGTGCCCTTCCCAATGGGAAATTCCCTTAATGGAAGCAGGGAAGTAGTGGGAGACACTGGTAAAGACCTGGGTTGAGGAGATAGCTCAGGTGGAGACAGAGGATTGGGCGCAGGGCCCAGTGGGGGAGGGGTGACAGCCTTTGGCTGTGGAGTAGGTGGGGGAGGGGAAACAGTCTTTGGCTGCAGCATGGGTGGAGATGGGGAAAGGGAGATAGCCGTAGGTAACTGCAGATTAGGTAAAGCAGATGGGGTCGGCTGAATGGAAAAAACAGGAGAAATGGGAACATATTGGAGTTCCCCCCGATTGTAAATGGGGTAGAGCAGGATAGAGGGAGACTGATATCCACTCCCCGTGTGGCACAGGGAATTGGTTCTGAGATCAGCCGATGGGCAAGGAGAGGTCTCAGTCATAGAGTGATATGACTGTGGTTGACCCATAGGTACGGAAGCAGGCGGAGAAGGAGTGGAATGAGAAACAGGTAGGGAATGAGTTTGAGGAGGAGGGGAGGCTGAGGTCTCAGAGTAGGTGCCTGAAGGGTTAGCTAATTGCTTGGGCTTTTGGTGATTCTCAACCGGCAAGGAGACCTCATCCTTCCCCTTTGACTTCTGGCTCAAACTCATAAAAGCCGATACGTATGGAATCTCTGTCCATCTCCCTTCACGCTTGCAAAACTTGTCCAATTGCAAGATGGTATTATAATTAAGGGTGCCGTGTACAGGCCAATTTCCTTCACTTCCTAGAGGATAATGTGGCCATAAATTGTTACAAAAATGTATCATACATCTCTTTCTTAGGTTTTTAAGTTCCAGTCTAGTCCAATCTCTTAGGATGCACCCCAGAGGTGAATTTTTCGGAACACTCCCTTTCTGTCCCATAACTACTGTCTAAGGAGAATAGTCTGAACCAAGAGCAGAGAGCTGGTAAGGGATAGACACATAAGCATAAATGTTCTTACCCAGAAACGTGTAGTCTGAGGGTCCTAGCGCGGTTCGGACATCTAGGAGTCCCAGGCTGCTCTCTGCTGTCGTGCAGACGCCGACCGTCTCTACCTCTCTGTGACTCAAACGGGAGGTTGAGTCCAGTGGGAGAGGGAGAAGAGAAACCCAGAAGGTAGGGTCTTACCTCCAGGTTCTGTGCCAAGCGTGGTCCAGACGTCTGTTTGAGCTTTCAGCGAGGGAGGGAGACTCAGGCTGCCCTCCACTGTCGCGTGCGAAAGCTGACCCTCTCTCTACCTCTCTGTGACTCAAACGGGAGGTTGAGTCAGGCGGGAGAGGGAGAAAGGAAACCCAGAAGGGAGGTTCCCACCCCCCAGTTTTGTGTGTTAAGAGGAAAGAGGAAAATCCCACGTCCCTACAACGTTCGGGCGCCAGATGATATAGTGGGAAAATGGGGTACGGGTTGGGGTTGGGGTTCTTGGGAATTCCTCTTTAAAGAATTACACCCTCTTGCACACAAAACTTAGTTAGAACAAGGTGATAGTTTATTTAGGAGCAAGGGAAGGGAAGGGTGGGGGGAGGGAAACCATGAAAGAAATCCTTAGACTTTTCATGGGGAGATTTGGCATAAAGCACATGGCTCAGAGGTACCAAATCTCCTCGAACAGGAGACTGGAAGGTACTTTTATAGAGGACTGATGGGGGTGGACCATCTGCCCATGAAAAGTTCCTTTAGTGAGAGAGGACCATCCCCCACTGGTGGTAGCTGGGGGAATTGGGTGAGGAGTGGAGGACCATCCCCCACTAGTAGTGACTAGAGGAATTGGGTGAGGGGTGGCTACGGATCTCTCTTCAGAACACAAAGGCCGAAGCCACACCCAAACTTATCTCCCCAGGATAAGGGAGACCGGAATGAAGGGTAGGAATCCCAAGCTAGCTCAGTCCGATTTGGTTCCTCTAGGCGTTATCTGTCCTCTGGTTTAGTTTCTCAAGGAGAAGATTCCTCAGTGTGCCCCAGAGAAATTCTGGGGTGCTCTGCGCCCCATGACACAAGCAATTATAAATGTCATTTATTTGTATTACCCAGTGGAGACAGTCATGCATTAGAAGGAATATTGGCCCTAGAAATCAGAAATGCCTGAGTTGAAGTCTTGTCTCTGGCACTTCCTTCCTGTGGAACTCTGGGCAAGCCCCCGACTTCTCTGAACCTCAGTTTTCTGCATATGTAAAATGAGCATAATAGTTTTTGAGAAGCAGGGTGGTATAGTAGATTGAGCACCAGATTTAGAATCAGGAAAACTTGGACTTAAATCCTGACTCAGACAGCTACTACCTGTGTGACTTACCTGGACAAGTCCTGACTTGTCTGGGGCCCCATCTCCTCATCAGTAAAAGAACAAGACCCTTCAAGATCAACAGCCTATGATCCCTTGATTTCTAGCCTATCTAACCCATTAAGGCTATGTTAGGGTGGGAGTATTTGCACACTTTGAGGTGCTCTAGAAATGTAAAGTGGTATTCTGTTATTGGAAAGCTTGACAAGTAAGCTCACATTCAGAGTGCCCACTGTGCTATAGAACCATTGCTTCTTAACTGGAGGGACTCTTCTTCTGTCTGTGCATCCACAGCACCTAACACAGGGCCTAAAACATAGTATATTCTTAATAGATGTTTGTTGGAATTGGAATGCTTTCAGCAACCCCAACTTGCTGCCATCCATTCAAAAACCTTGGAAATTGCTCCAGAGCTCTCCACTTCTGGCTGATGTAATTGATGTTACAAGATATTATGAAATAGTGTCAGGAGTACTGGTTCTGGAGGCAAAGGACCTAGGTTCAAATCCAGATTCTAAAGCTTGCCACCTATATGCAACATATTTCACCCTCAGTTTCCATATCTGTAAAATGGAGTTGGACTAGGTTGCTTCTGACATCCCTTCCAGATTTGGATCTAAAATCCCCTAATGATCCATATTATTGGGAGAACACATTTTGGGGGTCATGAGGGTAAGCTGTGGAGAAATTGAAAGCCTGCCTCTCTGCCCTCATTTCAGTAAGCATCAGCCTTTCATTCTGATTACTGAGACCATCAGCCAAGGCTGACTGTTCTGGAAACGAATGCCAGGCAACACTCCCTCCCCCCAGCCTTTTCTGTTGTCCCACCACAAGAAATATTTTCTGCAGCACCTAGCTTCCTTCACTCGACCTTCCTGATGGCTGGATGAATTGATCTAAGATCTATTTTTTCTGCATGTTTGTGCAAAGACCAAGGGTGAGCATTTCAGCTTTGGACAGAAAAGCCCAGAGGTCAGAGCTTTTCACAGCCAAGATAGAGCCAGGTCAATGCAGCAGTTTCCTTTCATGGCAAAGCTTCAGTGCTGGGTAAATAGATACAACAAACTCGACTGTTGCTGATTTCACTGATGGCTGCATCCAGGCAGAGTAGCCACAGAAAAAGATGAGGGTGTCAGGGATCTTGAGAAAGCCATTTCTGTGCTACTATAAACTGTCATTATTGTTTGTCCTTCATTCTCAATGAGGACCATGACATGTGGAGGTGATGTCATGACTGGCAGTGAGTTGTATTTAAGTAAGGGAGGGCTATGCAAGGTCACCAGCTTCATTATCTCCACCAGAGCCATATGAGTCCACTGGCAAGATACAGATCAGGACAAGTGGAGATGGCCCCAGATGCTGTGGAAGACTGGCATTTTTAAGATAAGGTCTTTCCCAGGCTTCAGTTTGCCTGAGGCAATGCCTTTTCAGTGATCTAGGCTAAGTAAGAAGAGAGGCAAAGAATGGCCTCTTTTACCCAGTCAAAAATGAATGAATGGGGGCGGCTAGGTGGCGCAGTGGATAGAGCACTGGCCCTGGAGTCAGGAGTACCTGAGTTCAGATCTGGCCTCAGACACTTGACACTTACTAGCTGTGTGACCCTGGGCAAGTCACTTAACCCCAATTGCCTCACTAAAAAAAAAAAATAATTAATTAATTAATTAATTAACTTCTATGTTCATTCATTCATTCATTTATTGAATCCAATAAGCTAGAAATTTAAAAGATACCCTAATCATTCAAGGCTCACACAGGACAATTACTAGTTGTGTGAGTAGCTGGACAAGTCATGAAATATCAGAAGCTTTATCTCTTCATCTATAAAGTGAGGAGTTGCAATCAATGACTTCACAAGTCAATTCAAACTCAAAATCTATGGTCCCTTAATTCCTATACTTATTAGGATTGTTGGGCAGCTAGGTGGCAAAGTGGATAAAGCACTGGTCCTGGATTCAGGAGGACCTGACTTCAAATCCATTCTCAGATACTAGACACTTACTAGCTGTGTGACCCTGTGCAAGTCACTTAACCCTCATTGCCCTGCAAAAGATTTTAAAAAATGTTTTTAAATGATTGTTGTGGGAGAAATATTTTGCACACTTTGAGATGTTCTAGAAATGTAAACTGGTATCCTGTCTACACAGGTAGTTCATTTACTCATTCATTCAACAAATATTTAGGAAGCAGCATAGAACAGTGGAAGGAGCAAGGTTCTGGAGTCAGAAGACCTGTGTTTGAATCCCACCTCCAATCCTTACTAGATATATGACCCTAGGAATGTGACCCAACTTCCCTGGGACTCATCTTCCTCCTCTATAAAATGAGGGCTTTGTACTGTATAGTTTCTAAGGTCCTGCCCACCCACCTAGAAGTCTCTGATCCTATGACATACTGGGCAGCCACTCTGCACATAGTATCTGAGATGCCTACTGGACTGCCCAATCTGTAGTATGTAGTACCTACATATAGCATATAAACATAACCCTTAGTGAAGGGGCTGGTGGTTTAATTGGGGAGACAAAGCACACACACTTGAAAAATTAAAAAGAAAAGAAATGTGGTTGTGCAAAACAATAACACATCGAAGTACACTGGTAAATGTTTAACAATTTACTTTGCAATCAAAACTGTATTCAAGACACACTTTTAAGTTTAATCTGAGCAATTAACATTTCTCCTTTGCTTTCTTATGTTTAGAGGAAATTGACTGAACAATAAACCAATGTCTAATCTGTATAGCATTTGCTTATTTCTGAGGTGGAAATGTTTAACACTCGTTTAAAGTGCAGCTTTCTAGAGTTTATAGGAACTGCCTGGAGCACACCCCTGCAGATAAGCAGAGCTGTAAAAGGTTTGCAAAGCACCTGATGGACATTGCCTCATTTTATCCTTACAACAATCCTGTGAGGTCAGTGCTGTTGTTATACATATTCTAGAAATGTAAAAACTAAGGGTCAGGATATAAATTGTCCTTCAGTTCATAACTAAAGGACAGAATAGTTAGATGGCTGGATTTTCAGTCAAGAAGAGCCAAGTTGGGGCAGCTAAGTGGCGCAGTGGATAAAGCACTAGCCCTGGAGTCAGGAGGACCTGAGTTTAAATCCAGTCTCAGACACTTGACACTTATTAACTGTGTGGCCCTGGACAAGTCACTCAACCCTTATTGCCCCACACAATAAATAAATAAGTAAATAAGTAAAAAATAAATGAATGAATGAATGAATGAATGAATAAACAAGCAAATGCTGAAAACTATCTTTTTTAAAAAAAGAACTAAGTTCAAATTCTGTCTCTCACATTTTACTAGTATGATTCTGAGCAAGTTACTTAATCTTGTTCTGCTAGTTTCCTCATTTAAAAAATGGGGACATTGATAACATTTACCTCATAAGGTTGTTGTGAGAATCAAATAAGATAACAACTGTAAAGTGCTTTGCAAACCTTAAAGCATGTTATAAGAGGTAGTTATTATTATTATTATTTTATTAAGTATCAGTGTTGGGATTCAGACCCATCTCTTATTGGCTCAAGGTACAGAGGACATCCATTACACCACACTTCTCAACACAGGATGTAAATTGAAAGAAAGCTTAAAGAACAGCTAATCATATTACATTAATGTTTTCATATAAGGAGGCGGAGACCTAGAAAAAGAAAGTCCCTTGGCTACAGTCAGATAGGTATAAGTATCAGAAGGAGAATTCAAATCCATTATGGTTAGCCCACTCCCAGTGCCATGCCACAATTCCTTCCTGAATAGAATCATAAGTTCTTAGAAGGGACCTCAGGGTCTCTCCCTCCCAACACATTTTATAGATGAGGAAACTGAGACCCAGAATCTTACATGACTTGCCCAAGGTAACACAAGTAATAACAATGGCAAGATTTGAACATAGAATATCTGGCTTCAGAACTAGTGCTCATAGATTTATATCTGGAAGGTTCTTAGACATCAGAATCTCACCTCCTCATTTAATTAATGGGGGAATGACCTTTCAAGATGGGAGATCTTTTGCAGTTAAAATCACAGTAGAAGGTTAAGGTTTAAAATTATCCCCTTTATATGGAGAACTAATGTTATATAGGGGAAAGAGCCCCTGGCCTTGGAGTGAGGAACCTTGATTCAAATGCTCATGCTGGTAGTCCATACTTATATTACCAGGGAAAGTTACTTGCGCTCTCTCTCACTTAATTTCCTTATCTATAGAATGAGTATAAAACTACCTATAATATTTGCCTTTCAGGGTTATTGTAAGGGGGAAAAGACAGTATGTGGAAAGCACTTTGAAAATCTTGAAATGTTATCTAGATGTTTGCTATCATCCTTACTGTGTCAGCTGAAGGCAAACTCTGGCAGATGACACCAAGCTGGCAAAGCCCTGGATGCAGGCCCAAGTATGGACTGTGTATTGCTTGTGGAAGAAGTCACTCCTCTAGGTCTGGGGAGGCCAGGCCTCCAGAGGTTTGGCCACCAGGTATTGTGTCATTGGGATCATAGTTCTAGGACTAAAGAGACTATGGAGTGCATCTAATACAGCCCCTTCATTGTAGAGTCATGGGAAATGAGACCTAAACGAAGTAACTTGCCCAAGGTAATAGCTAATAGATTTAGAGGAAGGATTTGAATTAGATCTGAAGGGAGGCCTTCATGACCTCAGGTCCAGAATTCTATTTACTATAATCAGTCTATCAAAATGTGACTGTCAAGAGTGTACTCTCAAGGAAGTCCGGAAGGGTTGTCATCACCTCTATGAAGGGAATGCCCACATCAGTGAAAATCATCTATGGGGAAACAGTGTGATATGATGGGGAAAGCCCAGATTTGGAACCCAAAGTGCTTGACTACTCAGTCACTTTGGAAATTCACATTTCTTCTCCATGACTTAGTTTCTTTAACTGTACAATGAGGCCAAATATACCCTAGGTATCACAGGCATGTTGTAAGGAAAGTACCTTGTAAGTCTAAGAAGACTATAGAAATTTGAATTGGTTCACATTAGCCCCCTTCATTCACTCGAAATTCTAAATTGGTGAACTTCTTGTTCCCCCCAACTCCATCCTCCACCCTTATGCAGAGTAGCAATCCCAGAAGCACCATAGTAGCCTTGGCACTTACTTCCACTGATCCCACTCCTCAATGGCCACAGTCACTGCAGATGTGAAAAAGACAAAGAGTACCATCAAATCCTTAGTGTTGTCAAATGTATTAGCTCCAATCCAAGTTAGCTACATGATGGTTCCCTGAATACAGGGCTGGGTCTGGAGTCAGGAAGACCTGAGTTCAAATATGACCTCAGAAACTAACTGTGTGACCCTGGACAAATCACTTAACCCTATTTGCCTCCATTTCCTCATCTGTAAAATGAGCTAGAAGAGGAAATGGCTAACCAGTCCATTATCTTTGCCAAGAAAACCCCAAATATCGCCATGAAGAGTCAGACATGACTGAAATGACTGAAAAATAACAACAAAGTCTTAGTATCAGAGCTAGGGACTGTATGGACAACAGAGCTTCAAACCTTCATTTTACAAATAAGGAAACTGAATCCCAGAGAGGTGAAGGTTGCTCCAAGTAGGAAATAGCAGACATAGGACTTGAACCTTCCAACTCCCGATCTGGCTTTCTTTCCACCTGATTGCCATTGGAAGAGCAGATGTGATCTGGGTAAATTGGCTTCCTCCTCCTTCATTAGCAGCTCTAAAAATAGCTATCCATCACCCTAATCATCTGTCATTACTCAAATGCATCAGGGCAACTGCCACACAAAGAGGGCTAGTGCTTTATTAAATGGGGAAACACCTGTCCCCCAGAGGGCAGCTGAACATTTATGGAGAACTGGGTGCAATTGTTTTATTATCAAATCATCTTGCAGAACAGAAAAAATGCACTAAAAATAACTCCTACACCTCCCAAGCCATTACGTCTTGCAAATTTAATAAAGTTTGCAACCAAATCATATTAGAATAATAGATGTGCATTCTAAATAGCTCTAGGAAGTTAAATATGTGCTTTATCTAATTTTGAGCTGGAAGAGACTTTAAAATCACATTTTGCAAACTCTGTTTTCCAGAGGAAGAAACTGAGGCTCCGAGATGAGAAGCTTTCCATTTGGGAAATTGTAGAGCTGAGATTTGAACCCAGGTCTTCTTTGTGGAGTGTTTTGTGGCACACAATGAATATTTTACCTTATTTCACTGGTGGTTGGCTGCTGCAATATTAGCTCACTTTTGAGTTTTTCTTTTAAATTTTTTCTGCCAACAAATGACTGGATATTTCATAAGAGAGGCACAGAGTAAAAAAAATCTCGTTCAATGTATCATAAATTCAGAGCTATAAGGGACCTAAAAACCATATAATGTCACATTGAAAAGATGAAGAAATCAGAGCCTGTAGAGGTTTATAAATGACTTATTCAAAGTCACACAAAGATAAGGACAGAGCCAGGATTTAAAGGGAGAGCTCTGACTTTGCCCACTGAACCATGCTGTGTCCTAAATCAATCTTAGAGGCTACCTAATTCATACCTGTGTGAAGATAATGAAATGTGATAGATGAGATTTGGCAGATACTCAGGAGCCCACCCCAGTGGATTACTGGCTGATTTGACTGGATTGACTAGATTCTAAGGACATCTGACTGGTACTTGAGAGCACTTAAGAAAGCATGGTTCTCAGAATCTAAAAAAACGTTGAACTTCTGGCCCAATCAACCAACCAGCTTGAAGACCCTCCCCATTCTTGGAGGGGACAGGAATGATGAAAGGGGAGCCTGCTCAAGGAGCGCTGTCTTTTTCGTTCCTGACTTGGTGGCGATGGCAGGGAAAGACAGAGAGGAGCTGAGGAAAGATAGGATTGTGAGGTTGTAAGAATTCTGTTCTCAATCTTTCTCTTTCTATATTTCAATAAACTCTTAAAAATCTAAACTCATTTTATCAGTGATTTTAGTCAGTTTCCCCCAAAACTGGGGGAACAGATTAGAACCCACATTTAGAATTTTAAATTACACACCTGAAAAAGAACTTTTCAACATTCGTGACAAATGACCTTCCATAATCTTATTGAAGACCTATTATGTGGGGGAAGCAGCTATGTCTCAAGTATGCTATGAAGGGATGATAGCGAAACTGACCTAGCATCTGAGTGTGTGTATAAAGAGAAAGTCAAAGAGACATCTCAAAATTAGTCACTCATGACCAAAGGGACCACCTTGGAAAGTAGATCAGGAAAAAGGGTAATGATGAAGCAAAGCTAATCACTTGTTTCTGTTACAAATCTCTATTGGATATCACATTCCTTCCCTAGACTTTTTTCTCTTCCCAGCTGGATTCCAAGAAGAAGGGACACTAGGGAACTTCTCCCATCCTGGCTTTGGACTTGAATGTTTAATCAGAAGATTCATTAACATTTTTGAAATTTATAGTTCAAGATCCAATACCCAGCCTTCAGATTAAATGCCTTCTTTGCAGAATTTCAAATGCATCCCTAATTTCTGAAATCAATAATAGAATGTTGTTTTCTTGTATAGGCTATTTGGAGGATGAAAGTGCTTAAATTATTTTCTCAACCCCAGTTAAGGTGACAGTGCAAGGTTAGATTCTACTGATTAAAGATGGAAAATTCTGGTAATCTCAAGGTATCCATAGGTGAAGAAGTTAGATAGTTCAATGGAGATCTTTGCTGATTCCCTCAGTTTATTAAATAGTTGGTTTAAATCTGGAAAAGACGTGAGAGTTCAGATAGTCCAAAGTGTTTATTTTGCAAGGGAAGGAAATAAGTTTCAAAGAGGTAAAAGCTTGCCCAGGATCACACCCTTGTAAGGAAGAGAGACAAAATTTGTACCCAAGTCTTTTGACTCAAAATCCAGAGGTCTTTCTACTGTGTTTCTAATGACATGATTCAACCAGGATCAAGAAAACATTATTTGTTTTCAGTCCTGGTGGAGTTGTATTGAGTTATGCTCCCTTAAGGCCATCTTTTCATAAGAGCATCATTTCAGAATGTCTGTTATTGTCTGGAATACCATGGAAGAGCCAGATACCTGGTGTTAGGAAAAGTTATTGGGTTTAGGAAAAAGGAATATGAATACTGTATAATTTTGATGAAATCTTGGTCCTGCAGAAGAGATGAAAAAATTAACATCTTTCCATTCTTTGCATGGGTGAGGAACTATGGGTGTGTACTATAACATAAAAATAAGGTCAGAATGTTATGTTGTTCAGTTTGTTAAACTAGTTTCCTGGGGGCAGCTACATGGTGCAGTGGATAAAGCACCAGCCCTGGCTTCAGGAGTACCTTAGTTCAAATCCTGCCTCAGACACTTGACACTTACTAGTTGTGTGACCCTGATCAAGTCACTTAACCCCCACTGCTCCGCAAAAAACAACAACAACAAACAAACAAACAAAATAAAAACAAACAAAAAAAACTAGTTTCCTCATTTTTTTCCCTTTTGTAAAAGATTTCTGAATCCCAAGAGTCAAAGATAGAGAGCCAGTGTCCATCGGGAAAATCTGTGCTTAAATTCTACCTCTGACCCATACTCAATATGGGTCAGTCACTTAGGTTCCCAATGCCCCCCAGGAAATTCTCTAAGAGTATACCTAGAATAGCTACATTGGCGACAGAGTGTTGTCTGTCATTGAGTATGCCAAAGAAATCATGGATATAGTTATTGTGGGGGGTTCCTTTATTTTTTACAAGAAACAGCATTCCAGGTAGAAGAAAGACAATACATTCAGAATTGAAAATTAAATAAACACACAAAAATCAATATTTTAAAGGAAAAAAATAGAAAAGTGAGAAATCTGAATAATCTTGGAACTCAAGTATCTCCCTCCCCTCTCCTAAAATTAAATTTGCATTAATATAAATGATAAAAATTAATGTAAGTAAAATTAATGTAAATTCAATAAACAACATAGTCTATATTTTGTCATTCATCTTCTGTGAACATGTTGTATCCCCCAAAGAAAGAAACTCCTTGAGGACTAAGACTGCTTGGGGTTTTTTGTTTCTTATATTGGCAGTACGTAGCATAAATGCTTGGCACCAATTCTGCTCTTAAGAAATGACCATAAAATGGAATTGACTTATAAAATACATCTCAATTCAGTAAGTGGATTCTTTGGCTTGAGCCCAAGGTTATTTGAAGGCTGATGAACTACACATTCTTTTTGAGATGCTGAAATTATAACCTTATGAAGTATAATAGGGACCTCATTTCAAGTGGTTCTGCCACTAAGTAGTTATGTGACATGGGAAGGAAAGAAATAAGCATTCATTAAGTACCAACTATGGTCCAGGCACAGTGCTAAGTATTTTACAAATAAAATTTCATTTGAACCTTATGATTACTCTGGGAATCATATACTATTATTATTTCCATTTTACATTTGCAGAAACTGAGGCAAGCAGAGGTTAAGAATTTGGCCAGGGTCATGTAGCCAGTAAAATTTCTGTGGCCTGATTGAAACTCAGGTCTTCCTGACTCCAGGCCCAGTGCTCTATTTGGTTAAATATTTCCTAATTCCTTTTTAATCTGATTCCAGCCCCACTGCTAGTGTTGGGGGCAGCTTGTGGCCTGTTGGCTACGTTTGATATCTGTGATTTAGAGCACTAAGAGCTTAAGAGATTTACCAAAAGTCACATAAAGTGTCATTGATACTGGAAGGTATATTTCAATCTACTCACTCAAGATTCCACTCACCATCCCCAGAATTTTCCAAACCAAAATACTTCCTCATGGGATCAAACTTATTCTGGCTCCACAGAACAGAAACAGGAAAAATGGGCAGATGTTACCTCAAAAAGGCTTAATATCAGAAGAAAAAAACTTTCTAACAATTGAACCTGTCCAGACATGGCAGGGAGTGTCTTGAGAAATGGTGGGTTCTCCCTCCTTAGAGATCGTCAAGGAGAGCACAAAGGTGCCCTCTAACTCTCAAATTTTCTCTAAAAGGTGATAAATCATTTGAACATTCAACTTTCTTGAGGAAAAACTCCTAGTTAAAATATAGTAAAGGAAATGAGTATTCTCTTGTAGTAAGAAATATTCACAACAGATATAGTACTAACAGCATATACATAACAGCCGTACTCATGCTGCCCTTATCTTATTTACAAAGGGATAGTAGAGAGGTGATCTAAACGAGTGAGTGTATAATGGTAAGATTCTAGATAGTGAGCAACTTAGTGAGGGGATACTTTGGAGTTTAGGGATACTTTGGGGACCTTTATGACCATCACTAGAGTTACACTAAAATCTTTGAATGGCTCTCTGTTCTCCTCCAACCTTCTGTAAGGGGCTAAAATTCTGACTAGTCTGTCTAAAATATCTAATGGGTGGTTGCCAGTAAATTATAAGCTTTAGCAAGAGTTAGACTTTTTTTTTTGCGGGGCAATGGGGGTAAAGTGACTTGCCCAGGGTCACACAGCTAGTAAGTGTCAAGTGTCTGAGGCCAGATTTGAACTCAGGTACTCCTGAATCCAGGGCCGGTGCTTTATCCACTGTGCCACCTAGCTGCCCCCAAGAGTTAGACTTTTAAGCATTTATTAAGGAGAATAATAATTTGGTAAAGGGAGAAAGCATTCCTAGTTCCACTTTCAACCAGAGTCCTGACAAAAGAGAGTGAGAATGCCAGCCTCGCCCCCTCTTCCTCCCACAAGCAAACGTCACTTCCTGACACCAAAGAGCCGCATGTCTTGCCCTCAGACACCTTCTCCTCATGGTGGAGAGTCCGGCAGTAAATCTCCAGCAAGTGGCATCATTCCAATCATTACACTTCCAACTGAGCATATTACTGCCCATCCATGCCTTCTCATCCAGTGTCACCCTTCCCTCTGTCTTCTTATGAATTCTTTACTAGATATCCACCCCATATGTTGGGGACCTTCCTCTAAGTTTTTAATATTACAAGAATACATGTATAGCATGTAGGCTGCCTACTGGTCATGCCTACCTCTGACCATAAAGTTGACTCACCTCATTTTTCTGGTCATCTTCTCTTTGATTATTGGTCTTATGCTGCTTTTTGTGTGCATTTTTTCCTGGGTAAAATACCTAGTCCATTTACACACAACACCTATTGCCCTTTAGATGACTCACTTTTCCAGTCCTATTTAGGAACTGAAGACATGTCAAAGTTTGACATTCAATTTAATTAAGATAATTTATAGCATGTCTTTGATGTTATCTAGTCATTTCAGTCATGTCTTATACTTTATGACCCCATTTGGGGGTTTTCTTGGCAAAGATACTGGAGTAGTTTGCCATTTCCTCCTCTAGTTTAGTTTACAGATGGGAGAACAGAGGCAAACAGGATTAAATGACTTGCCTGGGGTCACAAAGCTAGTAAGGGTCTAAAGGCAGATTTGAACTTAGGTCTTCCTGACTCTAGCACTCTATCCACTATGACAATGACAATACCCTGATTATGCCATTGTTACCAAGATCTCAACTTTGGTCCAGAATAGGAGATGAAGGCACACACTCTATTTCAGTCAACCAGCTTTGATTATAACTTTGAAGCTGATTTTGAGTGGCCATGGGCAGTTGGGCTCTCTGAGATTTTTTTACTGAAGTATGTACATAAATTATGCTAGAGCCTTTGACAGTCCATCAATCAAGGGCAGTCTAAATCCAGACAATTGTGAATTTCTAAACAATGAATTGGACATGGGGGCAGCTAGGTGGCACAGTGGATAAAGCACCAGCCCTGGATTAAGGAGGACCTGAGTTCAAGTCCGGTCTCAGACACTTGACACTTGCTAGCTGTGTGACGCTGGGCGAGTCACTTAACTCTCATTGCCCAAAAGAAAGAAAGAAAGAAAGAAAGAAAGAAAGAAAGAAAGAAAGAAAGAAAGAAAGAAAGAAAGAAAGAAAGAAAGAAAGGAAAAAGCTAAAATTTATATAGAACTTACTATGTCCCGGGCACTATGCTAAATACTTTATAATTATTAACGAGTTGGACAGATAAGGATTATCCCAAGTGCTGGGAGAATTACTTCTCTATTAGAGTCTATACATAATGGAGTCAGCACACATTCATGCTGGGTTCTAACCAATTTGCATCACCAGGACTTGGGAGTTTCAGAGATCGCAGTATTACATGATTCCCAGAATAACAGGATTAAAAATATAAGTTGGGGTGAAGGAAGACATTTGCCATTAAAATCCCTTCATAACTTCTGAAATTCTATCTTCACATTTTAATAGTTATCATTCCCATGGCACCTTTGAATCTGAAAAATAGTTTCCTTACCACAGCCCTGTACTGAAGATAATTGAAATTTTATCATCAGAGGTGAGGAATGACATCCACAATCCCAATGGAAATCCCTAGGGGGGTTAGAGGGGGGTCATACACCTAAGGGGCTTCTCTGATCAATCATAGGGTTGGCCTGGCTATGCATGTAAAGCACTGCCCTAAGAAATTAACTTACAATATGGAAGACTCAGTACCAGGGGCTTATAACCTAGAGCATTGAAAATGGAATCTCTTTTTTTTTAAATGTCCCAACATAAAGTAGAATTAAACTTCTGTCTTAAATTTGTTACTACTTTAATTTTTTTAATGTATGAGTTAATTTTATTTTATGTGTTTGTTTTTAAGCCAACATTAGTAAATAAATGACCTCTCTTCTAGAATCTGTCTAATTCTGGAGAAAGGACCATACAGCCCTAGACTCACTTATAATTTACACTAATGAATCCGAATCTATAGTAATGGTCACAGAAGGGGCATTGTCTTTCTCCTGGCAGCTGTCCTCATTGATCATGAGTGGGAATCAACTAAAGCTAGGTTGGCAGATACTGCAGGAATGATATTAATAACTTTTAAGCATTTGAAGCAAACAAATGTCAGGGGGGGGAAAGATGTGACTTGTTTCAAACTAAATGTTACAGTGATGCCTTGTTCGATTTTATTACTCCATTAGTAAATAGAAAAATAATATGTTTTCCACCAAATGAGCATCAGTGTCATAATTAACATTTCTCTCAGAACTGAGTGCCAGGAAGTACTTTAGGGTTTGAAGGCACAGGAGGAGAGGGGAGGGCCACACCAGCTAAAGAACTGTCTACAATCTTGTCTCTGAATACTATATTCTAGATTCTCCATCTTTTTTTTCCTCTTAAAAATATTTTGACATCAGTCGCATGTGGATATTACTCCTCTTCTCTCCCTCCAGTACCAAACTCCACTTTTTAACGAAGAAAAACTGTTAAGCAAAACAACAGATACAGTGACCATTTCTGTTAGTGTATGCAACATTCAGCTCCATAGTTCTCCACTTGTCTGCTGAGAGGGAGGGAGGTTTCATAACCTGTTTTCTGAGATCATAGGACACTAACTAGTGCGGTAAAAAGTGAAAGCTTTTAACAGTCAGTTAGGATAACTGAAAGACGCCAGTTTTTGAAGGACCACCCTTTCGGGGAGGAGACCATGACGAACCGCTCATGTGTCTGCTAAGCACTCCACTTCTGGGGTGCGAGCTTAAAGGCAAGGAGAGAATGGAAGTGAGGTCTTTTCCCACTCTCCTTGCCCGCTGGCTTGCTCTGCACACACAGACGCTGACTGAGGTTCGACAGCCTGGTCCTTGGTGATCGGCCTGGTCCTCCGTAACAGCACGTGCTTGACGGGGTTCTCAGCCTCAGAGGTGGCCTTGGGGTTTTCGTGAGTTCTATACGGAATATAGACTAAGCTTAGATCTAAGACTATTTATTTGTATTTCTACTTTCCTATCTCTTTAATCAACATCACCTTGTTTTGTTGGCTAATTAATTCCCAAACATTAAAGCTTTAACTAAAGCTCAGAGGCTTCTTTCACTTACTGGTCTGGGAGATATATAAGGGAAAGGTTAAAGGGGAGTTTAATGCTCTTGTATCCAATTTTAAATCTCACACTAGGATCATAGATTTAGACCTGAATTGGACTTTAGATGTCATCAAGTCCAATCCCATCATTTTACAGATGAGGAAATTGAGGCCCAGAATACTTAAGTGACTTGTTCAGGATCAAATAGTTTATACCTCAGGCCAGATTTTAGTCTATTTCTTCCTAATTCCAAGTCCAGCTAGAGCTCTACCATCTGACCCTGTTGCCAAGATTGATCATTGAAATTGTTTAATGTTAAGTTTCATTTAGTGTTCTTGTCATTTACATTATTGTTTGTCGTGCATATCACTCTCTCCTATTTATATACTACCATTCAGACAAGTCTTTCAAATTTAGCCAGTGATCCAATATAACATTATTTTTATTCTCCAATGAATGGAAACTCATTGTTTCCAATTCTTTTAATTTTTTTTAATTGATAGTTTTTGTTTTTACATCATGAGGCATCCAGATGGTATAGTGGATAAAGTGCTATATATGGAATCAAATTCTGCCTTCACATTCTCAGAATGCTTCAAATTCTCAAACACTTGCGACCCTGGCCAAGTCACTTGTTTTGAACTAAATGCTACAATGATACTCTATTCGAATTTATTACTCTACTAGTAAATAGAGAATTCATATCCTTGCCACCAAATGAGCTTTTATGTCATAATTAGCAATTCCTTCAGGATGGAATGCAGTTCAGATCTGCTTCACTTTCCTAATATGTAATATAAGGGTAACAATAGCACCTACCTGCCAGGGTTGTATCAAAGGAGACACAATTTGTAACGTGCTACGAAAACATTAAAGTCCGTAGAAATGCTAGCTATTGTTGCTATAATTATTTCTATTCCCTCAGTGTCCCTCTCTTCATACTATCTCAGAGAGACATTACTTATAATTAAAAAAAAAAAACTTAAAGGGAAGAAAATTCATCAAAACTAACCAACATATGGAAAAAGTTTGATGGTTGCATTTAGCATTCCCTGCCCACGGCCCTGCACCTTTTGAAGTCAAGAGAGGAAGAGATGTCTTCATATCCATCTTTTCCAAGACCAAGTTTGGTTATTATAATTTTGCAGCATTCAGTTTTTATTGGTTTTTTACTTTTATTATTGCTGTTGGCATTGTCATTGGTACCCTTTCCATTTTCATTGTTTTCATTGTATCTACTGTTTTCCTGGTTCTTCTTGCTTCACTACACTGTTGTTTTTTGGTTTTTTGGTGAGGCAATTGGGGTTAAGTGACTTGCCCAGGGTCACACAGCTAGTAATTGTCAAGTGTTTGAGGCCAAATTTGAACTCAGTTCCTCCTGAATCCAGGGCTGGTGCTCTATACACTGCACCACCTAGCTGCCCCACTTCACTACACTTTAATTCATGTGTTCTCCCACAAACTCTGAAGTCCTTGTATTCAGCATTCCTTCATACACAATCCAGTTCCATTACATTCACGGGCTATTCATCCAGCCATCCCTGAATCAATAGTTGACCACTTTGTTTTAATTTTTTGTTACTTCCACTAAAGGTTCTCTTATTAATATTTTTCTACTTGTGGGATGGAGGCTTTCTCTTTGGCTTCCTTTGAGTAGATTTTTCTACTCAAAGATTACTTCAGTATTATTTAGCAAAGACACTAGAAAGATCTGAAAATCCCATTTTTCTGTGTCATGACAACACTTTAAGAAGTCTGTGCAGGTGAAATGCCAAAAATGCTTATGTTGACTAAAGAAAGGTATGGAGGTGAAGGAATACAACTGGTGCCATGTATCAGAGGTGTGTTGGAGAAAGGTTCTAGCACCAACATAGGTAGAGAAGTACCTTATTCAAGTAAAGTATACACTGTGTTTGGCCCTGTTGTACAGTTATTACACTAGTGCATCTTTTGAGCCATTTGTAGTACAAAATGTAAACAAGCATGGAAGTGAACCATGAGAGAAGGATCTAGAGAGCCTATGCAGCTCATTTATGCTGCCTTGTTTTTGTTTATGTTTTTCTTTTTTTCTTGCTTCCCTCTGTATTTACTCTGGTTTTTGCTGGTTGTGGAATCTCTGGAGAAGACAATAGCAAATTAGTGTGTTATATCTTTCCTCTCCATGTGTGTATATGGACCCATAATCTAGTCCTATGCCTCAGGCAACCAGACACAAAGAATATCAAATAGAGGATAGGAGTAATGTTAAAGTTTCCTATTGACTTTCCTTATAGCTATAAACCTAATCCTCCATGACTAAGCATACTCACCTGACCTTTGGAATAGGTGTATAGTAGTGGTAGTGTAGTATGATAGGCTGTTAAAAGATACATATTCCTCCGGTCCATCAAATCTTTCCATTCTTCTTCTCAAAATTCTTCAATTACTCCCCAGTGCCTAATAAATGAGTCATAAACTCCTGATTCTGGCTATCAACACTTTCCACCGTGTAGGTCCTACTTATCTGCCCAGTCTCTGTTCATACTAATCCCGTTCATAAATTTGTTCATTCCAAACAAACTGGATAACCCTCTTTCTCCACGGCCTATTCTCATCCTTCCCTGTCCAGTTTAATGCTTATTGGAAAAAAATTGCATTGGATTTTTCAGAATATTTTCCATGCCTGGAATGGGCTCCCTCTTCCCCATCACCTCTTTTTGGGGGAAGGCCCTTCTTTCCTTTAAATCCCATTGTAGATGATGTCTTCTCCATGGAGCCTCTTCTGAATATCAGAAGAGAGAGCATTTTTCCTGGATCTTTTACATTTACCATACACTCTCTCATATCATAGACCAACAAGTACACTTTCTATGTGCCAGATACTGCACTAAGTGCAAAAAAGAAATACAGCCCTGGCCCTCAAGTATCTTACACTCTAATGGGGGAAGGCAACATATAAAAGGAAGCAGAAATAGGAGAAGATCATACCTAAGATAGGATGGGGGATGATGATGGAGAAATTCTGAAGAATCAGGAGCAGAGCCCAGAGAATAAGGAAGACATGGCTGGCCTGGAAATTTTCTTTAAAATAGAGTTTCTGGGAGAAACTGACTGATTAGAAGAAGGGGCATCAGTAACAGAGTGAACACCCAGGCTGAGAAGGCTACTGTAACATGGTGAAGAAAGTCTGTATAGTCACAATCACATTGACACTTTTCTCCCATCCCCATTGGACTGGAAATTGGTTGAAAGAGATGTTCCAGAAGATTTTGGAATATCTGAAAGCAGGACCTTTATCTTTGTATCCTCAAAAATGAGGACAGAACCCTGCATTCAGAGTGCACTTAATGAATGTACACAATGAATTTTTAATTAGTTATGACAGTCAAGTCAGCAATTACTTAGAAAGAGCCTACTGTGTGCCCTGTCACTGTACCAAGCACTGAGGGTGTGGCAAAAGGGGAAAACATGGCCCCTGTCTTCAAAGAGCCCACATTCTATTGAACTACTAAGATTTATGCTATGTAAATGGAATGTAATCTCAGATGAAAGGAACTAGTATTGAGGGGGACTCAGCCAGAAAAGTCTTTATGAAGTGATTATTACGTGTCAGATAATGGGCTAAGTAATGTGAAGACAATTACAAAAAAAAAAAAAAAGGAAAAGAACCCCTACCCTCTAGGAGCTTATTCTCTAAAAGGGAAAGATTAAAAAATAAAGGCAATGCTCGCTTCGGCAGCACATATACTAAAATTGGAATGATACAGAGAAGATTAGCATGGCCCCTGCGCAAGGATGACATGCAAATTCGTGAAGTGTTCCATATTTTTTCTGTCTAGGGGAGGGGGGGAGGGAGGGGAGGGAGGGAGAAAAATCTGAAATTGTAAAGCTTGTATAAACAAAAGTTGAGAACTATCTTTACATGTAACGGAAAAAATAAAATACCTTATATGCAAAAAAATAAAAAAATAAAAAAAAATAAAGGCAACTGAAAAGGGGGGTGATTCATAGAAAATACAAAATTTCCCAGAAAAAGGTCTGGGTCGCTAAGACCCAAAGGATGATAAGAAGGCTAAGCTAGGTGGCCCCATGGATAGAGTGCAGAAACTGGAATCAGAAAGTCTCATCTTCCTGAGTTCAAATCTGGCCTCAGACACTTACTAGTTTTGTGAACCTGGGCAAGTCACTTGATCCTGTTTGCCTTAGTTTTCTCATCTGTAAAAATGAGGTGAAGAAGGAAATAGTAAAGCACTATAGCATCTCTGCCAAGAAAACCCCAAATGAGGTCATGGAGAGTAAGATATGACTGAAGACAATTAACAACAACAAAATGAGGCTAAGATATTGAGATATTCCAGGATGTCATGAAGGATAACTTGTGAAAAAGGTACAGAGTTGAGAGATCAAGTGTAATATTTGATGAACACAAAGGAGCTTAGAATAACCTTCAGATTACAGACAGTACTAAAGTATAAAAACCCTAACAGAGGTGGAAAGGGTCATGTTGTGAAGGGCTTTAAACGCCAAAATAAGAATTTTGTATTTGTTTTCTTGAGGTACTAGTGAGCCACTGCAGTTTAGTACATAAAGGTGACCTGGTCAGACCTGTGCTTTGGGAAGGTTATTTTGGTAGGGCAATGGAAAATGGACTTGAGAGAGGCTCAGGGAAGAGAAGTCAATCAAAAGGGTGTTGCAATATTTTAGGTGTGAATGGATAAATATCTATACAAGGGTGGGATTGGTGAAAAAGGAAAGCAAATGTTTTTACTCCCCACAGCAAGTATTCCAAATATTTTATGTCTAAAAGAACCCTAATTTATGGTATGAATTTCTCTCCTTCAGCCACCTTATGCCATGCTCTGGAGGTGACCTCTTTGTCTATTTTACTGATGGAATGGGGGTTTGTTGGGAGGATAGGTATATACTCCATGAAGCAGTGGGAACCATCCTTAATATATGTGCAAAGCCTTCCTAAATACTTCCTCAAATATGTACTAAATGCTGAAGACTCTGGTGTTTGAGGATGATATAGTGATTGCCCCCTTGGTACCCATGATGTCAGCAGGGAGAAAGGAAAGTTAAAAGAGGATGGATCATTGAGACAAGATCTACCCATTGAATACACCTTAAAAGGAGAAACTTTTCACTCTTGATCTCTTGTTCCTCCATCCACAATGTAAGTCAGTGAACAAACATTTATGAAGCATTTTCCATGTGTCAGGCACCATGGTATTTATGAACGTGTGGCATAAAATCTCTTGTTTGGTGTTTACATGGAGAGTGAGAGCAGCCAGATGGACTCCTTTTTCATATAGCAATGATGGCAGCTGCTCACACAGTCTGCACATGTTCTGAGCCCCAGATCCTGATTCTGAGCCTCAAGCTCTGTGCTGCCTCTACTGATTGTACTATTTTTTTTTCTGAACTTAGACAATAAACCATCAGTCCTGAAAGAAATGTTTCCAGTCTGGAAGGTGACCCATGAGTGTGAGAGACTGGAAGCCCAGGAGTGCCTCAGTCAAAGCTAATCAGTAGCAAGAGCAGGTTTCTGCAACAATACTCCACTTAGAGAAGACCTTCTCAAATGGATGCAAAGCTGGCACAGTGCATAAAGCACCAGCCCTGGATTCAGGAGGACCTGAGTTCAAATACGACCTCAGACACTTGACACTTACTAGCTGTGTGACCCTGCGCAAGTCACTTAACCCTCATTGCCTCCCCCCGCAAAAAAAGATTAAAAGCACGAATCCTTCTCTAGCTAGCCAGGAGATATAGACTGTGCAGGAGATGCTTGCAAAGTGCAGAGCTGAGGTGAAGATGAATACCTATTCAGTAGTCCCACTAAATACTCTATTTTAGCATTTTAATTATCAACTTCCCAAGAGAGTAAAAGAGGAGTCAGGGATTACTATATCATGCAGTCACATCTTTTTTAAGGTGCATTTGTAGATCTATTGTAATTTAAGCATTTATTTTGTATGTATGTGTTAGAGGTGGGGATAAATAGCTGTCCTATATCTGCTCTATTTTGCACATCGAGTACTGTTTTGTTTGCTTTTAGTGAGACCCCAGACAGGAATTAACTTTAAATTATTTTCTCTGAGGTTTTGGAATGGGGTTTAGAGACAATAAGAAAACAGTGTGACCTTCTTTTTCCAGACCAGCCACACTCAGGCATGCACATAGCATATATAAGTCCAGAGATAAATCATTTTAGTGGGAGAAGGTAAACACTCTGTCCCCCTGCTGGGCTCAGTGGAATCATTTGTTACATTGAAAAAGTTAGTACCCTCTTCATGTAGTGCTTTGTTCAATAGCCTCCTCCTCCAGTAGGATATCCCATCTCTCCACCTCAGAGGTCCTAAGTTTCTAATTGTTGAGAGTCACTATTTCTATCCCAATTATACTCACTACTTTACTTTTCTCAAGGTCTCTCATAGCATGCAAGTGTATGTACCCCCCCACCCCCTACACACTTTCAATGAACTCAACCTTTCTCATAAAGGATGTATCACCCAATTGCTCTATGACCTCACTTACCATCCCTGTGACTTCCCTGAACACAATATCCTTCCCTGGTCACCACTTCTTTATATGTATTGTCTTACCAGATTAGAAAAGGACTGTTTATGTTTGAGGGCAGCAACTGTCTTTTTGGTATTTGAATCTTCAACACAGCATAGTGCCTGGCACATAGTAAATATTTAATAAATGATTTTTCATTTATTTATGTACTACCATCTAGCAACAGTTTCTGAATTCTCGTCCTTGAATTCAGACTCTCCCCTTTCCAATTTAAAATTCACCTTGTTTAAAAACTTTAATGTCTATCATCTAGAGAACAATAGAAATCTTTGTCCTATTCCCTCCATAATCTGACTCCAGTCTACCTTAATAGCCTTATCCCATATACATTCTAAATTCCTATTAAACTGAATCCATGACTGTTCATTATAATGAAAATCCCATCCCTAACTGCCAGGCATTCATACAGGCTGCCTGAAATGAAGGTCTCCTCACCTTCAAATTTCAGATTCATCATTTTCTTTACAAGCTCAACTCAGGTGATATTTCCTCTACATAACCTTTCCCAATTCCCCCCTGCTGATAATGTTCTCTTCCTTCTCAACTATTCCTGTGTTGCTTTGTATGAATTTCCTTTTCCCTTTCTGGTAGATATTCCCCTCATCCTACCTCCTCACCCCTACTCCAAAAGAATGTAAATTTCTTGAGAAAAGGAACTGGTGTTTTAAATTTTTGCTTTGTATTTCTTTATGTATCCATTGTGCCTACCATGTAGCTTTGCACCCAAGTTAACATTTTAATCAATATATGCTAAATTGAATTAAATTAAATGCCCATTTTACTGATGAGGAAATGGAGGCACAGTGGATTGTCCAAGGTGACCTGGAAAATTAGTTTCAATCTTAGCTAAAAGCCATGAGGGAGACTGTGAGAAATGGGTAGTTGTCTCCTCTCAATGTGGATATAACAATCAGTCATACTCCCCTGACCTGTTTGTAGGACAAAGGTCTCAGATCCCCTCCTCCCCCTCAGGTTAGCAGGGTCACATGGTTCAAGGAGCCCTAGTCTCAATTAGGCCCTCTCCAGAGTTCTGTGCATATAACGAAGTATAAGGTCCACTCCCGAGTTATGCCCATACAAGGAAGAGGGGTGGGAATACTGCGTTCCGATTAGCTAGTTTTTGCACGTAGATTGTAACCCTGACCAGTGATGAAAAAAGGGAAGGTCCATTCGTGTTAGGGACTAGGGTATAAAACAGGGCCTGCGAGCCCCCTTTCTGGGCACCCACTAGCTGCACACTAGGGTGCCTCCTTCTCATGAGAAGAGAATAAAGCCTTTGTCACCTCGCTGCTGAGTTCCTGAGAATTATTGAAAAGAGGATGGATTTTTCCCTCACAGAGATATTTTGATACAGTATATTAAGATTTGGAGCCAGTGAACCTGAGTTCAAATCTCATCTCAGCCACACTTTGATTGTATGACCTTAGGCAGGTGAATTAACCATTCATAGCCTAAACTTCCTTATTTATAAATGGAAGAGATTGGATAAGGTGGATTTTGAAGGTCCCTTTCATGTAGAAATCTTTGATCCATAGGTTATACATACAAGAAAAATATAAATGAAATTTGGAGTATGATTCCTTTTATGTTAGAAATGGAAAAAATCTAAGATGCAGAGGCTTTAATAGGTTACTTGCAGAAAGTCTCACAGAAAATCATAGATGGTACTAGAAGCTAGGTCTCTGGACTTTGAATATAGTCACTCTGTGCTTCTAATGATCACACACATTCTGATGTCCCCTGAAACAAAAAAATGCATCTAGAAGGTGTCAGGTGGTGAGAGAAAGGGAAGTGTTCTCTCTTTCACTGACTCCAGGAAGGGCCAAGGAAAGGTCTGTCAATCTCACTCTGAGTTACTGACTCCAAAATCCATTAGTTTCTGAGTTCAGGAGCCTGGGGAAAGAAAGTGATCCTGCTCTGCCCATCTCCTTCCCTCAACATCTAAGACATTTATTCCTGTAATACAAATGGTCTTTGCTATCATCTCCAGTGCTTTGGAACACTATTCCTTCAATTTCAAGCCAAACACCATAATGTTACTGGATGAAGACACAAGGGAACAAGACATTGTGCATTTACCAAGAGACAGAGATAAAAAATTAAATTATACTCTTTTCCTTCCAGGGAAGTGCAAATTTTTAAGTGAAATGCACCCTCTAGTGACTCTGGGGGTTAAGCAATGAATCCTTATGCATTGCTAGAAGTGGCAAAAAAAAAAAAACGATTTTTATAGCTGTCATCTTTCATAGTGTGTTAGAGCTGTGACAGCACTGAGACCAACTTTTTCATTTTAAAAGGAGGCCACAAAGATCCAAGAAGAGAAGGGACCTGTGAAAAATACCATAAAGTGAAACAGGGACTAACAAGCATGTTTTCTATTTCCTAGCCCAGGTCTTTTTCCATGACACCATGACTCTACTTTACACATACCAGCATTTTTTTAAAATTTGATAAAATAATAGGTTTACATATTGTTAGAAATAACAGGGCCCAGGGCAGCTAGGTGGCACAGTGGATAGAGCACCGGCCCTGGATTCAGGAGGACCTGAGTTCAAATCCGGCCTCAGACATTTAACACTTACTAGCTGTGTGACCCTGGGCTAGCTACTTAACCCCAATTGCCTCACCAAAAATTAAAAAAAAAACAATAAAAAAGTGTTAGAAATAGCAGGGCCCTTAGAGGTCATTGGGTCCAACTCGCTCATTTTGTATAAGAGAGACTGGATATTAGAGAGGAAGTGAGGTTCTGAAGAGTACACAGCTAGTAAGTGACAAAAACAGGATTCCAGCACAGACTTCCTGACTCCCAGGCAAGCACACTTTCAGAAGGGCCTCTTAATTGATTGCCTTTGTTTGTGTGGCTCTTTAAGAATGATGGGAATGACCAGAATTTGAATAGTATTTTACGGTTTGCAAAGCACTTTACAGCCATTATCTCATTTGAGCTTCACAACATCCCCATGAGATGATAGACATCAATATTCTCAATTTACAGAAAAAGAAATTTACAAATAGAGACTAAATGTCAAGTTCAGTGCTGAACTGATTGTAGCATGATAAATTCCAGTGTGCTGAAATATACTTGACTTGAAATATTTAGAGGCCTGAGTTTGAGTCCCAGATCCAATATTTCAATCAATAAATCAGAATGTATTAAGTACCTACTATGTACCAGGCACTGTGCTAAACACTAAGAATACAAAGAAAACATAAAAGCAATACATTCTGTTGAAGAGTTTGAATTCAAATGGGGGACAAAACTTGTACCTAAATAGGTAAATACAAGATATATAAGAGAACATACAAGGTAATGCTTTAAAATACAAGGCATATGGGGGCAGCTAGGTGGTGCACCATCCCTGGATTCAGGAGGACCTGAATTCAAATCCAGCCTCAAACACTTGACACTAGCTGTGTGACCTTGGGCAAATCACTTAACCCTCATTGCCCTACCAAAAAAAAAAAAGAAATAAAAGGCATATACATCTGAGGCCCTTGGGGGAGAGAGGAGAAGAACTCTTACCAAAAAAAAAAAAATGACACTGAAGCTGATCCTAGAAAGGAACCAAAGAAACCAAGAGGTGGAGGTCAAGTGGGAGATCATTTCAGTCATGGGGAAAAGTAAGTGTAAAGGTACAGAGATGAACAGTGGAACATAATGAATGGGAAGAGCAAATAGGCCAGTGTGCCTGCACTATAGAATATATAGAGATGAGTGGTATGTAAGAAGACTGGAATAAAGCAATTCCTTTCTTTTTGTAGTTATTTTTTTAATTAATAAAAAATTATTTCCTCTCCCTTACATCCCAACTCATTGAGAAAGGAGAAAAAAATCAGTATAATAAATATTCCTATTTAAGAAAAAAATTCCCTCATTGACCACGTTCAAAAACTATATGTTTCACTACACACCCTAAATTTATTTACTCTTCTGTCAAGAAGCAGGCAGCATGCTCCATCACTGGTCCTGTGGAATCCTTAATAGGCATTGCATTGATCAGATTTCTTACATATATCAAAGTTGTTTGCGTTTTTTAAACAGGGTTAATGTTATTGTACAAATTCTTCTAGTTCTGCTCATTTCATTGTTCGTCAGTTTATAAAAGCCCTCAAAATATCTCATTTTTATTATACTGTTGTTGCTGGTGGTGGTGCCTAGTTATGTCTGACTCTGTGACCCTATTTGCATTTTCTTGGCAAAGATACTGGAGTGGTTTGTCATTTTCTTCTCCAAATCATTTTACAGATGAGGAAACTGAGGCAAACAGGCTTAAGTGATTTACCCAGGGTCATACAACTAGTAAGTGTGATACCAGATTTGAACTCAAGAAGAGGAGTTTTCCTGACTCTAGATCTAGTGTTCTATCCATTGTGCCAACTGACTGCCCTATAATTTAAATTGTTTCTCTGGTTCTGTTCACTTCACTTGAAATTGGTTCATATATGGTCTTTTCCCATATCTCTTTGAAATCATCTATTTCCTTGTTTCTTATAGCATAGTAAAATTCCATTACCACTTTACAACACAAAAGCTATTCTACAATTGATGGGTACTCCATTTGCTTTGGTTTTGTTACTACTACAGCTGATTGAAATATTTTTCTACATATAGAATAGGCCAAGTAGTAGTATAGTTGGATCGAAGGGTATACACTGATTAATATCCTGCATTCCATTTGAGATGACAATCTGTACTACTGTGTGGATAGAAGGAAATTCAATAACTTGTATGAGGTATTAATATACCTCATATAATACCTACAATTCTTACTTTATAGGATTATTATGTTCAACTAGATGTAAACTATTATTATCTTTTGATAATTTGAGGTAAGCAATTATTCTGCTATATATTGTTCTGGTAAGAAAATGCCTAGAATAGTGTAGTCATTTCAGGGCACTACGTTTTATGAAAGTCATTGACAAGCTGGAAACCAAAGAAGGGTAATAAACAAGATAATTATGGTTCTAGAAGCCATGCCAAATGGAGATCTGGTGAAGGAGCTGGCAATATTTTGGCCAAATAAGAAAAATATGCCAGATTTGTAGGCAAGAGAATATTAATACAAGACCTGTCTTTGAGATCAACACTAGTCGACAAACATTTGTGAAGCACCTATTATGAGCAAGGCCCTTTACTCAGCTCTGGATTTAAAGTATTTGAAGAAATCTCACAAAGGAAAGGGATTACACTTGCTCTGCTTGGCTCCAGGGGGCAGAACCAAGAAGAATGGGTTGTTGTTGTTGTTTGTCCTTCATTTAAAAGAGGGTCAATGATGTCACCAGTGATGTCTTGACTCTCAAGTGAATTGGATTTAAGTGAGGTAGAGTTGGAAGTTATCAAGCTCCCTCTCTCTTCTCAAGCCTTTGAAGTTCAATGATGAGACAAAAGTCAAAATTGGTGAGGGCCCAGTATGCAGTGGATGACCTTGGTATTCCTCATGGATGATCAAGCCCCAACCTCTCCCCAACACCTGCTTCAGCCACATTCATGGTCATTGGAACAAATTGTTTTCATCTGACCATTCTGTGATGGGAAGTCTTCACATGTTTGCAGTAGACATCCCCCTGAGTTATCAATGGATTTGAGGTCTATAAGTTACACTCAGTCTGGTTTAGCCCATCTTCTGAGGCATTTTTATCAGGGTGTGGCTGTTGAGCATGCTACAGCTTCTTGGAACCACAGGTAAGAGTTGGACACCAAAGATGGATACCAAAATTGGATGAACAGCCCTGAAAAGGGATCAGTAAGCCCTCACATCAGAGGTTCTAATCCTCCCTTAAGACCCCATATAAACCAGAGCACTGGGCATAAGTCACAGCAAGACAGGTTCTGGCTTGATAAAAGAAATTAATAAAAAAATAGACATCTTCAAAAGTAGATTAATTACCTGCAGAGTAGTGAGTTAGCTACAATACTTGAGCTCCTTAAATAGAAGCTGGATAAGCATTTATGCCATGGATATTGTAGAGTGAATTCTTATTCATCTATGGGCTAAACTAGCTAGCCAGACATCCTTTCCAGTTCAGATATTCTATTTTTCTATGCCCTAAGATATAAAATCATCTCCTTAGGAACCTGATTTTGTATAAAGTAGGTGGTTTTCTGGTGAAGTCATACATGTCTCTGTTTTGGGGGGTATCGCCTTTTTCCAACTGACTGTCCTAGGTATGGCTAAACAGGCATTGGCTTAGATGCTGGGAGAGGGGAGGAAACAGAACCTTGTATCTTCTACATTTAATATGAACCATCCTCCCCTATCCATAATAGCTAGTTCTGAATTTCTTTCTATATATAGATCCCTATCTAGCATGTAGGTAGATAGCACAATTTATATCAATTCATTTATAATGTAATTTATTCTTGCTGTTACTTTCAGGAGCAATTCAGCTTTTAAGGATCAAATTTGTATTCACCAAAACCCATTTCCTTTGTGTATTGATGTCTTCTGGTTCTTTATTTATATCTAATGGATTTTTGCTCTACTTTTGGGGACAGCAGTGTTATCTGTCAGTCAGCAATAATTCTTATCACCAACTGAGGCATGGTGGATTATTTCAAAGCAAGGGAAAGGTATAATCCCATTTAAATGAAGGTAAGAACTCCTCATCCTCATGAGAGACTGAACTAGCCTTATGAATTGGAATGGTCATCCATCTATGAAAGTCAATTTTTCAGAGGCAGAATTTCACAATTGACAGGGACGTGAAATGTCATCTAGTACAAAATCCCCTCTAAACTATCCTTGAAATGTGGCTAGCTAATGTTTGTTTAAAGGACTCTATTGATGAGGAAACTACTAGATCTAGAGGAAAACCATTCTATTTTAAAATAGTTGTCATTATTAGGATGTTTCCCTGAAATCAAGCCTAAATCTACCTCTGTGCACTTTCCTAGTCCTAACCCCTGGGTTAGAAACAGAATTAGAGTTGTAGTTAACTATTGATTAAAAAAAAAATGATTGTTAACCCTAAAGCAAGTCTAATCCTTCTATGTAATGGTTCTTCAAATACTTGCAGACAGCAAGCATCACTCCAACCAGGCTTCTTATGCTCAAGCTATATATGTTCAGGCTCCTTCTCATCATTGGCATGGTCTCCAGGATCTTCATCATTGTGATTATTTACCATGTACCTCTGCATGTACCTGGCTGATCAATGTCTCTCATATATTATGGCATCCAGATCTAAGCACAATACTTTGGATGGGAACTAACCACAGCAAAATACAATGGAAATATCACCTTTTTTTTGGCAGAGTGGGGCAATGAGGGTTAAGTGACTTGCCCAGGGTCACACAGCTAGTAAGTGTCAAGTTTCTGAGCCTGGATTTGAACTCAGGTTCTCCTGAATCCAGGGCCAGTTCTTTATCCACTGTGCCACCTAGCTGCCCCACCGTTCTCCTTTTAGACACAATGTTGCCTAAGACCACATTTACTTTTTGTGGCTTCCATATCACACCATTGATTCGTTTTCACTTAAGCTCCTGGAACTTTTTCTGAAAGTCTACTGTAGAGGTACATACCTCTCTATTTTATTTATAAAATTAATTTCAACTGTCACAGGACTATGTATTTAACTCTATTAAAATTCATCTCATTGGAGCAGCTATGTGACACAGTGGATAAAGCACTGGCCCTGGATTCAGGAGGACCTGAGTTCAGATCCAGCCTCAGAAACTTGACACTTACTAGCTGTGTGACTCTGGGCAAGTCACTTAACCCCAATTGCCTCGCCAAAAAAAAAATTGATCTCATTGAATTTAGTACAGCTTTCTGATAAATCAAGATGTTCTCAGATGAAGAATTTGCCATCCAGCACATTAACTATTTCATTCCTAACAACCATGACTTCCCTTAAATATATAACCCTCTTCATTGCTTACTTATCATGATCACTGGAAAAGGAGCATGTTTTGGAATGAAAGACCCCAGTATAGGAATTAGGGAATCAGAGTTCTAGATTTCTACTGAGCTTAATTACCTAGGTCAAGTCACACCAATTTCTAGGCCTTATCCTCATTTTCTAATCCATAGGGAGGGCAGTAGAATAGATTATTTCTTCCATCTTTAATACATAATGACACATATGCCTTGAGTGAATTTATTAAGCAATCGGTTGACAAGTGTTTTAGGTTCCTACTATGCATCAGATGTTATGTTGGGCACTGGAGTCAACTGAATTCAATTCAATTAAAAAGACATTTTAGAGCACCACTATATGCCAGGAATGGTTCTAGGCTCTGGGTACTCAAAGAAAAAATAAAATAGATGTTGCCCTCAAGGAGAATACATTTTACTGGCATAATCATTGTATATTTACCTTTGATAATATTGTTTCTCACTGTCTACTCATGGTTTCAACCTTGGATTTTAAAAGACCATGCCAGCAGGGCACATGTTGTGGGATGTCTTTCCAGGTGGGGTAAGCTCTAACGACAGAGCTGACAACATCCTGTGCATGTGTTCTCAAAGTACCAACATAGATGGGCAAGAAGAGATTATCACTGGAAGACTGAACATAAAATAGTGAGCCTTCTTGGGTCACAGCAATTCACAAAACTGTTGTTCTTAGTATAAAAGCATTAGAATCTGTGTCTCTGAAGAAAGAGGCCCAAGAGGATGAAATTGAGAATGTTTTAAAGTAGTCCATTAACTCTGATGCCACTCTAGAACTGAAGACACTATTGTTATGGTTCATCTACACTTCTAATCCAGTTGGTCCACATTAGTCCCACAGTGGGCACTTGAGATAACATTGAAAATGATGCATAGAAAATGGCAGGGAATCCAGTCCTTCAAATATTCTCTGTAAGATGATCTGACTGGCTTCTCATTCAAGAGACTATTATAGCATGTCACGTAGAAGCTTCAGCATAGCAAGGATTCAGGTAGATAAGCAAGCCATTGACAAATACATTTGATCCTGTGGCTCTTTCATTTCCTAGCAGACATGAATGCATAGGGAAGGTTGGGTTGGCCAATGTAGGTGTGATCACTGAGCAAACAAAAGACTTGGATTTAAGTCCTCAGTTCGAACATTCAGTAGCTATCTGGAGTTTTGAAAATAGTTACATCTGAAAGTCTGTTTGGAACATTAAGGACTCTCCTATTCTTAGAGACAAGAAAGATCTTGGTCTGAATTCTGCCCCTAACTGTGTGAATTTGGGCAAATCTCTCTTGTCTTTGGCTTTCTCATTTGTAAAATTGGCATAATAATCATTGAACCATTGACCTTATAGGGTTCTTATAGGAAATATACTCTGCAGATCTTAAGGCACTACAGAAATGGGGGAAATAATTATTACTTATCTCAGAGTACTGTCACATGAATCAAATGAGATAATATATGCAATGCACTTTGGAACCACGAAGCACATAAAATGAGAACTATTATTTCCATTATATCTGAATGTATTTAATGTTCTCTTTGAATGGAAAACACTGAGGCCTTTATCTCAATTCAGCTGCTTGGTTCCTCTATATTTTTAAATGCATTGTCAAAGTTTTATATATTTTATTTTAATGATAAAGGGTTTTGATTTTAAATTCTACTTGGAAGTTGACCATGCTGAAACAAAATGGTGACTGATAAGAGATTTCAAAGGAACACATGTTCTGTGATAACACTGGTTCCTTTGGATAGATTAAATGGATTTTTACCAAATTCAAGAGCTATTGAAGAGAAACCTTTGTTTTGTTAGCTAGTATATCATCTTAAAATCATATGGCCATTCATATAATTTTCAAATAGTCACAATACCTAAAATTGCATTAGTACGTAAATTCCCTTTCTTCAATGAAGGATGACTAAAGTTACCATTCATTAGCAAGATTTAAATTTTATATATAGCATATTGGAACAATATGAAATGACAATTTTGGACCACTACATGTGCAGTTCTGAAAACTCCATCATAAAAAGAGTTAGCTGAAGAGTAGTTGAAGGAAGATACAGAGAATGATGAAGGGCCTCAAAGCCACACCTTGGGAGAATTTATTTTTTGAAAAAATGAATATGCTTAGCCTGGAGATGGAAACACTTGGGCAAATATGATGGCTGTCTTCAAGTAGTTGGAGGAGATGGAATAGACATGTTCTATTTAATTGAAAACTAGAATGAGTGGGTAAAAGTTGTAAAGAGTCATATTTAGACTTGATATAAGGAAAATCTTCTCAATTACTCAAACTATCCCAAAGCTTAGGGGGAGGACAGGTGGAAAACAGGTTTCCTCTCACTGGAAATCTTCATGGAAAAGCTAGACAGCTATTTGTTGGGTGTATTGTAAAGAGAATTCTAGATGGACTAGATGGAACCCTGATATCTTCCCAATTCTGAGATTCTAGGATGATGGAACCATCAGCTAAGGACTCTAATGCTCTAGTACCTAATGTCCTATGTGAGAAGGTAGAAATGGCACTTAACAAAATGAAGTTGAGAATGATGGCTTGATTTGACCAAATCCATATTGTGGGATTCTCTTCTGGCAGGGATCCAATTTTTAGGGACACATTTTCCAGATATTTCAGAGTAGATAAGTGTATCATTGGAGCCACTGCTTATTTTCCTTTCTCATATAGATAAAAGGGATCATTAATAAAATTCAATAAAGAGAAGTGTAAAAAGTACTGGGCTTCAGTTGAAAAAATCAACGTCACAATCAATTGAACTGTATGGATATATAAAGATAAAAATAAACATTTACTGCCCTAAAGAAACATTCTATTCAGAGATACCATATAAGCCCAAAAGTTGATGTAAAAGACATTAGAAAAGAAGTAATAGGAACGGGTGTGTGTGAAGCTATCATCAGGAAAGGTCTTGTGTGAGAAGGGGTCTTTGAGCTGAACCATGAGGGAAATTAGGCATTCCATATAAAACCACTATACAAGCACTAATCCAGTTTAAAGCCTCTCTTTTATAGTTTCTAGAAACTTCCAAAACAGAAAGATTGGCAATGCATTTATGAACCTAATAATGATCCCACCAAATATCTTAACAGAGATGATGGGCTGGATGGAAAACTGGGACTATAAGTCTGAAGATCTGGGTTCTAGCCTCAGCTCTGACATTTATGAGTTTGATGCCCTTGGGTATGGTTTTACCCCTCTTTGGGTCTCAGTTTTCTTATCTTCAAAGCAAAATATTAGACCAAGTTATCTCGATGGTCCCCTTCATCTCTAAAATCTGATGGTTCTGGCTTTTTTGACACAGCAAGGTGATTTAAGGATGCCAGCACCAGAGCCCATTGGAAATCATGTTGTTTGGCTTCCATGAGGAATGTAAACTATTAGCCATAAAGAAAAGGGCCATGACTCCCTTAATGAGCCCATTTCCTTCCATGGGGCCTAGTCCAACATTTACTCAAGTGTCCAGGTCATCATTCCAGGCAATTCTAGTGCCCTCCCCAGCTTAGGATGCACATCAAAGAGCCAACTTCCTGCCTCTTTCAAAAATTTTTCCTTGGTTTAACTGTTTATACATTAACTAATTAAGTGCAATATAATCATACATATAGAGCTGTCAGGGACTTTAGAGGCTGCATCCAACATCCTTATTCTTCATATGAAGAAACTGAGTCCCAGAGAAAGTGACTTTCCCAAGGGGTAACATCTGACAAAGCAATGATTCAAAATGAGGTCCTCTGACTTCAAATCAAGCACCCTTTTCAGTGAACCATATGCAAATGAGTATTTAATGAAACCAGTTGGATTCGATGGTGATAGCAATGAGCTAAGAGGGCAAGAAAAAAAAATAGGTATAATAAAAAAATCCCTCTACAAACAAAATGAGTTCTCATTTTCTAGAGAATGTCTGAACAAATTATGATTATATAAATATAATGAAATATGACTGTGCTAGATGTGACGCAGGAGAAATTCTGAGAAACATGGGAAAACCAAGGTGAATCAATGAAGCACAAAGTAAATGGAACCAGGAGAAAAATGTGTATGATGACTACAATAATATAAATGAAAACATCCCAAAGGAATCCAAAATCTTATTAGTTATAATGAACAATCTGAGTCACATAGGTCAAATGACAGAAGACAGCTTTCTCCTTCCTTATAGATATAGAGAACCATGGGTACAGAATGTGGTAAGCAATTTTATCCTTAGTCTTCTGTTATGTTGCTTGGTTTTGCTGCCTTGTTTTTCATTGATGTGAGAAGATCACTTTGTTGGGTGGATAGGAAAGTTGGCATTATAGAAAAATGACTGTAACATTGGGGACAGCTACGTGTTGAAGTAGATAAAGCACCAGACCTGGATTCTGGAGGACTTGAGTTCAAATCTGGACTCAGATACTTGACACTTAGTAGCTGTGTGACCCTGGGCAAGTCACTTAACCCTCATTGCCCCGCTGAAAAAAAAGGAAAAAAAAAGAAAAATTACTGTAGCATAAAGACAAAATATACCAATAAGTCTTTCTTTAAAAACAGATTTAACATTAGGTTGGTTTTCAAAAGCTTGCTCATGATGATTCAAAGTCTTCATGTCAAGAAGCCTCCACTGGAGTTCTTCAGGAATCTATGTTTGGCTCTGTGTTATTGGACTTTTTTATCAGTAACTTTGATAATGTTTTTTTATAATTTTATAATGATTGAATCCAGTTTGCAGATAACAAAAGCTAAGAAAGATAACTAATACACTACATGAAAATCAGAATCCCCCAAAACCTTTGAAAATCTAGAGCACTGGGCTGAATCTAATGAGATGAAATTCAATAGGGATAAATGTAAAGTTTTACACTTAAATTCAAAAAATCAACTTCACAAGTACAGGCCATAAAAGGTATTGTTAAGCAGCAGTTTGATCTGGGAGATTTAGGTGACTGCTAGCTCAATATGAGCCAAAAGCATGATGTGGTAGTCAAACATTATGGGTAGACATAGCTTCTAGGAACAAGGAAGAAATAGTCCTACTGCAATCTTCCCTAGCCATATTGCATCTGGAGTACTGGTGTTTTGGGCACCAGAGTTTGAGAAGAATAATGATAAGCTAGAGAATGTCCTGAGAAAAACAACCAGGATAGTGAAGGATTTCAAATCCATTCTAAATAAGGATTGGAGGATGAAAATAAGGCTACTTATACTAGACAAGATTCAAGCGGAACCATGATGGCTGACTCCAATATTTGAAGGGTGGTTACATGGAAAAGTGAATAGACTTGTTCAATTTTAATTCAAAAACAAAACCAAGAGCAACAAGTGAAAGTTGGAAAAGTGAAAATTTTATTTTGATTCCCCGGGGAAAACAATCTTCCTAACAATTTGAACTGCCCTAAAGTAGAACGGGATGCCTCAGGATAAGGTGGGTTTCTTCTCAGTAGAAGTTCCCAAGCACAGGGTGGATAACCACTGGCCTGGTATGCTATAGTGGAGATTTCTATCAGGTGTCTGTTAGAAAAGATAGTTGCTGAAGTCCCTTCCAACTCTAAATTATGTGATTCTGTTAAGGGAAAAAGAGCATGATATTATGTAAATAAGACACTGGGAATCTAATTTGTTCCCTTAATTTTTCTTGACTTTGCCACTAATTTCCAAGAAAGTACTTAAATTTTACTGTCTCTTCCTTACCCTTATGATGAATATTCAAAAATCTCCAAACCTTCCCTATACATACCCTTGATTGTCTGTAGTTTAATGAAATAATGTTGTATTTTGTCAGTACTCAAATTTCCCTATTCATAAATCAGGCCTATCAACAGATACCATTTATGCCATTTAGGGCCAATTTACTAAAATACAAGATTCAACCATTTATTCTCTTCTGTAGTTGATGATTTGATGCAGAGATGAATCATCATTAGCTAATGGGAAAAATAAACTACAGGATCACCAAAAATCAGAAAATATCTTAGTGGTCACATAGTCCAGCCCATACTGAGCAGAAATTCCTTCTGTAACACTAAAGGAAAGTGGCCATCCAACCTGTGCTTGAAAACCTCAAATGAGGGTGCAGCCACCAGCTCCAGAATTAGCCCATGTCCATTTCATTGTGGGACAGCTCTAATTATTAGTACATTTTACTCTATATTAAATGAAAGTTTTTCTATTTACCACTTTTATTCATTGGTTCTGATTCTTCCATCTGGAGCCAAATAGAACAAGCCCAAATAATACTTCACATGACAGCTATTCAAATAATTGATAACATATCATGTTCCCCCTGTGTCTTCTCTTCTCCAAGCTAAATATTCCCAGTTTTTGAAAACTTATTCTTATTTATGGTATAATCTTCAATCCAATGATCATACTGGTTACCCTCCTCTGAATGTATTCATGATTGTCAATGTTTTTACTAAAATGTGAACATAATCTCCTCCCCCTCCAGTACATATTGGAACATCCATTTATTTTATTTTTAAATTTCTATTTTTAATTTATGGAATAAAGCAAGTATATTCATAACATAGTACCATAAAAAGATGATTTCAGTAGAAAATCATCCTCCAAGACAGGATCTTTATCCAGGTGAGTGGGAGGGATAAGGAAAAGTAAGATAATACATCTAGGATACCAGAGTGGGCATTTAAACACATAAGTATTAAATATCACTCAAAGAACACATGAATTTAGTTCCTTAGAACAATAATTTGTCATAGGAACTGTGGAGAATGGAACTCAATATATTTCCAATAACTTCTTGGAGGATGAAGACACAGAAATATAAAGGTTATATAGATAATTACAGGTTCAAGTGGAAGGAAAATGCAGGCTTCTATTCTCTCAAATTGATTCCCTCAAAAATTACAGCCTTAGAGTCACATGAAAAATGCTCCAAATCACTATTGATTAGAGAAATTCAAATTAAAACAACTCTAAGGTGCCACTTTACACCCATACCATTGGCTAACACTGCAGAAAAGAAAAATGATAAATTCCAGAGGGGATGTGGGGGGGAAAAATAGGTATAGAAATACACTGTTGGTGGAGTTGTGAACTGTTCCAAGCATGAAGGAGAACAATTTGGAATTTGGTCTAATGAGCTATAAAACTGTGCATACCCTTTGACCCAGCAATACCACTAGTATATCCATATCCCAGAGAGAAAAACAGAAAAGAAAAAGAATTTATACATACAAAAATATTCACAGAGTTCTTTCTTTATGGTGAATATTTTGAAGTGAAGGAGATGCCCAACAATTGTGGAAAGGTGAACAAGTTGTGGTATATGATTATGATGGCTATAAGAAGTGATGAGGAAGAGTCATTTTAGGAAAACCTCTGGAGATATGAACTGATGCAAAGTAAAGTAAGAACCAAGAGAACATGATACATAGTAACAGCAATATTGTAACAATGATCAAATGTTAAAGACTTAGCTGATCTGATCAAGACAATGATCCAAGACAATTCCAAAGGACCTGTGATAAAATATGTTATCCACCTATAAGGGGAACTGATGAAACTCTAAGTGCATATTGAAGTATACCTTTTCACTTTATTTTTTTTACTTTTTTGTAACATGGTAAATATGGCAATGTGTTTTGCATTACTTAACATGTATAATTGATATCATATTGCTTGCCTCCTCGATGGGAGGAGGAGGAGGGGCAGAAGGTAGTGGGAGAATTTGGAATTCAAAAAAATGTAAATGAATATTTAAAAGAACTCAATAAAAATTAAAGGAATTGAAGCATTGCAGGTTTAAGTCCCACAAAATACAATTACCTCCAATTATTCCCTATTATTAGAGGACCCTTAGAATTGCAGTCAACAAGATCAGAAGATTTCAGTAATATAATCTGTAGGGTGTCTTGCAGGTACCCCTTGTTGGCTATCAGGTCACTAATGTTTGAAATTCCTTTAATAGTTACAAAGTAAACAAAGTTTTCTATTATAAAATTGGAGAGAAACATCTTGAAACCACATGTAAAATGAAATTGAATTAAATAACCTCTAAGGTCTCTTCCAGTTCCAAAATTCTGTTCATTCAAACATGTATTTATTAAGCACTTTCCAGAGAGGCAGTATAAGTAGTGGGTAGAGATCTCTCCTTAAAATCAGCAAAACCTGCCTTCACTTCCCACCTGATATATACTGGCTGTGTGACTCAGAGACAATCATTTCATTTCTCAGTGCTCAAGGAAACTTTCTGATACTCTGGGTTACAGAGATGGCATTGACTTGTATAGATAGAATATCTATCTTGTTAGATAGATAGACTTGTTAGATAAAATATCTTCACCTAAGATCCCTATATCAAAGAACTCACACAGGTGCATGTGTGAAGCTGGATGCTAGACAATGAGGATTAAAAAAGATCCTCCTCATGGACTTTACCTTTTATATTAAAGTAAAATACAACAATTCTGAGGGTGTGGTGGTGGGCACTACCAACTGGGGGGAATCATGAAAGGAAATATGTAAGCTCTTGAAGCAAGCTTTGAGGGAAACGAGAGATTTCTAAGATGTAGAACTGAGGAAGAAAGTACATTCCAGGCATGGTGGAAGAACATACAATGGCACAAGATAGAATATCATGTCAAGGGAATGATAAAAGGTCCAGGTTGGCTCCAAAATGGAGTACATGAAGTAATATGTAACATGCCTTAAAAGAAAAACAGGAACCAGCAGAAGGGGTTTAAATGTCACGTATGAGTTTGGATTTGATCCTAGAAGTGATATGGAGCTTCTTGAATAGAGGAATGATATTGTCTTGCCTGTGTTTGAGGCTAATATTTTGGCAGCTGTGTGGCAGATAAATCAGAGAGGGAAGTGACTGGAGGCAGGGAGACCAATTAGAAAGCTGTTGCAGTAGTACAGGAGAGAAATGATAAGAGCCTGAATCAGAGGTGGGGCAATATCAGGGAGAGGAGAGAGAAAGAAGAGATTCAAGAAATAATAGGGAGGTAGAATTGACTAGACTTGGTGACTGATTAGATGTGAAGGACAAAGAAGAGATGAGATCTGAAGAAGGCTACAGCATTATGGTGAGCTCAACTGGAACAAGAACAAGGAAATTAGGAAAAGTGGCAAGTTTTAAAGCAATGAAACTTGATGATTTCTAATTGCAGCTAAGACTGGTAAAGGCCATATAGTTACTTATAGATATGCAAAAGTAGGAATTGCTGGTGGTCTGATCCATCTCTGGGAATGAACAATGATACAAAGAAAAGGGAAGAGGATAATGACTATTGAATTGGGGGTGGGATTTGGGTATCTCAGGGAAGAGAAAACAGCAAAGGAGAGAGAGGCTAAGGACTAACAAAGCAACCTCTTCTAACTTCTCATTATCTACTTGTGGCCAAACATGGCTGTAAGGGTTCTCTATATAGAGTGAGTTAGCACAAAGGTCATTCCATAAATATGGGAAGATAGAAAATGTCAAATTAATTCAAATATTATTAGTGAAAACAACTATCACTAGGTTAAAATAATGATGGGATGAAAGGGGTGCCAAAATTCTTTGCTTTTTGCTGTATTAATGAATTGAATACATAATCAAATATGATATAAGATTCAAATGAATAATTTAATTCTTCTTTACCAGTCACCTCTATTTGACAAAAGTGCCACTCATATATAGAGAAGTGATATTGAACTCTACTAATGCCCCTTCTCATTTAGATACCTTCCATCCTGTATACTATTCCATATTTAACTCACCTTCAAAAACCTGGATTCAATTAGGTGATTGGATCACCAGAGGATTTAGACCTGAAAAGAGCTTTTAAGGCTATCTTCTTTGGCCTCCTTCAAGTCTCAAATGAAATTTCATTTTATGCAAGAAACTTTTCATGGTCCTCCTCAATGCCAGATCCTTCCCTCTGAGATTAACTCTCATCTATCCTACATATATATTGCATGTACAAAATTGTTTTTATTTTTAATGCTGCCTTTCTTATTGCTATGTGAGGCCATGAACCCTTATCTTTCTTTACATCTCTACACCTTTCTTTAAATCTTTGCATATCTAGCAAAGTTATGTAGTAAGTGATTACTAAATGTTTGTTGACTTGACTAGATTTGGCTTTCTAGGATGACCACATGGTTTTATGGGTAGGGAAACTGAGGTCCAGAGTGGGTGACTTTCCCAAAGTCACACAGTTAGTACATAGTAGAGCTAGTTTGGGGGTTGATTCCAAAGTCTTCTACCTGTATGACCTTGAGTAACTCACTTAACTTCTTTGGCTTTCGGTTTTCTCATCCATGAAATGAGGGGGTAAAGTAAATGACTCCTGAGGTACTTTCCATCTCTAATTGTATAATACAATAAAGAACTGATAAATAGAAGTGGGCATAGAATAATTTTATGTGCACACACGTGTGTGTCTAATAAAAATCATCTCTAGGGTGGGGGTGGGAAGGACATAACAAAAAGAAAAATTTAAATAATAATGTTGTATATTTGAAAGGAATATCAAGTTGTGCCTAGTAGATGTGCAGTTTCATGTGCAAACATATTTTTATTGTATTGTCATGGAAAAGCTTATTTTATTCCATAAATTTAAAATAAATTTTAAATGATACAATATTTATGAAACAAATTAAATTTCTGATTCTGGTCCAGTATGTACTCAACCTTATAAAAACACATCATTTATAAGTTTTCATAGTGCTGAACAGCTTTTCATAACAATTCAGCTGAAAAAACAGCATAGTGCATTCCAAAGAATATTGGCTTGGAATCAGACAACATAAGTTGCTTACTATGGACAAATCACTTCTCTGTGGCCCCCATGTTCTTCATATGTAAAATTATAAGAAGTGAAGTGGTTAACCTCTAAGGTCCCCTTTCAATCAGAATCCATGGTACTATGATTAATTACATGAATATATATTAAGTATTTCTCTACAAGATAGAGTCTTTGATGCTGGGGATACAAAACCCCAAATCAAAATCATTGTCTTCATGAAGTTTATGCTCTACTAAGTCATGCTACCTGTACATGGGTAAGTACAAGTGAATTAGTTAAAGAGGAAAAATATTATCCATTATCTGGGAATCTGACACTTGCACAAAATCAAGGTCACACTTGCTAGTTGTGTGGTGGTAGGCAAGAGGTTTTCCCAGTTTGACCCTCAGCTTGCTTATCAGTGAAATTCCATAATGATGGCCACTCTGTCTCATAGGGAAGGCTTTGTGGAGGAAGCTGTAGAGCCCCAGGAGCTCATAAAAAAATAATCTGAGGGGCAGAGAGATAAGGAAGGAATGCTATCCACAAATAGGGGTCAGCTTGTACAAGAGTTCATAGATGGAAAGAATTCAAAGTTATAAACTGCTGATGAGGGGTGGGAGTGGCTGTGCCTGGCACAGCAATATGGGAATTTGAAGGATCAGAGGGGAAGGTTTCAAGAGAAAAATTATGATTTCCATTTTGGACCCATAGAGTCCGTGTGAAACTACCGTAGTGCTGGCAGTATTGGCTTTGTAATCTAAAGAGCAGGATTCCAGTATTGACTATCCAACTTGCTTTGTGACTTCATAAAGTTATTTCCTTCTCTTCTGTGAAATGCTTGCCTTGGACTTGATCTCTAAAGTCCTTTCCAGTTATGTGTACACTCATTGCATTCTAATTTGTATAGTAATTATCCATTTAGTCTTATTTCTTGTTACCAGACTGCAAGTTCCTTCAGGGCCAGAATCCCATCTCCTCTACTACCTAACAGTGTCCTGACAATAAATCTTTCATGAAAGAGTGACATTTAGGTAAAGGGGGGGATAGCAAAATGTACCTTAATAATTGTATAAAATCCACATTGTGTATAACACCCAGGGCACTGAACTTTGTTCATTTCATTCCCTAACACAAGCTATGCATCAGAGACATGAAATTATGATACATAAAAAGCAAGACTTCTAATGTATTTGGCAGAAGAGTTATGCCTCCACGAAGAGGAATGTCATTATTGGAAAAAAGTGGGACTGAGTGAGTGGTGAACTGGGGACATAAATGAAGCATTGGATGATCTGCTCTGCCCCTTATTTTATTTTTGAAACCCAAATTCTAAGGTGGGAAGGGGGATTGAAAGGGCTCCTAAATCTAAGAGCTTTACATTATGCATGGGCACGATCTAAGCCTATTTCATTTCATAGCACTAAGCAGACTGCATGACAAGGGGTGACTTTAGAGATCATAAAAATATGTGACTTCTTGGAACAATCTAAGAATATGACGAAGCCAAAGCAGTAGTCAGGGGAGGGGGGCGGGGTTCAGAAGTAGGAGAGAGATTACTACCTTTCAAAACCATGGACAGTTCCTCTAGAGGCTATCCTGGTTTGGCTGTAATTGAACACACTATTCTCTCCTTTCCTCCTTAAGCTTAAAAAGTATTATCACCTCCAGATACACAGTTTTAGTGAGATTTTCAAATGGATAGAAATGGGGCAAAGTTGAGCCTTCTTAAATAGAAATCTTTGATATTTTCCTTAATACTCAGCTCCTTCCATCAAAATAATGAAGCATCCATCCCAACTGAGCAAGCAATGAGAGAGACTGGGTGATTAAACCATCACAATCTCTAAGTAAACCAATCAGACGGAGTTAACCTGAGGGACTTATCACTATACACAGATGTGAAAAAGCTGAAAGACTGATACTCAGGGGTTTGTAAACAATGTTACATTAAATTTCCAGGTAGATTAGTAGTAAGGGGCCAGGACTATGAGAGAAGCATAGGCCTATGGCCTTAAAACTAGCAGGGACCTCAAAGATAATTTAATCTATTCTACTTTTTTAACAGTTGAGGAAACTAATTCCCAAAAAGGTTATATGAATTTCCCAAGGTCATATCAGCTACAAGCAGTAGATGCAAGATTAAAACCCCAGTTATAGGATTATAAAACTAGAATTGAAGGAGACCCCAGAGGTCATATGCTTCAACCCACTCAGGATCAGGAAGGTAATAATTTGGCCAAGGTAACACAAGGAATAAGTGTCAAGGTTAGGATTTTAATTTGGGACCTTTTATTTCAGACACAGTGTTTTGTTGGTGGTTTTTCCACCATACCACAATGGGAAAACCTGAGGTCAAACCCAGCTCTCACACTTGCTACTTAAAACAAAGTTACCCTTGCAAGCTGTGTGATAGTGGATAAGTGACTGCACCTCAATGAACCTCAGCTTTATGATCTATGAAATGGGCATATTGACCTACTTATCTGAGGTTGTTGGCAAGTAGGAAACTACTTTGTAAATTTGAAAACATTTTTGAATTATGTGTTGCTTGACTTTCCTAGGGCAGCTAGGTGGCACAATGGATAATAGCAAGCGTGGAATCAGGAAGACTCACCTTTCAGAGTTCAAATTTAGCCTCAGACACTAGCTATGTGACCCTAGGTCAGTCACTAAACCCTGATTGCCTCAGTTTCATTGTCTGTAAAATGACCTGGAAAAGGAAATGACCAATCACTACAGTATCTTTGCCAAGAAAATGCCAAATGGGGTCACAAAGTGTCAGACATGACTCAACAACAATAACAGACTTTCTTTTGCTACATTTAGAATTTTACAGAGACAAAAGTTTGTTTTCATTGATCTCTTATCCTCTTAAACTAGCCTATTATCATCAATGCCCAACCTCCTGCAGCTTCATGTCCTGCCCTGCCAGACCCAAAGTAGATTGGCTAGTGTAACAATTAGAATGATGCCACCTGCTAGATAGCTACTGTAGGAACGCTCCTCCATGAAGAGAAGGCCCCCGAGGGCAAGCCATGTGGCTTTTCTTTGGTGTCAGGAAGTGACATTTGCTAGTGACGTTTGCTACTGGGAGGAAGAAGGGGCAAGGCTGGCTCTCTCGCTCTCTTTCATCAGGACTCTGGTGGAGAGTGGAGCAAGAAATGAGCTCTCCCTTTAATAGATAGATGAACTAGGCCTTTCTCTCTCTCTTCACCAAATTCTTATTCTCCTTAATCTAAAGTCTTGCTAAAGCTTATAATTTATTGGCGACCACTCATTAGATATTTTAGACAGACTAGCTAGAATTTTAGCCCCTTACACTAGATTGTAAGCTCTTACAGGGTAGGAACTATTTCACTTTTGGATTTGTATCACCGGTACCTAACAGTGTCTGGCACATTGTAGGTCTTTAATAAATGCTTATTGGTTGAATAATTGTTGGTTGTTTCCTAATTGTTGTTACCTGGAAAAAGGCAGTATGGTGTAGTGACCAGAGAACCAGTCAGAGTGAAGAAGATCTGAGTTCAAGTTCTGCCTCATACACATACTATGTGGCTATTGTCCCCAGGAAAAGAATTCACCTCTAAAATTCTTAAACTGTTAGCTATTTATCTGCATTGTAGAGGGAAGTACTTTACCTGTACTTCTTAAGTCAATGACATAACCTCACACCCTCTGCATTAAAACTAAGTAAAATCAACATCCATTAAGTGTCCAACTCTTTATGGCGCCTTTTGGTGTTTTATTGACAAAGATATTGGAGTAGATTGACATTTTCTTCTCCAGCTCATTTTATAGATGAGGAAACCGTGGTGAACACGGTTAACTGACACTGTTAGTGTCCGAGGTCAAATTTGAAATAGGGTCTTTGGAACTCTAGGCCAGCTGCTCTATTCACTGTGACACCTAGCTGCCCCTTAATCAACATCCATTAAGTACAAAGATTTTTTTTAAGTCCCTGTCCTCAGTGAGTTTACATTCTACATAGAATACACAGGAAGTTGGAAATATCTTAATTCTTACACTACCAGGGGAATATACGGAAAAACGAAATGTGTGAATTGCTATGAGCCTTAGAAATAAAACCATCTTACCCCTCCATTTTTTTTTGTGAGGCAATTGGGGTTAAGTGACTAGCCTAGGGTCACACAGCTAGTAAGTGTTAAATGTCTGAGGCCGGATTTGAACTTAGGTTCTCCTGACTCCAGGGCCAGTGCTCTATCCACCACACCACCTAGCTGCCCCACCCCTTCATTTTTAAAAATAAAGAAACAGTCCTTTGATGGTGATCTGCCTAAGGTCTCACAAAATAGAGCTTTTATAAAATCAATCAAGTCCGAAATTTCTTTCACAGAATCATAACATATTAGAGCTGGAAGAGACTTTAAAGATCATGTGAATAAGTCCATGATTTTATACATAAGGACATGAAGGCTTCCACAGACTACTATGGTCACAAAGCTAGTAACTAAAGGGCTACCCCGGTTTTCTGAGCCCAAATCTAGGACTCTGTCCCACTTTACCTTAAAAGAGGACTCAGTAGAGGCAAGGACCTTGATACAACACTGCCTGAAGTTCAGTCTTTGTTCTGCCACTATGGTATAACTTTGGGTCACTCACGCTGCCTGTCAGGGCTTTAATGTATTCATCTGTGAAATGAGAAACTTGGATAACCAGATTTCCAAGGTCCTAGCAGCCAGGAGATTCTATGATTCCATAAATCCCCCTGGGAGAGGAGTAACAATTAAGCTATTAGCACTTCTCTTTGAATTCCCTATAGAAACATAAGCTCCTATGGAGGAGGGAGTGTTTTTGTATTTGTCCCCCCACCAATGACTAGCACGGTATCTTCAGCTTTATAGGTGCTTAATAAACATTTGATGAATGTGACTTAATTGTTTTTTTTTCATTATTTTGGGGGAAGTCTTGAATTTGGAGAATTTCTTACCCCTTTTGCAGATCTCTCTGAAAGAAATATTTGGGGACCATAGGGAATCTGAATGTCCTGGACCTGCTCTCATTTACACTGCATCTATATTTGTTTTTTCTTGCCTTTACAGTCATATTTGAGCTTTCTTGACTAGAGATTCATATCTGAGCTGGCTCTTTGTTTCCCCATCTGGTCAGAAGGGCACTACACACAATCCCAACCTGGTGAAGTTAGACTTCCTCTGGCATCCCTCTATATCAAGCCAGAGGTGTTCATACTAGAAATCTAAGGAACCCAGTTCTTAACTTTCAAAGGTTACAGGCTCCTTGCCTTTTCCCTCCAGCAACATTACCTCATCCTTCTGTCTCGCCAAGGGCCCCAGGCCTGTCTCCTGGAGAGCAGCCCTTGCTGCAGGATTATGCTTTGTCATGAACAGATATTAGCTACTACCCATTTTTTCACTGGGCTCTAGGCTCTGAGGCAGAACAGCAGAAGAGGACACACTGTAGTTAACTCATTATAGGAAGGAGATGGGCCACTCTATCATAAAATCAGAGGCAGAAAGAATTTGAAAGATCCTTTCAGCTCCCTCATTTTCCAGACGAGGAGACATAAATTTAGAGAACGTGAGGGGCTTCTCTAGTCAACACAGAAAACACCATGGTTCAAGACTTTTGGCCAAAACTAATCTGGGAATGGGGAACCTGGGGTATGATTTGGAAGAGGAAAGCTGAAAATATTTTCTAGGCTAGGAGATAAAACATGGAAAACTAAGATACTGCCTATGATTGAAAGAGGGACACCAATGGGAGGAAGATTGGAGAGTGGACAAAAGGAATAAGAGAAAAAATGCTGCTGGTGCGATGGACATATACAAATCTGGTTAAGGGAGGCAGTGTGATGCACTGTCAAGAGCCCTGGATTTGGAGTCCAAGAGCCTGAGTTCAAAGCCTTAATTGCCTCAATTGCCTCAGTTTCTTCATCTGCAAAATGGAAATTTGAAGTAGAAAATGGGCAAAGTGCCTTCTAGCTCAAAATCTGTGATTCTCCCAAAACAGCTTCCTCATATTAAAAAGCACGGTGGGGGAATAGAAACTGGGAGAGAGCTAAGGCCCCCTCCTAGCTATATATCCTGGTCCTGTGAAAGAGGAACTGCCTGTTCCCAAGGAGACCATGCAATGACCAATTAAAGGTGCAGCTGGTCTTCTTACCAGATACAAGAAGGGAATTGGCAGTTGTCTTTGTGGGAGGAAGGGGAAAGGAAGGGACAGCATATTCTATTAACAGGAGATAAGATTGACAAAACAGTTGTACTCTCTAGGCTTCCAAAAGCAAAATGAATGAAGGGAGCATGTAAATAAATGCCCTTGCCTGTTTTCCCCTGGCTCAGTCCCACAATGCCTGGCAGTTCTCACAGGGGTGAGCTCTAAATGATTTAACAACAGGCTATCTGGAAAAATAAAATGTATTTAGGACACACTTTGAAATTTAACCTTCGTTATTGATATTTTCCCAACATTTTCTTGAGTCTAAGCAATCAACTAAAATTATAAAGCAAGCCCTGATTTGTAAAGCTGGCAGAATTCCGAGATGCAAATGTTCACCCTGAAAATTTAACAATAGGCTCTCTCGAGTCAGTTCGATGTAGCTTCACCAAGCTCCTGATTCAGTTTCCCTTCTCCCAGCAAAGTTGCCCCAGGAGAAGAGTCTGACCTACAAGGAATGTTAAGGATTAGGAAGCATAAAACTAAGAAAATCCATCAGCAAAATCTCATTTTGCCTTTTGTTACAACGCCTCCTGTCGGTACAATAAGGAATAGCAAGGGAGGGAAACAAGGGAAAGCCGGATCCGGTCCTAGAGTCAAAACCAGAAATTAACCAGGGGTAAGGGGATTGGGTGGGGAGTCCCTGGAGTTGTTTTTTGGTCAGTGTGGGGTGGGGATGGAGGAGCACTTGGATAGAAAGACCAAGGGAAAAGAATGGGTCGGGCATTCCCGGAGCAAGTTGGATTCCCGTCTCCCCATCCCCAAGAAGGGAGTGGCCCCGCCTTGCCTCTATTACTGCTGTTGAGACTGCAGTCTGTCCTGCTGGCAAAAGTTCAACACTGCAGCAACTTTGAGAGGAATCGAGGAAGGGCGGGGCATGTGGGAGAGAGCGAGGTCAGGAGGGTGTATGAGTCGGGGAGGACGGAGAGAAGTGGAGGGGAAGAAGGGGGAAAGTGAGAGGGAAAAGCTCGGGAGAGAGAAACGAAGGAGAGCAAGGGGAGAGAAAGGAAGGAAAAGGAGGGGAAAAGGGACAAAGAAAGGGGAGAGTCTTGTTCGTGTCGATCAGTTTCTTAACTTGGGGTATAGGGGGCCGTGTGCAGATTTCAGGGGATGGAAGTATAGACGGGAGAGGGGAGAGAGAGATTGACACCTTCTATTTTTAGTTAACCCTTAACCGAAAGTAAGCATTTCCTCTTATGAATTTTTAAATACATATTATTCTGAGTCCGTAGGCTTTAGCAGGCTACCAAAGGGGATCAGCAGACGGTCTCTGAGGTGCCTTCCAAGTTTGAAGTTTTGTGAGAAGGGATGAAATGAGAGAAAGAGGAGAAAGTGGGGGTAATTGGAAAAGCTAAGAGAGATGTGGAAATGGGAGAAATGGCTAGGGAAGGAAGAAGGAAAAGGTAGAGGTTAGAAGCAGGAAAGAAAGGAGAGGAGGGAGGGGTGACTTGAGCAAGTTAGCTACCTCACATTCCTGAGGCGCTCTAACTCCTGAAATCCAGGGCGACACAGAGAGGTGTCCCTTCCTGGCCCCAGACTCTGAGACTGACATTGGTGAAGGCTGACGATGTTCGTCGTATAGTAACTCTATGACAGGGCGGCACAGTGGGGGGCTGGTTGAACTAGGCTCGTAGCCTCTTACTGCAAGCAGCCCTCCAGGGATGCCCCTGCAGCCTCCCAGGGGCCAGGGACCAAGCTAGGCTGGGAAGTTGAACGGAGGGCGTGACCGTTGGGTAGGAAGAGACTTGCGGGGGTTTAAGGGCCAGGGGCTGGATTGGACTTAATGGGAAGGAGATCAGGGCAAGGCTGGGCAAGATTGGGCTAGGCCGGGCTGGGCTGAGCTCGGCTGCAGTGGAAGGTCTCCTCCCCCACCCCAGCAGAACTGCAGCAGGCCGGTGCTGAGTCATTCATTCCCGTGGCAGAAGCATCCGCCGCCGCCGCAGAAGCTCCCCATCTGACACCTGCTTTCTCTGAACAACGCCCCCAGAGCTCGTTCCTAACCTCCCTCTGCCTCTCCCTTCTCTTCTAGTTCTTCCTTCCTCTCCTTTCTTCCCATTCGTCTCTCTTTGACCTCTCCTCCCTTCTTCCTTCAACTCCACCTTCTTGTTGTCCGTTCTCTCCCCTTCCCTCATTTCTCCCCCTTCTGGCCCTCAACTTTCTTTCTCATTATGGACACCCTCACCCCTCCAAGGCTCACTCTTCCCCGGGACCCGGAGGATTCCCCGGCCTTCCAGGGAGCGTCTGTAGGGCTGTATGGACAAAGGAGCAGCTGCAGAGCGATGACTCAGCAGAGGTGATGAAAATCCAGCCCAGTGGAGGGTGGGGGAAAGGTACCCGCAAAAGTGATGTTGGTTTTGTTTCTGCAAGAATCCTAAATGATCAGCGTTGGTTCTGCTGGGCTTCCCCAAAGCAGACAAATCTGTCATCTATCCTTTTAACTTTTCCCCTCAGGAGGGAAAGATGAGCTCTGAGGAGCCAGAAAGACAGCTTGGAAAAGCCTTTCCCTTGGTACTCAGGACATATCCAAGGTGGGCACAGGGGCATGGACGTGGAACAGGACTAGATTTAGGCATCGAGGTTAAGAACAAGAGGGCTTTGCCCTCCTTTTTCCCTTCCAGTCGACTGATTCCCAAGAAGGCAGAGATGCTTTCTCAATTGCCTCAGTTTATATCTTGGGTGGGAGGAGGGCACAACTTATAGTGCAAACATAGATATAACATTGTCCTTTATTCTCCAGGATGCCACCGCCCACCATGCATTCATGGGTGGTGTTTGCAGTTGAAAAGGAAGGGGGGCAACCATCCTTTCAGTACCTTGTCCCTAGGAAGATGGTCCTAGCTCTAATTCTTGCCATAGATGCTGCCACTCTGCAGGCTCTGGCTGGGTTTGCATAACGACATTTCTACCTCTTAGCTGAGTCCCCATTCTCATAGCTTCAGAGGGTTTAGAATTAGAGCTCACCCAATCCAATCTCTTCACCTAACAGAAGGAAACAAGAAATCTGGAAGTAGAAATGGCCTCAGAGTCAGACAGTGAGCAGAACTCAGATTTGTTGTCCCTTCCAAATCCAGTACTGCCTGCCCATAGTGATTTAAAATGGACAGGATGCTTCTGCATGATCAAGGAGAGTTTTATGGAAGAATTTAGCCTTTGGCCATTATTCCATAGACTCATGAATCTAAAAAGGGGAGGAAACTTATAGGTCAGCGAGTCCAACTACCTCTTTTTACTGAGGAAAAAAATAAAGCCCAGAGAGGTAAGGTGACATCCTATGATAACACAGGAAATAAATAAGTGGCAGAACTAGGATTCAAATTCGACATTGAGCACTTTTCTCCCTGAACTATTGTGTCTACTAATGGAGAGAAGGCTGTGCCTCTGATAGGCTGATCCTGCCTGCCAGCCCAGACCTACTACCAGTCAAATACAACCTAGCAAGCTGCTTTGTGTCTCACAAAGGCTGATTTTTCTCTTCTCTACTGCTGAACCTCTGCTCCTCCCTTCTTCTGTCCGCCCTCAGAATTGATTTCATTTATGTTTCTCTCATTATTAGTGATTTTGAGCATTGTTTTCATGTGCTTGAGGGTAATTTGGATTTCTTCTTTTGAAAACTGCCCACTCATATCCTTTGACCACTTATATACTGCAAGATAGTGCTTAGTCTTATAAATTTGAATCTGTTCCTTATATGTATGGGAAATCCGATTTCTATGAGAGAAACTTACTGCATTTTTAATTTACCTGTTTCCTAATTAACTGCATTAGATTTTTGTGCATAACATTCCAATTTTATAAAATCAAAATGATCTAATTAACCTTTTGTGATCCTCTCTTGTTTAGTCATCAAACTATTCATAGATCTGAAAAGTAATTTCTCCCTTCCTCTCCTAATTTGCTTATGACATTACCTTTTCATTCTAAGTCAAGTGTGCATTTGGTTTTTATCTTGGCATATGGTGTCAGGTGTTGGTCTATTCCCTTTACTCACAATTTCTCAAAGGCATAGAGCAGGAAAGGGAAGGAGAAAGAAAGGACATGAAGATGAAGAAAGGCAAAAGAACTCTAATAGATTCTGTGATGAATCACCACCTAGTAATGTTAATAAGTAAGATTTATATGGTTATTTACCTACATTTTCACATTTGAATCTCAGAACCACTCTGTAAAGGAACTTTAGAGGGATCATTGTCACCATTTCACAAATAGGTTAACTGATGCTCAGAGGTGGTCAGTCAATAAACATTTAATGTGGGTGCTTAAAATGTACCAAACATTGTGCTAAATGCTGTAGAGGCAAAAAGAGACAAAAGACAATACCTGTCTCCAAGGAACTTACAGTCTCATGGGGGAGACAGCAAGCAAACAAATATGTATGAAGAAGCTTTATACAGAATAAATAGGAAATAATTGTGAGCCAGTAACTGAGAGAAAGAAGATTTGAAACAATCTTCCTTTTCTCCGGGTCTAGTAGTCATTAGGCCAAAGGACCCCAACCTTCTAGTTTCCTTGAGCAATATGTATCAACCTAAACTATTACCTTTTGTCACTGGCCTTTGAAATTCTTATCAACTCTTGAACTGAGTATCGCACTTCTTTCAGTCTTGGGAACCAGTTTGTTATCCCTGGCTTACCATTTGTGTTTTTAAATAAACATAATTTCCCCATAAATTTCTGTAATTTTTATACCTTTCACGAATGCCTAAGATGTGATCCATAACCTATCAACCCTGACTAGAATCTGTTTGGCAAATTCATTGCTCTTTCCACTATGATACAGTGCTCCTCTAGAGGGGAGCAATGTGAGCTTAGGGTGGCAATGTGGGCAAGAGTGCCAGCTGGATTATAGAAGGCATTGAATGCAAGACTAGGAAATGTGTTTTATATTGTGTGGCTAACAAGGACTCCTCCCCTTGCCCTCCTACTTGGGTTCTTCATTTAGTTCCTTTATAATTTAAATTGTCAATCCCAATAGGAAGGGAGGAAAGATGGTACTATGAAAAGTAGCTGTGGCAATTGGTGGCAGACATTCCTTTTTCATTTCTCAGAACACTTTGTTGATTTATTATTTAGGCTGCCTATTCTGCCTAAATAGGTGACAAGCCCTGCTCCTTCGTATGACAAGGAAAGACCTGGACTCAAAGTTGACTGAAATGTCAGTTATGGGAATTTTCTGGTGAGGGTACAATGTTTTTTCAAATATGAGGAGACAAAGGAAAGGACATGTGAGGTATTTGATCTCCAAGGGAGTAATTCTTCAGAGAATTGGGTGTCTGGAGAGCATACATATTATAACCCCAATCCTAACTCTGACTCCAGAGCCCGTTTTCCATAGTGAGATTTTCTGTTCTAAGGTTCATCCTATCTCCAGGATTCTGGGTTCGCTGGCCCCTCCAAGATCTGATAGTTCAGATTCTAGAAGTCTTTCAAAACTTGAAATTCTAATATTTGTCTATTTGCTCACATTTTGCTTCTCTATGAAACTTAAGGAGGAAGCAAAGAAATAAAGGACCAAGTCATGGGCATGTCAGAAGCATTTCTTTCATTCAGTCCACTTCAGCTGATGCCCATGAGTGATATCCCTAAGAGAGGATCATAGAATCATAACTCTAGGGTTTCAAGGGATTTCATAGCCCATCCATTTTACGGATGAGAAACCCGAGGACTAGGGAAGTTGTAACTTGGACATTGTCACTTGTCCCTTCAGAGATGAGCTCTGAACACAGATCCTCTTTCTCAAAAAGCCAATGCACTTGCCATTGAAATGCTTTGATTCCATGAAACAGAATCATATTCAAATTTCAGGCAGGTTAATATCAAGCTCAGTTTAGTAAATTGTAACTGCTATGAATTTCAGGAAAGAAATATTATATTTCTTCCTATCACCTTTTTTTTTCTAGAAATGACTGCCTTGGGCGTGGTAGGGATGCGCAGGATGCTGGCTACTTAGAAATTCTCCTAACACTGCGGAAACGCATTTCATTAAATCAACAGTGGCAGTAGCCATCTGCAGTCCCAGAGGTGAATGCAGCCCTAAAATGTCCTATATAGTTTAGGATATTAGTCTGCTACATGGAAGCAATCACTAAGATAGGGTGCTCCTGGGAGCAAGGAGGCAGTATATTCTCAGGACTAAGGTGAAATTTTCACCACGAACCAGCCAGGGCAGCAGACTTGGTTCAGACATTAAGAGCCTTTCTTGCTGTTTTTATTGTCTGGGTAACAAAGGAGGAATGAAGATGATGTTGGGGATGGTACCCCTTACTGCTGAAAACACAAAGGGTGGAGTCTCTGCACTCAATTTGCAATTAACCAAGTTCAAAATTCTTTTCCTGGCTTGTTGACCTCAATCCAGGAAGTAGGATGTCACCTGTCTATGTTCCCAAAGTATAGAATTACATATTAATCCCATCAAATGAGATAACAATTGTAGAGCATTTAGCACAGTGCCTGGCCTATAGTAAACACTATATAGATATTGGTTGTTGTGGGGTTTTTTACATTAAATATTTTTAATTATAAAACTAAAACAAAATAGGTTAGGAGCTTTTGATTTTATTGAAAATACAGTTTACAAAGAACTGTAGTTAACCAACTCAGGGGAATATTTTCAACCTCATTCACATGAAAGATCAAGTTCCTGGTACAACAATATTCTTCCAGAGTTGCAACTGCTCTCTACATTCATAAACAAGGAACTGGGAGAAAGTAACTTCAGTTGCCTCTGTGATAAACTTCATTTTGCCATCTCTGTTTCTCTAGATCATTTAGGGAAAATTGAAAATGACTATAAGCTTCACATATAATGTTCAAATTTCGAAGTGTGAAGGTTAGTCTTCTCTCTGTGATAAGTAGATTGTACAAGCCTTTTAAAAATTGTGAGTAATTCAGTAAAATGTTTTAAATAAAGCATCTGTGAGGTCATCATTATAAAAACATAAGCTGCCGTTATAATTGTAGTATGAACATATAAGTCAGAAATTTCTTCTTCAGACCAACTGAAAGGAATTTGAGCACCAGTACACATCATCTTTCAGCCAGTCCAGTTCTTTAACCTTAACTGTTGCAGTCAGGGATCTGTTTAGGTCAAGATTCTGCTCCCACATAGCCGGGAGATCTTCAGCTGCATGTATGCAGTGAAGAGTCTTAGGAACCATCGCTGTGATGATGCTGACAATCCCGGTGCCGAGAGCACAGTGCAATTTTCTACAGGTCACATTGGAACAGGATACAGTCAGCTAGAAGGAAAGTGCCTCATCATATCTGTTTGCCAACGACTTCCAGAGGAGTGACCATGATGTGCTCTGTTTTAACCATATTGTGGTAGATATTTTCTTGCTCTTCTTCATTGAAATTTTCTGCTCCCTGGATTGGCATTTCAGGATGTATCTTATTTCTTGCTGGCTCTTTTTTGTTTTGTCTCAGAGAAACCTGTGGTCTTCTTACCACTTCCAAGTCACCATCATTATCCAGTAAAGTTTCTTTCCTCATACAAGGGCGAGTTTGAGTTTCATTCTTGTTCAGCACATCTACACCACTGCTATTCTTGCCACGGGATTCTTGACTATTTCTGTCATTGTGTACAGTACTTTCTATATAAACGTGTTTTTGTTTTTTAGCCTTGAGTATCTTTCCAAGAATCTTTGTTCCACAGAAGTATGAATTGTAACAGAAATTGTGACAGGTTGACTGACAGCATTCAGATGCACTGTGAGGTGCCTTTTGTTTGCGGTGTTTAGATTCACATCAAACAGCACAGTGTCACTTTTAAATGTAATTTCTCCCATATCTTGCTCTACTCCTGGGCCCACCAGCATGTGGTTTTGCTATTAGTTTTTAGGAACATCCAGCTACCCGGGGCTAGGCTGAGTCCTAGTAGACCCATAAACCATCAAGCCCACCCCTGGGGGAAGCCTTAGCTGCCCCCTAGTCTGCTGCCATGTTCAGCCACACAGCTATGACTCACATTAGTGTTGTTGGAATTATTTTTGTTGTTATTTTCATCTCAGTGAAGATTCAAAAGAGAGGCATTCCAGGATAATGGAAAGGGCATGGAATTTGGAATCAGAACACCGGGTCTTCTGTTTGGTCCCTATATGACCTTGGGCAAGTCATTTAATCTTGTTATTGTTGTTCAATCATGTCTGACTCTGCATGACCCACTTCGGGAGTGGTTTTGTTGTTTCCTTTTCCAGCTCATTTTACAGATAAGGAATCTGAGGCAAACAGTTAAGTGACCTGACCAAGGTCTGTTTGAAGCTGGATTTGAACCCAGGTCTTCCTGACTCCAGGCCAAGAGCACTATCCCTTGTGCAACCTAGCTGCCTTATTCTCTACATGCCTCAGTTTCTTCAAGTCTGCAAATGACAGCTTCTACAAGGTGACCTCTAAGCTTCCTTCTAGGTGTTCAGTATATTATCCTATTATTATGAACCGGGGATTCTTAGGCCAGAGAAAAGAGGCTTTACATTGGGGTTGATGCAGAGTGCTAGTTGTCTTCAAGTATTTCAAGGTCTGTCATGTGGAAGAGGGATTGGATTTGCTCTGTTTACCCTCAAAGTGTAGAAAACATGACCTGTGATGGAAGTAGCAGAGACACGAATTTAGGTTGGATGACAGAGAAAGCTTCTTACTGACATGAACTATCCCAAAGGGGGATGGGCCACCTTGGGATGTCATGGGCTCCCCCTCATCACAGGGCTTTCAGAACAGTATAAGTTGAATGGCCACCTATGGGGTAGATCATCGAAGGGACTCATGTTCTGATATTGGTCATCCCCTTAGTTTTTGTCCATCTCTCAGATCCCACAATTATGAAGATTTTGCCATTATAGCATGTTACTGGGACATACACAGCTTAACCTAGTGGATAAAGAGGCTGCCGGGGCAGCTAGGTGGTGCAGTGGATAAAGCACCAGCTTTGGATTCAGGAGGACCTGAGTTCAAATTCGGCCTCAGACACTTGACACTTACTAGCTTTGTGACCTTGGGCAAGTCATTTAACCCTCATTGCCCCACCAAAAAAAAAAAAAAAAAAGAGGCTCCCTCAAAATAGGAAGACCAGGATTGGGAGCAAGTCCTGCCTCTGAAAGACACTGGCTGTGCTGCCCTGGGGAAATCACTTAACCTCTCAGTGCTCAACCACCTCTACAAGTTTTCAGGTCCCAAACTGCATTGGTAAAGGAAGCTTCCTCTTTCAGGAAACTCAAGCCTAGTTAAGACATATCCCTTACCCTATCCCTATCCCTTCTCTATCCCTACAAGGACAGGACAGACAGGAAATTAGGTATCCTGATGCTGTGACTGCTTAAGACTCCAAATGCCCATGAATTCAGGTAAATTGTAAAATAGATTGGCCCTTCCTTGGGTCCTGCCCATCCTTCTTTCCTGAGACCTACTCCACAGACCTCAAAAAATAATAAATTTAGAGCTAGAAAGGGACCTCCCAGACCATCAAGTCCAATGTTTTAATTTTTTAATTGTTTTTGTTTGCTTGTTTGTTTGTTTGTTTTTTGGTGAGGCAATTGGGGTTAAGTGACTTGCCCAGGGTCACACAGCTAGTAAGTGTCAGTGTCTTTGGCCGGATTTGAACTCAGGTCCTCCTGACTCCAGGGCCAGTGCTTTATCCACACTACACAACCTAGCTGCCCCCTCAGGGGATATCAGTGCCCAGTATATCATAAGAGCTTAATAAATGCTGGTTTCCTCCCTTCCTTTCAAGAATGGCTAAGTTAGAGCAGCTAGGTGGTGCAGTGGATAAAGTACCGGCCCTGAAATCAGGAGGACCTGAGTTCAAATCCGGACAAAGACACTGACACTTACTAGCTGTGTGACCCTGGGCAAGTCACTTAACCTTCATTGTCCTGCGGGGGGGAAAAAAAGAATGGCTGAGTAGGCAGTCATCTTTGATATTTCTTGACAGTCAAAGAATTAATTTGATTAAATTTCTATATAAACTGCAAAAAGTGCTGGAGAAATGTAAGTTCTTCCCCTTCCCTTTCCAGGTAAAAGTAACCTTATGCACATGGTGCCTTGTTTTTTAGCTACTAATATATAGATAGACCTTAACTCCCCCATTCACTGATATCACTCAAAGGCAGGGGGCTTGGCTTATCACTATTCATACTCCCTATCATGCTTATCACAATTTTCCAAAAATAGTAGATATACAGCAAGCATTCATTGAATTAGGCAATAAAAAGTCATATATCTTCATCTTTTTGTTAGAATAACCCCAGATCTGGGGACAGCTAGGTGGTGCAGTGGATAAAGCACTGGCTATGGATTCAGGAGGATCTGAATTCAGATCCGACCTCAGACACTTGGCACTTACTAGATGTGTGACCTTGGGCAAGTCACTTGACCCGCATTGCCTTGCAAAAAAAAAAAGAAAGAAAAGAATAAGCCCAGATCTGGGGGGGGGGCAGCTAGGTGGCACAATGGATAGAACACTGGTCTTGGATTCAGGAGGACCTGAATTCAGATCCAGCCTCAGACACTTGGCACTTACTAGATGTGTGACCCTGAGCAAGTCACTTAGCCCTTATTGCCCCCCCCCAAAAAAGAATAACCTGAGATCTCCTGATTTCCAGCGATATGTCCATGGAATTACTGTAACTTGCTCATACTCCAAAGTCAAAAGCATCAAATTGATATTCAAAGATTCAGGTTCTAAGCACTGATTGGAGCCTTTCTCAAGGGTTTTGACCTCAAAAGTAAACTATGAAATCTACTAGGCAGCTAGGTGTTGCAGTGGATAGAATGCGAGGCCGGGAGTTAGAAAGACCTGAGTTCAAATCCACTCTCAGACATTTACAGGCTGTGTGATCCTGAGCAAGTCACTTAATCTCTGTTTTCCTCAGTTTCCTCATCTGTGGAATTGGGATAATAATATAAGAGATAACATTGTAAAGTGCTTAGCACAGTGCTTGGCAGATAGTAAGCACCATTTAAATGTTAGAGATGATGAGGATGAGGAGAAGCTCATTGCTCCTCTTACTCATGTAGACATGAATATCAAGGGAATCTGAAAGGTAAAAAAAGTCATATGACTATATCTCTCCCATCCTCAAAAAACTCTCACTTGATCCATCTATGCATCCTTGCTAGCTTTCATCCTATTTATTTCCTCCTATTGTGCCTAAACTCTTTTAGAAAGCTATACAATAGGTTCCTTTGTGCTCTTGCCTTTCACTTTCTTGTTAACTCTCTGCATTCTGGCTTCCAACCTCATTATTCAACTGAAACGATCTCTAAAAATACCAGTGATTTAGTAATTGACAAATTAAATATCATTTTCTCCACCCTCAGTTCTTCTTAAACCCTCTGCAGTTTAATACTGTTAACCACTCCCTTTTTGATACCCTTCTCTCGAGGATTTCCTCCAGTTATTCCCTCCTGGTTTTGTTGCTTCTCTGGTTATTCCTTTAAGTTTTCTTTGCTAGATCTTCATTCACATCATACCTACTAATAATAGGGGTCCCCCAAGGCTCTGATGTGGCCTCACTTTTCTTCTCCATTTATTCTTGATGATCTCATGATCTCACAAGGATTCGAGTATCATTGCTATTCTGATTCTCCTGTTTGCCCAGCCCAAACTTCTCTCCTGACCTTAAGTCTCATATCTCTAGATATCTATTGGATGTCTTGAATTGAATGTCTTAAACTCAACATGTCCAAAACTGAACTCGTTATCCTTTCCCCAAAACCCTCTCCTCTTATTAACCTCCTTATTACTCTTGAGGGTACCAACATCTCCCCAGTCACTAGTCTCCCAATCTAGGTGTTTTCCTCAACCCCTCACTCCTTATAGCCAGTCTCCTGTGAAGTTCTTTCATGTCATTTTTTCTTCTGACAATTCCTCATCACCTAAAAATTGCACTTTTGCAGTAGCCAGTTTGGTCTCCTTGCCCTACTCCAATATATCCTCCACTCAGGTGTTAATTTGGTCTTCCGAAAACACAGGTCTGTCAATAAACTCTAGCAGACCTCTTTTACTTCCAGGATCATATATAAAATCCTCTACTTAGCTTTGAATGTCCTTCATAACCTGACTTCCTACTACTTTTTCAGTTTTTCACACCTTACTCCCTCTATCCCTACCCAAAATATTCTTCAATCCAGTGATGCTGGTCTCCTTCTTCTGGCAGTTTATCTTTCGACTGTGGGCACTTTCACTGGGTGTCACCCTTCCCTGGAATTCTCTCTCCTCATCACCTCCAGGCACTTTAAGGTTTGTAAAGTATGTTATCATTATTATCTACTTTGATTCAAACAACAACCCTGGGAGATAAGAGCTATTATCACCACCATTTTACAGATGAGGAAACTGAGGCTGAAAGAGGTTAAGTGATTTATCCAGTAATGCACAGTTAGTAAGTGTGTGATTTGAACTTATCTTTCTGCGTTCAAGTCCAGTACTCTTTCCACTATACTACCTAGCCATTTTCTTCCTTCCTTCCTTCCTTCCTTTCTTCTTTTCTTCCCTTTCCTTTCCTTCCTTACCCTCATTTTATATATAGATAAGGAAAGTAAACTTAAGGAAAGTTAAATTACTAGACCAAAGTCCCAAGGTTAGCAAGGACCAGACCTGTAATAAGAGAATGAAAAAGGTTAAAATCAAAGAAAGAAGAGTCATGTGAGACATTTCCAAATCTGGGGAGTGGTGCAGATACTTTTTCTTTGTAAAAGTCCTCCCTTCGAATGGGCAGGGTATTTGGACCTCCACACTTAGGAGTCCTAGGCTCCTAAAGGAGTTAGGGCTCTACCATCACAGCGTCTTTGGTTTCCTCATTCTAAGAGTCTTGTACATATTTTATATTCCTTTGGTACACATTTTCTGTAGAAGCATCTATGACATGCTGAATAGAGAGCTGACCTTGGTGACAGGAAGATCTAAGCTCCATTCCTGCCTCTGACACATATTGTCTGACACTAATTGGCAAGTCTCTTAACCTCCCGCTTCCCTAGACAACCCTCTAAGATTATAAGTTGCAGAGAGGTTCTAGTCTGCATTGGTAGAGCTTCTTAATATAGGAATTCCCTAAAGCAATGAAATCATGGGTCCAGCCCCTGTTTCTTACCTTTATTTTTTCTCTCCATACTTATATGTACATGTACTTTTCTCCTTCAGAATGTTAACTTGAGAGTGAGAATGTTCCATTTCTGTCTTTGTATCACCAGGTTGCAGAGTAGGCCCTTAATAAAGTGCTTGTTGATTCATTGGTTGAATAGACATCAAGAGCAAGGTGGCATTGCTGGAATATGATAGGAGAAAGGACTACCTCGATTGTTCGGAGGATGATGTTATGGGGAAAATAGGTGATGCCAGTAACTTCTTAATTGCCCCTTTAACACTTCATAGGATTTTTTGGGTTGGTTCTGTGTTTCTGTGGTTCTTTCCCCAGGGGCAATGGTAAAATGTAAAAGCTGCTGCCCAAAGAATAGCATTTTCTATGTAGCACCTAATTATATTGTTGTTCATCCTTCATCTTTGAAGAGGACCAGTGATGTCATGGGTGATGTCTTGACTTATGAGTGAATTAGATTTACGTGAGGCAGAGTTGCACAAAATCATCAGCCTCACTCTCTCTTCCAGAGTTCTTAAAGTCCAGTGGCAAGACAAAAGTTAAGAAGACTGGCATTGACCCAAGATGCAGTAGATATCGTTGGCATCCTTAATGCCTGACCAAGCTTTAAGTAATCCACTACACCTGGTTCAGCCACCTTCATGTTCATTGGAACAAATTGTTCTCATCCACCCATTCCACTGGGGAAAGTTTTCATATGCTTGAAGTAGACATAAGCCCTAACTCACTGATAGGTTTGAGGCCTGTCAGTTACCCTCAGTTTGTTTTAGTCCATCTGCTGAGATGGTCTGCTGAGGGTGTGGCTGCTGCATATGCTTCAGCTTCTTGGAGCCACAGGTGAGAGGTGAGAGGTGAGAGGTGAGAGATGGACACCAAAAGTGGATGAGCGTCCCTGAAAAGGGCTCAGCAAGCCCTCACACCAGAAGTGCTAGAACTTTCTGAACATCCCATGCACCCCACCTGATTATATAATATATGCACATAAGATTCTATCCGTGTTCTTAAGAGGGACCATTTAGATGCATCATAGACTCATAAATTCCTCCTCCCCCACATCCTTTGTATTTAAAAGCATACGGTGAGCCAGAAAACAATCCATAACATTCTGCCATTGCTCCTCTGGGCAATGACTATGCAGTTACACCAGTTCCATCAATACACAGAACCAGAGAGAGGGGGGAGGAAGACATTATAGAATTATCTTTTTCTTTACTCAAAAACTTTATATTTAAAGGACATGTTTATAAGAATCCAGACAAAAATACCAAAATGAAAAGGTCAGTATTCCCTAAAACACAATGCTAATTGATTAATAGCTCAGAAGTTTTCCATTAAACACAGATATACAGTGTACAGTTAATATCTCTAACATATAAAATTTAGAGCCCAGTTACAAGTGCTTACTGAAACAGCCTATTTCACAATTCAGTCATCATATTTGTCTTGCAAACTTGATTGCCCAGAGAGGAATTTATTGAAGAGGCTAATTTTTTCAAGATTTGGGAACCAAGTCTGTCATCTAAATTCTTCATTTTTTGCCATAGGCTGAAAGATGGGATATCATTTCATTGACCAAAGAACCTCTGAAACTTTTAATTTTTTTTAGTAAAACAAGCTTAGATTCCAGTTTTCTTCTTTCTCTTTGTCTGGGCTGAGGGGGCGGGGTAGAGGAAGATTCTTTATTGCAAGTGACTGATTCCTCAGGCTCTGATGGGGTTCCTGCCTCCCAGCAGAGGGCTGCCTGCCTGCCCTGGGGTTGCCTCCTGGAAGCCTCCTCATTGCAGAAGAAACTCATCCCACTGGTAAGCAGACCTTCCAAACTAAAGGATCTGAATGTAACAATTTCTGATACAATGCTTAGTGTCAGCCTGGTTTACCTTGAAAGAAGCATGTCTTCTATATAACCTATATCAGATTATTTTCTGTCTTGGGGAGGGGAGAGGGAAGAGAGGGAGGGAGAAAAATTGGGGACTAAAAATCTTATGAAAACAGATGTTGAAAACCATCTTTACATGTACTTGGGAAATAATAAAATACTTTTATGATAAAAAAAATAATCATGTCTTCATGGAATGACTAAAGTCATTTCTGCTGAATGTGAAACACTAATGCTCCCTTGACAAACAAAACATCTTTGGCTTCCTTCCCAACAGATATGTAAAACTAAAAAAGAATAATTGACAGGATGGTGCAGTACACTTACTGACCTTATAGTCAGGAAGATCTGGATCCCCCAACTGACCTTTACTAACTGTGTCATCTCCAACAAGTCTCTTAACATCTCCCAGCCTCCATTCCATCATAACATAGAGCTAATACCTCTAGTATTTACCTCACTAGATGACTGGGAGATTAAAATGATATAAGAAAAGTAAAGCATTTTAAAGACTATAAAGGGCTATTTTGATCATGTTAATTATTGCTGTGTAGCTCCCAGAAAATAAATATTGTTTCCAACAACCTTTGAAAGCTGTCCTTTGCTTCTGATTTGGACTTGGCAATGGCTAGTACACATAAGTACATTTGGCAACGGCATACACGTACATGCCTTGGGCTTGTTTTTGCTAATAATATAAAGCCCAGGTGGAAGGTACAAAATACTCAACGTTGGGACTAGCACAACAAAAGGAAAGGCATTTGAGGCCAATGGGCATCACACTGAACTGGAAAAATATGACCCTGGGCAAGTCACTTGACCTCCCTTTTCCTCAGTTTCTTCATCTGTAAAATGGGAATGATAATAGCACCTACCTTGCAGGATGGCTGTGAGGATAAAATGAGACAGTTTTTGTATAAAGCACTTAGCACAGAACCCAGCACAGAGTAGGTGCTGTCAAAGACAGATTCCATTATCTTCTTTATTTTCCCTTCCCTGTGTGAAGGGAATGGCAAATAGGCCACTTTGTGTGGAATACAGATTTTGATGATGGGGAGCAATGTGTAATCATCATGGAAAAACAGGTTGTAGCCAGATTGTGTCACTGTTGTTCTTGCTGAGTCATTTCAGTCTTGTCTGACTCTTCATGACACCATTTGGAGTTTTCTTGGCAAAAATCCTGGAGGAGTTTGCCATTACTTCTGCAGTTCATTTTATAAATGAGGATACTGAGGCAACCAGGGTTAAGTGACTTGCCCAGGGTCACACAGATAGTAAGTGTTTGAGGCTACATTTGAACAAATGAAGATGGATCTTCCTGACTCCAGGCCTGGGATGCTATCCACTGAACTACCTACTTGCCCAGCCAGATTATAAAGACAATTAAATACCGAAAGAAAAGGTTTCACTGGGCTGTTGGTTCTAAAAGGCTTAAATTAGATGGTCTCCAAGGTACCTTTGTTCTGAAATTCTAGTGAATCTGTGTAAAATTGTGCTATATGAGAACTGGCCAAGAGAAATGGTAGATTTTTATGGAGAAGACATGGGAGGAAAATAATTTCCTTCAAATATTTTGAAGGTTGTATATAGATGAGAGTTAGGATTTATTCTGTGGTATTACAAAGGGCATAAATGAGATCATTGTCCACAAGTTATTGGAAGCCAAATTTGGCTTCATATGAGGAAGAGTTTTCTAATGAACAAAATCATTCAATAATACAATGAGCTACATTTTAGGTGGTGAGCCCACTATGACTATAGGTGTTCAAACAGAGGACAAATTAATTAATAAACATTTATTGGGATCTTACTATTATCCAGGCAGTGTGCTAAGTGCTTGGAATACAAAGGAAGGCAAACATTTGGTCCCTGATCTTAAGCAGTTCACATTCAATTGAGGTAACAACACATAAACTATGTTCATACAAAGTATATAGAAAGTAGATGGAAGTTGATGTTAAATCTAATGTATTAGCAGTTAAAATTTGGCCTCAGACACTTACTAGCTGTGTGAACCTGGGGAAGTCACTTAACCCTATTTGCCTCAGTTTCCTCATCTGCTGGAGAAGGAAAGGGCAAACTATTTCAGTATCTTGGCCAAAAAAAGCCAAATGGGGGTCATAAAGAGTTGGACATGAATGAAACAATTGAATAGCAAAAAATGAGGGGCGGGAAGACTGGAGTGACCTTCTACAGAAGGGAGGAGCAGAAATGATTCTTGAAGGAAACCAAGAGGCAGAAATGAGAAGGGAGAGAACATTGCAGGACCAAGGGGGCAGTTAGTGCAAAGGAATGTAGATGTCCCATGGATTTTACAGATTAGAATCTTAAAGCGAGACAAAATTTTTGCTAAGGTCCCTAAGATTCAATGATTCAAGGATCTTCAGTGTTTCCCTATTTATTCTGCGGGGTGGAGGGATTTCTCAGCTAAATTTTCCTTCACCCCCCCCAATTTGGTGCCAATTCATATTTGTAGATATTTTATATAACTGTCCTTCATGCATTCATTCTACATTCTGACCAAACTAGACCACTAGGTATTCCCTGATTTTTACAAGTGTGACATATGAAAAATTGGAGAGATATAATTTCTGGGTGATTTGTCATTTTAGTAACTATGGCTAGAAAATTTAAAGGGATGGTTTCCTCTTTAAATCAAAGACAAACCATAGAGGCCTCTCAAGGTTTATATGCCCTTGGAAGAGTGGGTGTTTCCATCAGGGGGAAATCAACTCTTATTGGTTAACCATTGAAGAGAGAATTAATATTATGAGAGGTGGACCTATTCTAATAAGGGGTTGGGGGACATGACTTTGATTATGTTACTCTTACTCCTCTCTACCCAGACTACTCCCAGCTTTGGGTAATCTAGATAAAGGGATCTATCCCTATCCAAGTTTTCATGAATAGAACACCATGGCCAGAATTCACCTAGATTAAATAATCTTTGTAAGGTTTTTTCCTAGTTGGGTGGGGTTTCACCCAAATACATATTTTGAGCATTTGGTCAATCACATCTATCAGCAATGTTCTTAGAAGACTGGATATGAAACCAACAAGAATTTATATGTGAATGTGGAAATAGAAAGGGGAAACCTTAATTTCAATTAATAGTTGGTTATTAAAAGAGAAATAATCAGTACTCTTACTAGTCATTTCTAACTTCTTTGGATTTTCACAGGCCATCCCTTATTCTTAGCAAGCATTCTTCCCTCATCACTGCCCTTAAGATTTTTACATCCCTTCAAGTCTCAGTTCAACTACCACTTGCACCGTGAAGTCTTCACTGATTCCCCTAGTTGCTATTTTTCTGTCCCTTCAAAAATTTTGATAGCCTCTCCAATGGTTTATTAAAAACTGTTTCTCTCTCCTTAAAAAGGTTTTGGAATTTTGAAGATAACAGTTTAAATAATTATGGAGTCTGGGGGAGAATAGAAATGTTAACTTGAATCTATGAGGAATCTTCAGAGAGGTGGGAAGTTTTAACTGGTATTTTATGGATACTAAGTTTTGATTATTTGTTGCCATGAATTTTAACTGTCATCTCACAGGTGATTCCTTATTATAAAAACTGTGAGAATACAGAAAGAGGGTTGAAGAAATTTTTTCTGAGAGGATTTGCTTTAATTCTTATATTGAGATTAAATATTTTTAAAAGAAGTTTTGAGAAACTTTTGGCTTCTATCTTAATAGAACAAAATTATGGAACTACGTTTCCAGAATTTAAAAATCAAGAGTTAAAATGATAGGTAGAGGTTACTCTAACCATGATCTTTATCATGGCCAAAATGTGGTTAAAATTACCTATTTCCTTCAGTTATTATTAAATACATTTTTTAAATTTTTTTTTTAGTGAGGCAATTGGGGTTAAGTGACTTGCCCAAGGTCACACAGCTAGTAAGTATTAAGTGTCTGAGGCCATATTTGAACTCAGATACTCCTGACTCCAGGGTGTGGTAAAAAAAAAAATGAAAGTTTTTAACAGTCGATTAGGATAACTGAAAGATGCCAGTTTTTGAAGGACCATCCTTTTAGGGAGGAGACCAACAGCATGAGCTATGCATGCCACTCTGCCTGCTGCGCACCTCAGACTGCCTGCTAGCACTCCACTTCCGGGGTGCAAGCTTAAAAGGCAAGGAGAGAACAGAAGTGGGAGCTTTTTTCCTGCTCTGCTGGTCTCCTGACTGCACTGCACAGGCTGATGCTGACGAGAGTTCGACTGGGCCCGGCTCGCAGTTAGCAGCAGCATGAGCTTGACATGATCTCTCTCTCTTCCCAAAGGTGGCCTTCGGCTTTTGGTGAGTTTTATACGGAATATAGACTAAGCTTAGACTTAAGATGATTTGTATTGTATTTCTACTTTCCTATCCTTCTAATCAACATCACCTTGTGACTACCACACAATAAAAGCTCTAACTAGAAAACCAGAAGCTTCTTCCATTTACTAGTCTGGGAGATAAATTAAGGGAAAGGTTAAAGAGGGGAGATTTATGATCTAATATCCAATTTTAAATCTCACAAGGGCCAGTGCTCTATCCACTACACCATCTAGCTGCCCCTATTAATTACATTTTTAACCAACTATATATCTAGAAACTTTTATGTTTATTTAACTCCAGGAGATTGAGAGTTAACATATAAGAGAGCTGAGCAACTGCCTATAGCAAATTGATTTCTGGAATAATCCAGAGTAATCTCTGAAATACTCCTATCCCAGACTGCTTTTGAACACAGAGACTTAACAAGGAAACAAGCCAGTAACAATGAGAAGTGAAAGTAAATGTGTTTGTACAAATAACCACAATGCTCACAACATATTCCCCACTTATTTCCTCAACACCTGGCTAAAAATGTAAGATTGTGAAGAGTAGAGATGATGTAATTTTGATCATTGTAACTGTAGCACCAAAGAGAGTGCTTTGCACATAATAGGCACTAAAAAGTGTTCCTAATATATTGAATTCAATTTAACAATTTTTTTTTTATTGAGCATAGTAATGTGCGATACATTTTGTTTGGTGCTGAGAACACAAAGTCAAATAAAAATAGTACTTTACCTCAAGGCTCTTACAGTCTATTGGGGGAAAACAGCCTCTATCCAGGTAAGTCAATACAAAATATTGTAATTCCCGTGGGGTTGTATGTATGTGTGTATATACATGTAACCAATATTGGATTGCCTGCTGTCTGGGGGTGGGGGGAGGGAGGGGAGGGAGGGAGGAAAATTTGAAATTGGAAATCTTATGTAAACAAATGCTGAAGGCTGTCTCTGCATGTAACTGGAAAATAATAGAATACTTTTATTTTTAAAAATAATAGCAACAAGGGGTAGGAGCAAAGGATAGGTTTTATTTCAAAGATGAAATTTGAGCTGAGCTTTGTAGGAACTCAGAAAGGCTATGAGGCAGAGGCAAAGAGAGAGTGTATTTCAGGACTGGAGGACACCTGTGCAAAAGCATGGCGTGGGAAGATGGAATGTGCCATGTAGAAGGAAAAACAAATAGGATTGGTCAGCTGGGGATTGATGTGTGTGGAGAAGACAACTGTGCAACCAATACTGAACAGGTAGACTACTACCATATGGTGACTGGATTTAAAATGAAGTTTGTAGGGGCAGCTAGGTGGCACAGTGGATAGAACATGAGCCCTGGATTCAGGCAGATCTGAGTTCAAATCTGGCCTCAGACAGTTAACACTAGCTGTGTGACCCTGGGCAAGTCACTTAACCCCAATTGTCTCACCAAAAATAAATAAATAAATAAAATAAAATGAAGTTTGTAGTTCATCCTGGAAGCAAGGGAGCAACTGAAGTTTCTTGAGTAGGGAAATGACATTGTTAGAAGTGTTTCCCAACTCTCACTTTGGCGTCTGTGCATGGGATGGGATGTAAAGGGGAGAGACTAGAGGCAAGGGAGCCATTTAGCAATCTATTACATCTACACACATCCCTGATTGTTCTAATACAAAGCAATTCCAATGGACATGGCCTGTGCTTTCCTCAGTCTCCCTGGAGACACTTCAATAGGCACGCTCAGTACAGATTTCTTTGGCTGGCATCTGATATGTTTGAATTATAGTTCTTCAGGGGCTTCATATGGTGCTGGCATGACTTAGTATAGAGAACCGTGTTTTATCATCTTTTCCATTAAGAGAGTTTCATTTACTAGAATGGGAATGGTACCAATTACACTTTAACATGCCTCCTCTTTTAGGGAATAAAATGGTTCATTAGGCAAAAGAGAGAATGTCTGAAATTCATGATTCAGAGATCTCCTTGAAGTTTTCTGTGGGAGTCTTATTAGGACTGCAGATGAAGGGCATTGATCAGCACGTGTTCTTTGAATACCTACTCTATATGTCAAATAACATGTGTGAGTGTTCAGGAGGGCTAGCATCTTTGGTATGAAACTTGCTGAGCCCTTTTCTGGGAAGCCCATCCATTTTTGGTGTCCCAACTCACATCTGTGGCTCCAAGAAGCTGTAGTATGTACATCAGCCAAATTCTGACAAACCATCTTGGTAGGTGAGCTAAACCAGCTTGAGGATAACTGACAGGCCTCAAAGCCATCAGTGAGTTAGGAGGATGTCTACCCTAGGTATGTGAAGATTTTCCCCTTACAGAATGGGCAGATGAGAACACTTTGTTCCAGTGGTCATGAAGATGGCTGAAGCGTGTACTGTGGAGCACTTAGAGCTTGTTCAGGCATTAAAGACATCAACATCATTTACTGTATCCAAGGCCAGGACCAGTCTTCTTAACTTTTGTCTTGCCACTGTACTGGATGTACAGGGAGACTGAGGATGATTTTGGAAAAGAATGAGGCTGATGACTTTTGTCCATCTCTGCCTCACTTAAATCCATTCACCCACAAGGTATCGACCATGATGTCATTGGTTCTCCTTGAAAACAAAAGACAAACAACAACAATATGTCAAGCATTGTTCTAAGCATTCTAGGAATTACTAACAATAATCAATATACAAAGATCTATGAAATCTCTATTAGGTGCCAGTCATTGTGCTATGCACTGAGCATACAGAGACAAAAATGAAACAGCCCCTAACTTCAAAGAGCTTATATTCTATCAGGAATCCCAGTAAGTGCATATGTAAGTATCTCAAATAAGGGGGTTGAGCCAAATGATCTCTAAGGTCTTTTCACCTGGAAATATGATGAGTTCAAATCTTGCATCAAACACTTATTATCTGTATGACCCTAGGTAAGTCACTTAACCTCTGCTTAACTGAGTTTTATCATCCACAAAATGGAGACAATAACACTTACCTGCTAGGGTTGTTGGGAGGATAGAATGAGACAATATTTGGAAAGTGCTTTGCAAGTTAAATATTAGCCATTATTATTATGAGAAAATATGTGTAAGATGCTGAGATACTCTAACTCAATTACAATGAGCTATCATTATTTTGAAAGTTTATTTCTCCCATCCATGTCTTTCAAATTTTCCTTCAATGTACTCTCTTTAATTTTTATATGCCTCTTTTCCTGAATATTATCTCCTCCATTAGAATGGAAACTCCTTGGAGACAGGGACTGTTATTACTGCCTTTCCTTGTATCTCTGGTGCTTAGGACAGTGTCATAAATGCCTCTTGACTGACTAATTGATTTATGACCAAAAGCAAACACATCATAGATGAATGGGTTCAGGACTCAGTCTATGACCTTCAACTGTTAAGTCTAGGGCTGTAAAGCATGAGGTGTGATGGGTGATGGGCAGAACCTCAAAACCTATGATGCATGGAAGTCAGAATAGGTGTGTAGCTATTGGAATCTGTGATTACCCTCCAACTCCCAACTATAAATGTAAAATTGGGAAATTTCCTTGAAATTAGTAACCAGAGGAGTAAATGGGGCTGGATAACCAGACCTTGGAAATTGTACCAGGGGATGAGATCATTGTTTACTATGGGGGAATAATAGGATTAGCATCATAGTGCAACATGTATAACCTAGATCTGATTGCTCATGCTTCAGGAAGGGGAGCGGGGAGTAAGGAAGAAAAAAAGAGAATTTGGAACTCAAAACTTTAAATAAAATTTTTAAAAAGAATAATGGTGGGAAAAGGAGAGGGAAGGATTGAGTTGATTGTGTGGCACTAGAATTCAAAAGAATTGGAAATGTTTCTTATAAAAGGTGAGATTTTAATTGGGACCTGAAAAAAGCCAAGGAAGTCAGGAGGTAGAACTAAGGGGGAAAAATAGTCCAGGCATGGAGCACAGCCAGAGAAGATGCCCAGATGTAAGAGATAAAGTGTCTTGTTTTCGAAACATCCAGGAAGCCAGTATCACTGGCTTGAATAGTATGTGAGCAGGTAAAAGTCATAAAAAGACTGGAAAGGTGGGGGTGGCAAGCCTGGGTTATGAAGCACTTTGAATGCCAAATAGAGCATTTTGTATTTGATCCCAGAGGTGATAGGGACCCAGTGGGGTATATTGAGTATGGAAATGAGACAGTCGGAGCTCTACTTTAGGAAAAGCAATGGAGCAGCTGATTAGAAAATCAACTATAATGGGGAGAGGTTTGTGGCAGCTGACCTCTAGCAGGCTATGGAGATAATCCATGTTTGAGGTGATGAGGGTCTGCGCTAGGGGTGGTGGCAGTGTCAGAGGAAAGAAGGAGGCATATTCAAGAGATGTTGTAATGTCAAACAGACAAGGCATGGGAAAAGATAGAATATGGAGGGTGACAGATGGATGAATCAAGTGAGGAATCAAGGATGACTTAGAGGCTACAAGGCTGAAGTTGGAGAGCATAGAATCATCTTTACATCACCATGAGGTGACACAGGATGCCTCTACTGGAAGCCCACTTCCTAACAGCCTTCATAAAACCCTGTGTGCTCTAAGATCCCTGGGTTTCCTGAAGAGCAGCACCCAGAGAGGCTTTTCTTGTTTCAAAGCTCTCACATTCCTTTTCTATTGAATAACCCAATAACCCAAGCCTCCACTAGAAGCTTCATTTATTCATGTTTTCCTTTTTTAACTTTAATTTAGCAAGTGCACTAGATGCCAAGACTTATTATTGTTCTCAGTCTGTGATTTAGCTGCTATGCCTCCATTAATTATGTACTCCGATCCATCAACTTCACTGTGAATGCAGATCCCAGGGGCAGTCACTGATGGTGGAGTAGCTACCATGGCTTTAAGACAGAAACATTTCTTTCTTGCAGATTCATTGGAGAAATGGATTGTTGCATTATGATTGGATAACCACCTGGAGATGTTGAGTTTCCTGACTGTGATAGATCAACTTGTGTTTTATGTTGCCCAGACCTAACTACCATGTCATTTCTTAGTCATCTCTAGCCTGTGTTGTGCTTTGTGCCCTTCTAGCTCCCCTTTATGTCTTCCTCTTTGTCTTCTTCCATTAGAATGCAAGCTCCTTGAGGGTAGGCACTATCTTTATTTTTAATTTGTATCTCCAGTTCTTAGCACAGTGACTGCACATAGTAAATGCTGAATGAGTGTTTACAATATCACTTTGTCCACTACTTATCTATCAGTTTATCATGTCTATCAATCTAATATCTCTACCATCTCTGTAAATGCATCCATCAATTTGTGTCTGCCTACATATGTATGCTATCTGTTTCTATATACACATATGCATGTGTGTATATATGTGTGTCTGTATATATTATATATACATGTTATATATCATACATAATGTAAGTATGTTATATATATGTGTGTGCACTAGAAATATATAATATAATTATATAGATTCTATCAAAACAATTATATTATATTGTTATTTATTATTAATGTATAACTATGTGATTTTATAATCATATTATATAATAACCATGTTATATAACTATGTCTTCTAAGGTTCCTTCCAACTCCAGAATTCTATGAATCAATTAGAGGGCATCTAGTTGATCCAACTTATGTGGACTTGATTAGTCAACAACTTTGACTACACTATAAGCTACTTGAGGGCAGGGACTTTTTTTTTTTTACTGTGTATCTCCATGGTCTCACATAGTGCCTTTAACAGGCTCTTAATAGTCTCTTAATAATGGCTTTAATTGAATGGATATTTAGAGGTACTCATTAAGAAACAACACAATTGGATAGAGAGCTGGTCTTGAAACCTGGAAGACCTGGGTTCAAGTCCCACCTTTGACACATATGGGCTGTGTGACCTTAGTCAAATAATTTAACTGTTACATGTTCTAGGCAACTCCCTAAGATTATAAATTGCAGAAAATTACATTAATTGGAATTAGCTTCCTCATTTAGGAGCTTCCAATGGAAACCCAGATCAGGTTCATATCACTAGAAGTACTCATCATTACTGCGACTGCTCTTGCTGCTGCCACCGCCACCACCACCACCACTACTACTACTAATACTACTACTACTACTACTACTGCTGCTACTGCTACTGCTACTGCTACTACCCCTCCTCACTATTAGCACTAAATCATATATGGATGGAGGTTTGTATTGGTGGAAGGAGTTTCCAGAAGATGAGTTCCCCGTGTTGGGTTGGTGAATGGCATTCCCATATCTACATACTATCCACAAAACAACATGCTAGTATGTGGAAGCCATAGATGGATAAGGGGCAGTCTTTGTCTAAATGAATTTATCATATAATTGGGAGTATAAATCATAAATACATACAGAACAAGAAACAGCAATATAGAGAATCCTATTATTGGTGCCAAGTCAGTGTAACTCAAATTGATCTGTGATCTTACCCAATTCAGATATTAACACATCTGCCTTCCCATCCTATTGAAATCTCTTCCAGGTCCTTTCCTTATTGTTCCACAGGGGGGCTGCCCCATATATATTGGAGGACTTCTCACTTTTTCAGGCTCTTCATCTGTCATATATCACCCTCATCTCATGACTATACCAAGTCAGTGGTAAAGAAAGAAAGTGTTCTCAAAGTTCAGAGGTGCCAGAGATCAGCATGGCCCTATGTCATCAAGGGGGTAGCAAAAGAGAAGATTGAGAATTATTGAAGGACCGAGGGAAATCAGAGAGCAACATAGAGGTGGAGGTGAGGGGGAGAAGAGGGGGAGATTTGAAATGGAGTCTTCCCAGTCTTTAGTGTATATAAATTATATTAGCTAACAATAACCTGGGGGAAATGCCTGATGATCTTTCATATTTTGCTTTCCTAGAAGCCCCAGAATGTAACTTCCTGACTACTACAACCAACTAGGGCAATTTGTCATTCTGAGTTACCATCATGGGCCATGGACAAGTTGCCTCCAGCCATGTGATATATGTTTTAGACAGAGTGGATTGTCTAACAGTGACTGAGGAAACTTGGCTATTACTTTTTCCAATAGAGAGGGCCATTTTGCCTGCTATTTAAAGGTGAAAACTAGAACAAGCTTTCCTATAAGAAGGTTCTTGATAATTATAGATTCCTAGAATTGGAAAGCACTTCAGATGTGATCCTCCTCTCCAAAATTACCTTAGATATAATTTTCATATATTCAGATATATATGTAAGGCTCCTAGTGCACAGTAACTGTTTCATTGTTCTTCATGTTGCCAGTGCCTAGATGCAGTATGGTGTCATTGAAAGAGCACAGGACTTGGAGTCAGGAAAACTTGGGTTCAAATGGCTCCTCAGATACTTAAAAGCTACATTATAGCCCTGGGCTAGTCATTTCACTTCCTTGGGCCTCAATTTCCTCAGATATAAAGTGAATGAGTAGGGTTTGTTAACTTCTAAGGGCCTTTCTTGCTCTAATGCAATGACTCTATGATCCTGCTTGCCTAATAAATGCTTGATGCTTGATGTTATCTAGTCTAATCAATGCCTGCCCAAATATCACTACTATACTTTACTCAATGAGTGACCTCTAATGAAGGGAAACCAATTCTCTGCTAAGGCAGGCCTGTCCATAGTGGTATCACTTGAATTGTTTAGAAATGTTTTCCTGCCACTCTGAAATTTCATTCTCTACAATTTCTGCCCAATCCTCCTAGTGTAATGAGTTAGTACTAGGTACCAAGCTAGTACCAACCAACCAATCAGACCAAAAGTCTGTTGATTTTCTTTTTTTACATTTCTGTTTTTTAATCATAAAAGTATTTTATTATTTTCCAGTTACATGTAAAGATAGTTTTCAACATTTGTTTTTCTAAGATTTCTAGTTCCAAATTTTTCTCTCTCCCTCTCCCCAAGACAGAAAGCAATCTGATATAGGTTATTTATGCACATGATGATTTTTCTAGTTGTAGAAAAAAAACAACAACTACAATTTGATTCTCTGTAGAAAAAGTCCAGGACTAGGACTCAGGAGAGGGGAATACAACTTCTAACTCTGCACAAATGTATAATTGGTTTAGTCATGTCTTCTCTCTTAGGCCTTAGCTTTCTCATCTCTAAAAATGAATGGGTTAGACTAGAAGTCGCCTTACACATGGTAGGGCCTTTTTTTGAACTGCATCAAAGTGCTGTGATCTTCTGATCTGGGTGTGCTCCAGCTGAGGCTGAGATTTTATCTTCTCCTTCCCTACCTTATGCAAAGGAGAATCATTAGTGAGACTATTATTAGTTGCCCTTTGCATGCTCCTGAGATTCGATTTGAAGAATAATCATAACTGCCATTTCTATGGTACTTGGAAGCTTGCATTACATTAGCCACACATTTTTACATTTGAGCCTTAAAACAACCCTGTGAGTATTATCACCTCCATTTTACAGATGTGGGTACTGAGGCCTGCAGGGGTTAAGTAGACTGCCCAAGATTGCACAATTAAAAACTTCAGAAGTGTGGGTTGAACCCTAGTGTTTCCTGATCCCAAATCTAGCACTGTCTTTATTATGCCATGATATAAAAGTATATGGATTGGAGAGAATTGGTGGGCATTGAGTGCAGACTGAAGCATATTTTTTCATGTTCTTGATTTTTCATCTTCTCTTTTTTTTTAACATGGCTAATGTGGAAATATGTTTTGCATGACTTCCTATGTATAATGAGTATCATATTTCTTGCCTTAATGGATGTGAAAAGGGGTGGCAGGAGGAAAAGAATTTGTAATTCAAAATCAAAATAATTTTTTAAATGTATGAATTGAGGAAGAAGCAGGTTCCCCGGTTATTTTGATAATTCTTTGGCAGTAGGAGTCACAATGACATCCCAGAATTGGATTTCTGAATAAAGAATGATGGAGACGGGGCAGCTAGATGGCGCAGTGGATAGAGCACTGTCCTTGGAGTCAGGAGTACCTGAGTTCAAATCCGGCCTCAGACACTTAACACTTAATAGCTGTGTGACCCTGGGCAAGTCACTTAACCCCAACGGCCTCACTAAAAAAAAAATATTAAAAAATAAATAAATAAAATAAAAAATAAAAAAAAGAATGATGGAGACACTTAGTAGTCCATGAATGACTCAGAACACTTGCAAACCCCTCTACCCCTATGCTAATCCCATCCCAGGGCCTTGCATTGATTGAGAGTACCACTGGCTCTGCACTACTGGGAGAAGACTCTGGCTCTGGAGTAGGGGGACCTGGGTTGCATCTCTGGCATAGCAATTACTGCCTATATGACCTTGGGGAGTAAATTCATCTCCCAAGGCCTCAGTTTCTTCATCTATAAAAACAGGGAGTTTGGATTAGATGTCCTCTAAAGTCCCCTTCAGCCCAAGATTTATGATCTGATGTTGGACAGATTCCAGAATTTCCAATGAACCTTTCAGCTTTAAAAAAGATGAGTTAGGTCCTGACAGCCTTATAATTTACAGGAACCCTGGAATCCTTGGCTGAGTTCATGTTCTTCTACTTGCCTTAGAGAAGTGCTAATGTCTTTAACACACCACGTGGGACTGATTACTGGGTGCCATTTGTAGAGTACTTCCTCCAGTGGAGGGTCCTGCTACATTACTGTGCAGCATTGTTCCAGCTATTTTCCACAATAAATATATTATTCATGAGTATCTCCATCATGAGTGTATTATGGTAGTGGGATAGCACCAACCACTGAGGCAGCCCAGCCTAGCAGGTGGTCAGCTGCACCCTTGTCTAAAGCAAATGAAATTATCTCTGAATTAGTGATCGGGGATACAAAAGGCAAAATAGTTAGGGGGAGATTCTGGGATTGTAGAGCTGCAAGTGTCTTCAGTTGCCATCTAGGTGCACTAATTGATGGAGTCAATCAGTCAGCAAAAATTCTTAAGCACCTACTGTGTGACAGACTGTACTAAGGTAAAACAGAGTCCCTGCTCTTAAAGAGCTCACAAGCTAATGGGAGAGACAATATGAAAACAACTATGTACAAACATGTTATAGACAAGGTTGGACTTGTAGTCAAGACTCAGGCATTTGTTAGCTCTGTGACCCACCCTGGCCAAGTCACTTAACCTCTCTTAGTCTGTTTCCTGGTCTGTGAAAGGGGGACATAAAAGCGATGATAATAGCGCCCACCTGAAAGGGTTCTTGTAAAATTCAAATGAAATAATATACACAAATTACTTTGCCAACACTGAAGTGTTATAGAAATCGTTGGCTATTATTATTATTAAATGACTTTATCAAGGTCACATAGGCAATGAGCCTCAGAGTTAGGATTTGAACCCAGGTCAGTGCTGTTTCCTGAGAATAGTAGGGCTTTTGGCTTTCAACTGTCATAGCAACTGGCAGAAGCTCTTGGCAGTAGCTTGAGGGCTTTTTATGGTAGAACATCTCAGGTTTCCTTGCTCAGCCCCCCTGGCAAGGTTAGCCATTTGCTCTGGCTTTAATATCTCTACCCTGGCTTCCAACTGGAGACTCACACTGAGTGTATCAGCTGACAGAGGGTGGCTTAGGATCCAGAAGGGGCTCTGGAATGCCTGGTGCTTCAGAAGGCAAACCTATGGCCTTCTCCTCATTGGAGCTGTTTCCCTCCAAGGCTTTGGCAAGGGTGAAACTCAGGCTATAACTCCTTGAGGCCTCCCCTAAACCTCCCTTCTCACCTTCATAATGCACCAGCCCTATACTCTTTCACTGTCCTTCCTAACTCTTAGCTCCTAGATTCTAGATCTTATCTGCTGCTTCTAGATCTTACTGTCACTTGCGTATTCCTCACTCTCAAATAAGATGACATGTAAGTGCTTTGTCAACTATAAAATGCTTTTAAATTTCTATCATTTACTAATACTACTCATTGTTCAGTTGTCTCAGTCCTGTTTGACTCTTCATGACCCCATTTGGGGTTTTCTTGGGAAAGATACTCAATTTGTTTGCCATTTCCTTCTCCAGTTCATTTGACAGATGAAAAAACTGAGGCAAACAGGGTTAAATGGCTTGCCATCATATAGCTAGTGTCCAAGTTCAGATTTGAACTCAAGTCTTCCTGACTCCAGGCCTGGTGCTATATCCACTGCACCATCTAGCTGCTGCTGTTGTTGCTGCCACCACCACTACCACCACCACCATCATAACCTCCTCCTCCTCCTCCTTCTACTACTACTACTACTACTACTACTACTACTACTACTACTACTACTACTACACTCTCCTTGGATCCAAACCCCCATCTCTTGAGGACTGACCCTTACTGCCTTGGCTAACTTCTCTGGACTCGCCATGTTGTCTGCTTAACCTAGGCTAGCAGTCTCTCCAATAAGATGTGCTTCTCCAGATTTCAACTTGCTTGCCTGACTCAGAGAATCGATCTTGTACATTCCTATCATTTAACTTGTAGATCTGACCCCTCTTAGCCAGACCCTTTTCATCTCTACCAACTCAACACTATTTTCCTCAAAGATTAACTGGCAAAACTGATGGCGTACAGCACGTAGAAAATTAAATGGGCAAAAGCATCAATGCTATGAAGGACAAAGGTAGCTCTTTCGGTCAGAAATCATTGTTTCATCCATTTGTAAATCATTCCTTCCAACATCTAATTTACATAATGCTTATCTATGTAAGAAAGAGCAGCACCATACATAGAGCCAGAGAGTATGATTGAAAACCCATTTCTAGCACATAATACCTGCACAGCTATGGGCAGGTAATTTCATCCATCAGTGCCTCAGTTTCCTCATCTGTAAACTGGGGATAATCACATCGTACTTTCCTCAGCTGCCTGCCAAGGTCATATAACCACATCACATCACTGATGCTGATTATGAGAAGCTATTTGAGGGTTTTAGGACCCAAACTGGTTGGTATTCATGAGGATTTTATAGTTGTTGGTTTTTTCTTTTCCCCAACAGGCTATAAGGTCCTTGGAGGCAAAGGCTCTTAAAAAAAAAACTATGCAGTTCTCCCCAGACGTAATATTGTGCTTAGCATATAAATAATAAATACTTTTGAATTGGATGGATGGATGAGTGAGTGAACAAATGTGTAACTATAACAATGAATGAATAAAGAAAAATATCATTGTATCCTTCCTTCTAGAATGCCACGATTTTCTTCCTGGGAATATGTGCATGCCCTTCTCCAGCATGCTCCCTGAGGAGCATCTGCTTCAATTTGCTATACTCCCTCCTAACCAACTGACCCATTAAACCTCTTCTCCTCATTCAAGGATCCTCCATGAAACCTTTCCTGATATCTGCATGAGCAAGTTACCAGCTGTCCAAAATTGTTCTTAGAATATTTTGCCTGGAACTCTCGGTAGTCCCAGAATAATTGGTGTAGTAGAGAAAGTGCCACACTTGGATTCAGGAAGGCTTGGCTTCAAATCCTGCCTCACTCACATACTAGCTAGGGGACACTGGTGACATCATCTTTCCCAGCCTTCATTTCCTCATCTGTAAAAGGAGGGCATTAGGGGGCCAGCTAGCTGGCACAGTGCATAAAGCACTGGACCTGGATTCAGGAGGACAAGAGTTCAAATGTGGCCTCAGACACTTGACACTTACTAGCTGTGTGACCTTGAGCAAGTCACTTAAACCTCATTGCCCCACCAAAAAAATAAATTAGAGCATTGGACTTGATGACTTCTAAGGCCCCTTACAGCTCTAAGTCAATGAACCTATTATGTTCCATATTTATTTATATTCCAATTCAACATGCATTTATTAAACACTTACTGGATGCCATTTAATAAATGCTTGTTGAATTGGAATATAAATAGGCATAGTGCATACTTATTTACATACACACATACTGTGTGCTAGGTAAGGGCAGCTACGTGGCACAGTGGATAGAGCACCAGGTCTGGAGTCAATAAGACTGGTCTTCCTGAGTTCAAATCTAGCCTCAGACACTTACTAGCTACATGACCCTAGGCAAGTCACTTAACCCTGTTTGTCTCAGTTTCCCAGTTGGAGAGTGGCTAAACAAATTGTGATATGTGAGTGTAGTGGGATATTACTGTGTTGTAACACTATGATAAATACAGAGAAACATCAAGAGACTTATATAAAGAAATTCAAAAAAGTAAGGAGCCAGGAAAATGATATATAAAATTATTACAACTATGTGAATCAAATGAGTCCAAATAAAATAAAATCCACAAAGCAATGAAAATATCAAGAACCAGTTCAATAGCACAGAACCTCATCCTACTGCTCTATGAAAGTTGGGTCCCATAGGTATGAAACATTGCGGAGATGATCAGGGATTTTTTTTGATGTTTTAATCAAAATTACAATTTTTTTCACTTACCTTTTTCTAATTTTTTTATTATAAAGGATGGTTCTCTGGAAGGGAAAGGGAAGGAAAGTAGGAGAATATATAATATAAATAATCAATAATAATATATTTTTAAATGCATACAAAAATATATATAAGGTCCCTGATTATAGCTACTCTGTTGATTTCCAGCTTTGGGTCACCATCTTCTAGTACAATGCTTGCTACATTTTTTGTGGTCTGAACTTTTGATTTCATCTACCAATACTTTCTAGCAACCATTCTCTATTTTATAATCTTATAAATAGTCTGGATCACTGTGAGGCTGTGACTTGCCCAGGGTCACACAACTAATATGAGTCAGAGATGGGATTTAAACCGAAGTCATCCTGACTCTGAGGCAGCCTCTCTGTTCACTACACCATACTACCTCTCTAGCACATGGTAGTCACTAATAAATGTTAATTTTGTATTAATTTTCAACATTAACGACATTTCAACCAAGTGAAAGACAGACTACACTCGACACCAGGAAATTCATTCTTTGTCGTATACCTAAAATTAGTATGGTACTTTAAATATAGCAGGTAAGACCTTCATTATGGCAATGCAGTCAATAAACATTTATTAATCACCTAATATGTGCCAGGCGGTTTTCGGGAAATATCAAGTCCCTGTCTTTAAGCATCTCACAGTGTAATTGAGGGGAAAACATGCAAACAACTATGTACAAACAAGATAATATGTGCATATTAAGTTAAGGATAATTTCACGTTGCCTTTGACACTTATTGTGTGCCCCTGGTCAAATGATTTATGCCTTTCAGATTTACTTTCCTCATTTGGAAAGATAGTAATGATAATAATAGCACCTGCCTCACAGAGGTTTTTATGATCAAATGAAATAATCTATGTGAAGCACATTGCAAACCTTAAAACACTATTTAAATGGGAACTATTATTACTATTGTTATAGTTACATTAGAGCAGCCCTTACCAATTGTTTAAGCAAACCCCACCCTGGAGCTCACCATGGTTCTGATTTCTGGAATTCTTTTTCTCATTCTACCCAAGGAATAATATAATTTAACATCTAACATGTCACATCTGGGAAAAGAGCCAGGGTTGAATTAAACTCAGCTCATTGGAAAGATTTATGTTGTTGCTTTGTTTTTTCTAGCTACAAAATATTTGGCCCTTGTTCACCCCTTCCATCATTTTCATCCAGTTACTAAAGTCTCATTTCCCCAGGAAAGTGACTCAATATATGTCTGGAACTGAAAGCTTTAAATGACCAGTCTCCTAGGGGCAGCTAGGTGGCACAGTGGATAGAGCACCAGCCATGGATTCAGGAGAACCTGAGTTCAAATCTGACCTCAGACACTTGACACTTACTAGCTGTGTGACCCTGGGCAAGTCACTTAACCCCAATTGCCTCACTAACAAACAATAACAACAACAACAAATAAATGACAAGGCTCCTTCTCTTTAGATTGTGGGGAAATGTGGGAGAGATTAAATTTTTGTTATCCTAATTTGGTATCTCCCTCATCCCAGCACAGCACTCTGTACACAGTAGGTGTGAAGATAAGTCAGTATGTGTAATGGAGAAAACAATGGACTTGGATTTAGGAAAGAATCATTCAACCAATCAACAAGCAATTATTAAATGACTACTATTCACCAAGCATCATGGCAAGTGCTATGGATACAATTCCAAAAGATTTACTAGCTGTGTGACCTTGGGCCAGTCACTTAACATTCCTAAAATTCAGGTTCCTCATCCAAAAAATGAGGATGTTACTACATGTAGTTTTAGCTCTCTGGGTTGGGCTGAGGCTCAAATGACATAATATGGCTAAAGGGTTTTAATGTGCTACAGTAATGATGATGAAGATGACAATGATAGTCCCCTCCCAAATTCATTCTTCCAGCCATGATAGACTACAAGCAGTTCTCCAAAACATTTTATTTCCCACCTCTGTGCCTTTGCAAAGGCTGTTCCCCATGCCTTGAATATACTTCCTCCTAATCTTCACCTCTCATCGTCTCTCTTCCTTGAGGTTAGCTAATACTGCCCCTTATAAGAAGCATAGCTTGATATCCCCCAATTGCTGGCGCTCCCAGAAAAAAATACTTTTGATTTACTATGTATATTTTGTATATTTACCTTCCTGTGCACACATTTTAACCATTAAAAATATTAGCTCTTTGAAATCAGGAAAGATTTTTGGTTTTGTCTTCATGTCCCCAATGTCTGGCATCTACTAAGTTTTTAATAAATTTTGGACAAATGTATGATTGAATGGGTTGAAATAATCACAATGTTTTTACACAAGTGAGTTATGACCTGAGCTGTATTTTGAAGGATGAGTAGAATTTGAGTAGATGAGATGAGTGGAGAGGGTATTTAAGGTGAAGAGAAATTATGAACAAAGGTCTATAGCTGTCATTGATCTTGTTGTTATATGTATAATAAAGGAAAGAGACTAGGAGGGCTAGAACTAGGGATTCAAGTTGAGCAGCGGTAGGAAATAAGGCCATACCAGTAGAGTGAGGTCAATTATTGATGTCTTTGAATGATAGACTGAGAGTTTGATTTGACATGTTAATAAATAATGAGCTGTTAGAAATGTCCAATCAGGGTGTGTAACATAAAGGACTCCAAGACTTCACATAAGTCAATCTTTCCTTGGTGTGGAGAAATTCAAAATTGGAAGGCCAGCCAATGGCCCTTACAGTATTCTTTCCATGAGATAATTAGAGTTGTGGACATGGAAACAGAGAGCAAGGAATAAATGTAAGAGACATTAAAAGGAAATGTGGAGAAGTCTTAGATTGGCCATATGTAGGGTATGTAAGAAAAGAATGAGTCTTTTATCCTGAATAATCAGTTGCTAACTGGAATTACCATGTCTTCCTTGAATCAACAATTTCATAAACTTTGAATTCAAGTTCAGCCAACACATTTTCTAAAACCTATAATGAACACACCAAGTTTCCTTTAGACCAGGTGTTCTTAACCTGGTATACCCAGTGACTCTTCCTTTCTGATTTCAATTTCTTTATCTGTAACTTGAAAGGGGTTTAAGTTCTGTCTCTGATTTTCAGGTCCCAGATTGAAGATCTCCAAAGAGACTAAGGACATTCCATCATATTTATTGCTATTCTGTCATTTCAGTCATGTCCAACTCTTTATGACCCTTAGTGGGGTTTTCTTGGCAAAGATGCTTGGGGTGGTTTGCCATATCCCTCTCCATCTAATTTTTACAGATAAGGAAATTGAGACAAACAGAGTTAAGTGACTTGCCCAGGGTCACACATCTACTAAGTGTCTGAAGCTAAATTTGAAGTCAGGGAGTTGAGTCCTCTTTACCAGGCCTGGCACTCTTTGCACTGTACCAATCCTACTTATGCATAGCTCTAATTATTAGGAAGTCTCTTCCTGACATCAAGATGAACTTATAGCCTTTGACAGCTGCCTGGTGCACTGATAGGTTAATTGACTCAACCAGTAGGTCTCATGGCCAGTATGGTAAAAGCAGGACTCAATATCAGGTGCTCCTAATACCAAGCCTGGTTTTCTATACACTATCTCTTGGAGGCTTTTTTTCTCACACAGTAGGTGTTTAAATGTTTCTCAAATTGAACTAAATTGAATCAGTATTTAAAACCAAGTTTGCATTGTCATTCCAATGCTGAGCTTTAAGATATCTATGTTATTATATTGATCTACATAGGGGCACATAGGTTATTGACCTTCCATGATAAGACTTTCCAGCAACTGGACCAAGTGAACTCCACTAGAAAGCTCCGCTAGCAGCCAGAAGCTTACTTTAGCAATGCACAAGTCACTGAGGTCAGGAATGCGTCATATTGTGCACTGCTTGTCTTGGAATCTTCACATCAATTATTGATATTCCCTCCTTCTGGAGAGAAAAGCAATGAGTCAGCAAGAGTCTTTGAAAAGCTGTGAGGGGAATAAAAAGACTACACCAGCAATGAGGAAGAGAAGAAAGTATTCCTAGCTACAAAAATACCCAGCCCACCCACTTACCCTCCCTCAATGAGGAATTATTCTTCTCCAGGTGCTAGCAAAGCAGCAGGGAAGCTGAACCTTTCCCCTCCTTTAAGAAACATGTTGACCTGGGTCTCAGAACAAGGTTTGCTCCAGCTGAGAAGACACGCCCTCATCCTCCTTCATTAGATTGAGGTCCTGGCTCTGCCACTCACACCCAGAGTCAAGATGGGAAGGGTTTTCCATCTCTCTGGCCTTTGGTTTGAAAAGGTTTGAGATAGATGGATGCTTTTCTGGTTCTAAAATTAGGTAATTGCAAGAGCAAATGGAATAATCCATGCAAAACGCTTTGCAATGGGGCAGCTAGGTGGCACAGTGGATAAAGCACTGGCCCTGGATTCACAGTGATCTGAGTTTAAATCCAGCCTCATACACTTGACACTCACTAGCTGAGTGATCCTGGGCAAGTCACTTAACCCTCACTGCCCCACAAAAAAAATGCTTTGCAAATCTTAAAATATTTCATAAATATTAGCTATCATCATTATTGTTTCATCATCATCATTGGTGCTGTTGTTAATTTCCCTAGGCAACATGTTAAAATGGAAAGTATGTGGGATTAGGAGTCAATGGAGCTGGGATTGAATGCCAGCATTTCTGCAAACTACCTCTGTGGCCACTGGCAAGTAACTTAACCCCTCTGTGTCTTAGTTTCCTCTGAACTGTGATCACAAGATTGGACCATATGGCCTCTGAAGTCTTTTATGCTCTATCTCTTTGATCCTGTGAGCTCATGAGCCCTTTACAATCCTAAATCCATGTTCCCATATCATGCCCAGTTTATTACAAGCACTGGGGGCCCTTGGAGGTTGGTGAGTATGTATAATGCAGCCCAACCAAGCACCTGGCCAAGCACTAGACTTGAAATAAGATAGAACTTGGTTCAAGTCCTGTTTTACCCACAAGACACTTTGTGAACGTGAGCAAGTTACTTCTCCTGGCAAGGCCTCTGCTTTCATGGAGTTCATGGTACAGGGGAAAGAGATGGATTTGGACTCAGGGAATGGGTGCTCCAATCTCTTCTAAGCCACTTGGTATCTGTGTGAACTTAAGTGAAACAAGTAACTTAACATCTCTGGGCCTCAGTTTCTTCATCTGTAAACTTCCAGTCTAAATCTATACTTGTATGATATTGATTGGAGACTAGAATCTTTCAAGTTGGGTCTATGATCCAGGAGATCTCAATCCCCTGCTCACATTCTAGCCCAGTCTGGAGGAAAATAGAACTGCCTGCCTTGGCAAAGATCTGAATTGTCCTAACTTGTCCTTTGATCAGAGGAGCAGTTGGCAGGGTCCTAAAGGGTCCTCTTGTTTGGAGGACTGCAGTATCTTTTGCTTACTGTTCCTTCTTCCTCTTCTTCTGAAATCCCCACTAATGGAGCCATTGTAGCCCACTGTGATCACACTGGGCAATCCAGTGCCACTCCCCTTTCCCATGTAGGTGACAGGACTCACTGGAGGGCCCCTTCAGGTCTTTCAAACAGAGATAAATAATGCTTAAACAGACAGGCAGATATGCCCCCCAACTGTCAAGGACCAGGAACAAATATGGGGGAAGGGGAAAAGGGACACCCAGCCATGGTTTAAAATCCATGCTGGAGTTAAGCCATGGGAAAAAATAGGTTCCTTGGTCTCCCTTTCCATCCCTCATTCTTACCCAAAATACCAGTCCCAGAGCAGAATAAAATGCACAAAAGCTGAGAAAAGCCCACCTCCCCCACCAGACTGCACATCTCTTCCTGAATTATATATGATCCAATTGCATTGTAATATTCATGAGAATTCAGAGAATCATAAAAGCAGAGCCCCTCTCCAGCAAGGTCATCTATGCCTTAAAGGAAGTATTATTTTGTGCCTTATCTTGCCCTTCCTTCCTTGGCTTCCTAATGAGGTCTGACCTTTTGTAACTGACAAGCTAAATCAGTACACTCCAGGGTAGAAGAGTAATAACAATATAATAAGAATAGTAATAACAGTAATGATGGGGACTCTCAACCAGGCATTTAAAGCCCCTCACAGTCTGTCTCATACCTACCTTTCTGATTTAATAGCACTCCCCCTTCATCCATTCCAAGTAATCTGCCCAAACAACATTCCATATCCAGCCTCCATGTCTTTTCACACACAGGTGGTTCCCCCATGTATTAAATGCACTCCCTCCTCATCTCCAGCTAAATCTCTAGCTTTCCTTCAAAGCACATCTCAGATTCTACCTCATACACAGGATTTATTTTTGTACATTTCACATTACCCCCTCCACTGCTGAATGTAAGCTGGAATGATTTGGGATTTGGGCAGGGGTGGTTCTTGTGTATGTTTCTCAGTAGCCCATAAATAGTCAACAAATGCTGACTAAATTCCATTAGAATTAAACTCATATCTTCAGAGCCTTTAAGATTTATAAATCATTTTCTTCTCAACAACCCAGTGCAGGAGAAAAAGTATTGTCATGCCCATTTTATAGATGAGAAAACTGAAGTTCAAAGAGAATGAGGGATCATTTAAAAGCCTCACAGACTTGTTACAATGGGCCTTTCTGGCTATTGTTTCCTTTGGTTGTTTCCATCAACTGGGAAATGCCAGTCTCCTGAAAGAATAGCTGGCCTCGTTTACAGGGAACCAATCCAGGGACATGATTTGAAGTCCATTTAGCCTGAGGCTTGTGTGGGTGCCCACACTCTCCCCTCATCTCACCACCCAGCTTCCTGCACTGCTGCAGGTCTTTTGGTTGCATGTCTTTAGCTTGTTATCAAATCTCTTCCAAGTGTTCCCTGCAGCTGCAGCAATTTTCAAAATCCAATCACTCTGCTAAAGGAAATGGACGTTGGCTCGATTGTATCATCTATTTAGGAGACATGATGGATGACAGAGGCTAATAGCTGTTCCCATATGTCACCCGGGGGCTTGTTCTTCACAAAACCAAAGAGAATTTCCATGAGCTAATGTATTCATTTGGCGGGGGGGGGGGGTGGCTTTGAATCTTTTATGTCAGAGCAGAGCTCAAGCCTGAACATGAATTCCCTTTTATTCATAAAATGTGACAGCCGGATGGATCCTTAGAACAGAGAATGTGAGAACTGGGAGCAACCTTCGAGCCTAGAATGAATGTCATAGCTGCAAAGGGCCTTAGAACAGGAATGGCCAGAGCTGTTAGGTCACTCAGAAGAGACAGTGTCAGAGCTGGGAGGGAAGAAGTCAGATGTCAGAAGAGAAGCCTTAGAATATGAAGTGGTCAGAACTGGGTGAAGTCTTAATGCATAGGCTATCAGAGAAGGGAGGTGTTTTAGAACAGCTAGGAATGCTGTACACTGAACACTGACTTAGAAAACCACAATTCAAATTATCTCTGTTGCATTGGGTTTTTCATTTAATTTGTTATACATCTCCCAATTACATTTTCATTGGCACTGGGAAGTGGCTGGCAGGTTTTGACACCTCTTTTTTAATTATCTCCAGTTTTCTCATATATAGCCTGTTTATGCAGTTATTTACATGCCATCTCCTCCTTTAGACTATGAATTCCTTGAGACCATGGACTGTGTTTTCTCTCTTTTCATCCCCTGTGCTTAATATGGCACCTAGAATAGGTACTGTGCTTAATAAGTGTTTGTTGACTAACTGAAAGCTGGGAGATGTCTTAGAACATAGAATGTCAGAGCTGGGACAAACTGTGGAGGTCATCTAGCTCATCTCATTATATTATAGGAGGAAGTTGAGGGCCAGACAAGGATCATGGAGCTAGAAACAAACAGAGATTATCCAGCCCAACCTCCTCAATTTATTTTATTGTCCCTTCTTATCATAATCAATTCCCTAATTCCCTCTACCTTCCTTTCTGTTGCCATAAATTAAAACAGTTAAGTAAAACCAACAGACAAAACAACCAAGGCTAACCATGTATACTGTATTCTGTACCAGTACTCTCCCACCTTTCTGCTGAGAGGAGGAATGTGTGTTACATCCTCTGCTCTCCTGAACTGAGATGCTTCATTCCAACTTTTATGAATATAGCTGCAAATTAATGCTATTTTACTTACATTATTATAGTCATTCTGTATATTGTCCACCTGATTCTGCTTTCTTCATTCTGCTCACATAAACCTTGGGAACATATGATCATAGAATCAGAGAACTGGAAAAGACTTTGAAATTCATATAGTTTGATCCCCCCATTTTACAGAAGAGGCCACTGAGGCCTGGAATAGGAAAGTGATTTGCTCAAGGTCATTTAGGAAATGTCTTACTTCTCTAATTCTTCACATTCATCAATTCTTACAGAATTATCATGTGAAATGACTTCTGGTATCACAATTTGTTCAGTCATGCCCCAACTCAAGGTTCCCTGGTTTTTTGTTGGCATGAAGGTATATGTGGGACATTTCTGTCATTTACTTCCATGAGATATCTGCTTAGTAGCATGGCCTAAATGTCTTGGAGGAAAGTATTGAGGTGAAGAGAAGTGAAGGGACGCACCTAAAGTCTCATCACAAATAGGCAGCATCAGAAGCAAAAGCATCTTTGATTCTGGCTCTCTAGATGCTTAAAGCCCAAATCATTCTTTTTCCCTAGACCTAAAATAAAGGAAAATTCAATAGAAAACTTCTGATGCCACTATCCAGAGTCAGGAGCAGGGGGACAATGGGATTCAGTAGAAAGTGTTGGACTTGGAGTTAAGCAAAGAGTAGGGTCAAATCTTGTCCCCTGGTACTTCTCTGTGCTACCTTTGATAAGTCATTTTGGTTTCTCCATCTGTAAAATGTGGGAATTGGAATAGATGCCTTCTAAGGACCCTTCCAGGTCTAGACCTATTAGCCCATTGTTCCATTCACACATCAAGCTTTGATATAGAGACATGAACCCTTCCCGCTTCTCAACAGAGAGGTGGGGAACTACAGATGAGGAATGTTGCATATCTTGACAAATCTGGACACTGTTTTGGTTGGTTTTGATTAAATTATTTTTTTCTTTGTTAAAAAAAGGCAAAATATTGGAGATGGGGGAGTACACATTGGGACAGGATTGTGCTGTCAAAACTAAAAGAACCATTAAACTTGGCATTAAAAAAACCCATCACCCTTTCCATTACTTTCCATGATCTAATCTCTCCATACACAACTAAAACTGACATCCCACCAAGGATTCTATAAATATCCCCCTCCTGGATCCCAGGATTGACAGTAGAACACATATTTTTCTTGACTCTAATGGGATTCACCTTCATCTAAAGGCAGAATCCCTAGGGAGAGTCATTCACATCTGCAGTGTCAGTCTATAAAGCCAACACCAGGCTGGTTTCTTGGGAAATCCAGGCTGACAGGTCACTCTGACCCATTGGATTAAGTGTATTTGCATGCAGACTGGCTTCTGTTATTAGATAATTTACTTATTTACATTCAGGGGAAGCAAGGCCATCAGACAGCCCTGTGGAATTTACAGCACATTTATGAAAGAAGCATCTGTAACAGGAAAGACATTTGGAATCAGCAAATTAGTCAGTGGGCCTACTTTTAAGACCTCATCTGCACCAAAGCTATAAGTGCTTCACACCCATCACTTCAATGGAAAAAGGAACTGTATGTGTAGTGAGTGGCCCAAGGTCTTCCTCTGCCTTCCTCCCTATCCCCCACCCAAGTGGCTCACCTCTTTGCCCTCTCAGCCTCAGGCCTAGTGAAGTGCTTCATTCCAGTGTGTGAGGCGTTTCTTTAATATTTCTGACAATCCAGATAATGATGTATCTAAGGTGACAGGGTGGTTCTTCTCAGTCAATCAACATCTCTGGGCAGAGTTTCCGCTAATGGATTTGAGTGAAACAATCACTTCTCCCCGACCCATGTCATTCTGGAGAGGGCCTCCCCTGCCATCACTCTGCTTTCCCTGCTCTTGGAAATCCTAGATGCACCACACTACAATCCATGTTAGCAAAGGCATCCCAGGCTCCCTAAGAGTACCCATCATCTCTCTAGCTCCTTGGAGTTTGCATTAATTTCCTTCCAATAATTCTGGTAGTACCAATGATATCATCCATATTTAACAGATGAGGAAACTGAGTCACAGGGTTAGAGATTGAATGGCTTTTCCATATGCAGACAGCTAGCTAATAATGGGTTGAACAATGTCTTTTCCATCCATATTAATTATTCCCATTAATTAGATAGGGATTGAGACTAAAAAATATGGTTTAATTGGTATAGAGCCATCATTCTATTCATGCAGGTCAGCAACTGCTCTGTGTTAGAGATTCCAGTGTCACCCAGTTTGTATCTGTAACGATTGGAATGATGCCACCTGCTGGAGACTTACTGTAGAACAGTTCCACCCATGAAGCGAAGGTCTTTGAGGGCAAGACCAGGAGTCTTTTCTTTGGCGTCAGGAAGTGACACTGGCCAGTGGGAGGAAGAAGGAAGAGACTAGCGCTCAGTCTCGCGCTCTTTCCTGGGGACTCTGGCAGAGAAGGGAGCTAGGAATGCGCTCTCCCTTTAATAGATAGGAATCTAGGCCTTTCTCTCTCTCTTTACCAAACTCTTATTCTCCTTAAAAAATGCTTAAAAGTCTAACTCTTGCTAACGCTTATAATTTATTGGTGACCACTCATTAGATATTTTAGACAGTTTAGCTAGAATTTTAGCCCTTAATATATCACAGGTACACTTAAACTCAGGTCTTCCTGGTTCTGGCTAACTTTCTGTATTATGCTTTGTAGTTCTCTCTGATTGAGTCTTTTTTATCTCTTTTTTTAATAGTTTAGCATTTTATTTTCCAAATTACATGTAAAAACAAATTTTGACATTAACTTTTTAAGACTTTGTGTTCCAGGGCAGCTAGGTGGTGAAGTGGATAGAGCACCGGCCCAGGAGGACCTGATTTCAAATCCGGCCTCAGACACTTAACACTTACTAGTTATGTGACCCTGGGCAAGTCACTTAACCCCAATTACTTCACCAAAAAGAAACAAAAACAACACAAAAAAAAACCACAAACAACTTTGTGTTCCAACTTCTCTTCCTCTCTCCCTCCCCCTGCCAAGAACTCAAGCAATTTGATATAAGTTATACATGAGAAGTCATGCAAAACATCTCCACATTAGCCAGGTTGTGAAAGAAAACAGACACACAAAAAAGCTTCTCTGGCACAGCCTACTTGAGGCTAGATCTTTGTCATCACAATTGTGGGGTTGGACTACACTTCCAACCCAGAACCCCCTCCTGCCAAACTTCTAAGCCATCTTTGGCTGGAAAATAATCTCAGCCCATCTTTTTGTGGGTTCTACTGCTCCAGGGGTCTTATGGCTGTGTTTAGAGCTTTTGGGAGAACTTGTGTCAGGAGTTCTAAGTGCTTAATGCCTTTCCTTTTCCGTCTTCTCTCATTGAGTATATTTTTTGGTGAGGCAATTGAGGTTAAGTGACTTGCCCATGGTCACACAGCTAGTAGGTGTCAAGTGTCTGAGGCCAGAATTGAAAACTTGGGTCTTCCTGACTCCAGGGCCAGTACTCTATCTACTGTGCCACATGGCTGTCCCTCTCATTGAGTCTTTTTTTTTTTTTTAGTGAGGCAATTGGAGTTAAGTGACTTGCCCAGGGTCACACAGCTAGTAAGTGTTAAGTGTCTGAGGCTGGATTTGAACTAAGGTACTCCTGACTCCAGGGCTGGTGCTCTATCCACTGTGCCACCTAGCTGCCCCTCATTGAGTCTTAAAACTTGAAAAAGTTTTCTCTGAGGTTGTTTCTTATGCAGCCCTTCAAGGCAGCTGAGTAGGCTTATTCAAATTATCGGAGACTGCTCTTCCACCACCTCTTGGTTATTGTTGGGGAAGCCAAGCATGCCATAGCACTACTGTATACAAAGGAAATGAAGAGAGAACAGAAACAAAAATATCCCTACTACATAATGAAAATAACATTTACACATTTAAATGTTTATAAAACATTTCTCTCATAACACAACAAAATCATGCAAAACACATTTTCATTAGCCATGTTGTGAAAGAAAATACAGACCAAACCCTCCCCCCCCCAAAAAAGTATAAAATAGTATACTTTGATTTGCATTTAGACTACATTAGTTCCTTCTTAGGAGACAGAGAAAAATTTTCATTGAGTCCTTTGCAATTGTCTTGTTTCATTGTATTTCTGAGAATACCTATGTCATTCCCAGTTGATCATCATATAATATTGTTATTACTGTATACAATGTTCTCCTGGTTCTTCTCACTTCACTTTGCCTCAGTTCATGTAAGCTTCCCTTGGTTTTACTGAAATTCATTCTGCTCATCATTTCTTACAGCACAAAAGTATTCCATTACAATCATATACCACAACTTGGTCAGCCATTCCCTAATGAATGGGCATTCCCTCAACTTCCAGTCCTCTGATACCACAAAAAGAACTGTTATAAATATTTTATACATATAGGTCTATTTTTTATTTTTTTATCTCTGTGGTATATAGACCCAGTAGTGTTATCATGGTTATCAAAGGATATGTACAGTTTTTGTAGCCCTTTGGCTGTAGTTCCAAATTGCTTGTTAGGGTTGCAAACATTGCTTAGAATAGTCTTCAAATACAAAGCTCTCTCTGTCACTATATCCATTAAGTTGAACTGAAATTGATGTTGAGAAATATGATAGAAAACCCCTACTTATAAAAAAGATAGTGTGGTGGTATTAATGTCCTTCCTTTGAATCCTGGTTTTCGACCACTTTGGTTTGGGGCATGAGCTTTTACAGCTATCTCATTCTAAATGTCTTATCTATTTTAATAAATTTTTCAAATGATGCCCTAGAGGTTTTTGTTACTGGAAATGAAATAAATAAACAGAACAGAAAAGCATACACTAAATGTGACATCAGTTTCCTGGAAGGAAAGATTCAGTGAAGACCTTAAATTGAAATAATATCACTCTGCCAAGCATTCTTATGTGTGCTGGTTGTCAATATTAGCAACTGCCAGAGAAGGTATTTGAAGTTAATGAAATATTAAACCCATTTTGAGAAGTAATAAAATTGAGAGAGTCAGATAAAGATAATGAGAAGGAAGAGAATGACCACCAGCTGGGGGCAGGGGAGTGGGGAGGAAAGATCACAGAATCTAGAGACATGTAATTCAAACTGTAATTTACCAATAATCTTTTCTTTATAAAATCAGAAGACCATAGATTTGGGGTTGGAGGGGACCATAGAAGTAATTAATCCAACCTCCTAATTTTACAGATGGGGAGACTGTGGCCCAGGGGAATTAAGTAAACTACCCAAAGTTATACAGACAATAAGTGTCAGAAGCAGGATTTGAATCCAGCTCTTCCTAAGTCCCACATCCCAGACTATTCACTATATCATGTTGCTTCTCTTTAACATCACTGATAAGTTCTCATCTAGCCATTGCTTTATATATTCCCATGAGAGGGAACCCACTGCCTCCCAAGGCATCCCATTCTACTTTAGGATGGTTCTAATGCTTCCTGATACTACACTCCTTCTTAGGGAGATGATATCCATGACCAGAAGAACACCACTGAAAGGATGATGGAAGAGCAGATGATATCCTGCTTTGCCAGGTAGTCAGGATGTGTAAACTTCAAAGAGTTCATGATTGGTGTTAAACCACAATATCCAACCAATTGAACCACAAAATGCCTTTACCTGTCAGGAAATTTCAGATGGCATAAGGAGTTATTAATATATGATTTAAGTGTTTGTAAATGTATGCATATCAGTCTTCTGGGTTTTAAACATTTGTTTTGTGTTGAAATAAATAAATAGCTGTCCTATACCTGGTGTTTACTTGAAAGCAAAAAGATTCTCTTCATGGTTGGTAGATAGTCAAGAGCTGCCAGTGTATGCAATTATTGTGTGTGTGTTTGTGTGTTTGTGTTATTCAAGAAGAGTTAATGCTAAAAATTTTTGCTTCTTTAGGAGGCAAAAATTACCACAGCCTCACATCTCCACACCCATTCATTTACATGTTTACTCTAAAGGACCCCATTAATTTCTTTTAGGGAAAACCCTATATATTAGTCATGTCTAAGCTATATTTAAGTAATATTTTCCCAGAACTTTAGGGTAGCAGCAATGAATCAGAATGTTTGAGTGGAAAGTGAGTCAGATTGGGAGTTAAGGACATGGGTTTTCATCCTGGCACTGGCCCTCTTCAACCTTTGATACCATCGATCTCACTCTTGTTTTTGATGCTCTTTTCTCTAAGTTTTCATGACGATGCTCTCTCTCCTAGATCTCATCCTAACGATCTGATCAATCCTCAGTCTCCTTTGTAGTATCTTTATCCAGGTCACACCTGCTAATATGGATGTCTGCCTGTCTTTCTCTTATCACTCTGTATTATTTTGTTTGATGATCTTACCAGCTTCTATAGATTCTCTATGCTGATGATTCTCGGATCTATTAATCCAGCCTTAACCTCCCTCCTGACCTTTAATCTTTTTGGGGGGGGGGGGCGGGGGGACAGGGCAATGAAGGTTAAATGACTTGCCCAGGGTCACACATCTAGTAAATGTCAAGTGTCCAAGGCCTGATTTGAACTCAGGTTCTCCTGAATCCAGGGCTGGTGCTTTATCTACTGTGCCACCTAGCTACCCCTCCTGACCTTTAGTCTTGCTACTCCAGTTGCCTTATCTTGAACTTGATACTCGATAGAAATCTTATGCTCACTATTTTGAAATGGAATCTTCAGAATCTTCTCCCTAAATCTTCCCTTCTTCATAGCTTTCCTTTTATTCTTGAGAGTACCGACATCCTCCCAGTGCCTCAGGCTCCCCACCCTTGGTGTCATCCTCACCACTTCACTCTCTCTCACCTTCAATATCCAATCAGTTGCCAAGTCCTGCTTATGGACAATGCCCCATTCTAGTACAGGCTGTCATCATCTCAGATCTAGAATGTTCAATAGCCTCCTGATTGATTTCCCTTTCTTAAATCCCTTCTAGCTACAATCCATTCTTCACTCAGGTACTAAGCTGATCTTAAAATTCAGGTCTGTCCATATCACCCCACTTGACCCCCCAAAATTCCAGTTGTGTTGTTTAGTCATTTCAGTCATATCCAACTCTTTATGACCCCACTTGGGGTTTTCTTGGCAAAGATCCTAGAATGCTTTTCCATTTTCTTCTCCAGCTCATTTATATATGAGGAAACTGAGGCAAGTAGGGTTTGACTTGCCCAGGGTCACCCAGCTTGTAAGTGTCTGAGACAAGATTTGAATTCTGGAAAATAAATCTTCCTGACTCCAGGTCTGTTATATATCCACTGTGCCACCTAGATGCCCCAAATTCCAGTAGCTCTCCTCCCCACCCCATTATCTCCAGGACCAAATATAAAATCTTCTGTTTGTCTTTTAAAGCCCTGAATAACTCGTCTTTTATCCTAGTCTTCTTACCACTTACCCTCTATGATCCAGTGACACTGACCTCCTTTTTCTTCCTTATACAAGATACTGCATCTCCTGACCAGACATTTTCACTACTAGCTAATCCCCTTTGTGTACAACATTCTCCCTCTTTAATCTTAACATTTCGTCTTCCATGGCTTTCTTCATATGCCAGCTAAAATCCCATCATTTGTAAGAAGTCTTTTCAGATTCCCTTTAAATCTAAGTGTCTTCCCGTTATTGATTGTCTCCAATTTATCCTATATATAGCTTGTTTGTACCAAGTTATTCATATATTGTCTTCCCTGTTAGGCTGTGAGCTCCTTGAAAGCAGGGACTGGGGAGAGGGGAACAGAGCCAAGATGGTGGAGGAAAGGCTGTGAGTCTCCTGAACTCCTAACAAACCCATCCACACACTCCAAAAATAATGTCATAAGACAACTCCTGGAGCAGCCTAACCCACATAAGAACAGAGTGAGACTATTTTCCAGCCAGATGGCTTAAGTAGGCAACTGGGATCACCTGCTGTTCAAGCTGAGAGAGGAGCTCGGCATGTGGTATGGACCCAGCCTGGGACAGACAGTGCCCCCAGGACACCAGTGGCTTCTTCTGAGGCTCAGCTTGCAGACCGATGAGGGGGTTTGGTAGTTGGCTGGGTAAAGTGGCTGCAGTCTCTGCTGGAGTTGGGGCAAAGCATCCAGGTTCTGAACCAGTAGGCTGACTCAAGTGGTGGCAGTCCAGTGGGGGAGGGGCATAAGCATGCCAAGCTTTCAACCATAAAGAATCAGATTTCAATCAGACATCTACTTCCAGGTCGAGATGAGTAGGCAAAGAAAGCAGCAGACCATAGAAAGCTTGGGGGGGGGGCGCCGAGGTAGACCAGGATACACCCTCAGAAGAAGATAATAACAAAGTCCAAGCTCCAACATCCAAAGCTTCCAAGAAAAACATAAATTGGTCTCAGGCCATGGAAGCACTCAAAAGGGACTTTGAAGAGAAAGCAGGAGAAATGGAAGGAAGATTTAGAGAGGTGTAGGAAAGAATGCAAAGAGAAATGAGAGCAATGCAGGAGAGTCATAAGAAAAAAAAAGTCAACAGCATGAAAAGCCAATTGGGAAAGGAGATACAAAAGCTGTCTGGATAAAATAATTGCCTAAGAATTAGGATTGAACAAATGGAAGCTAGTGACTTTATGAGAAACCAAGACATGGTAAAGCAAATCCAAATGAATAAAAAAATAAAAAATAGAGGACAATATGAAATATCTGCTTGGTAAAACAGCTGACCTGGAAAATAGATAATTTGAAAATAATTGGACTACCTGAAAACCATGATCAAAATAGGAGTTTAGACATCATCTTCCAAGAGATTAACAGGGAAAATTGCCCTCATATTCCAGAAGCAGAAGGTAAAATTGAAATTGAAAGAATCCACCCATTACGTACTGAAAGAGACCCCAAAAGGAAAACTTCCAGGAATATTCTAGTTAAATTTCAGAGATCCCAGGTCAAAGAGAAAATATTGCAAGCAGCTAAAAAAAAGGAATTCAAATACTGTGGAACTACAGTGAGGATAACACAAGATCTAGCAACATCTACATTAAAGGATTGGAGGGCATGGAATATAATATTCTGGAGAGCAAAGGAACTAGAACTACAAAGAAAAATCATTTACCCAGCAAAACTGATTATAGTCTTTCAGGGGAAAAATGGGACTTCAATGAAAAAGAGGACTTTCAGGTATTTGTGAAGAAAAGACCTGAACTTAATAGAAAATTTGACTTTTAAATACAAGACCCTAGAGAAGCATAAAAAGGTAAACAGAGAAAAGAAATCCTGAGAGATATTAAATGATTAAACTGTTTATGTTCCTACATGGGAAGATAATACTTCTAACTCATAAGAACTTTCTCAGTATTAGGGCAGCTGAAAGGAATGTGCTGAGATAGAGGGCATGGGTGTGAATTGAATTTGAAGGGATGATATCTGTAAAGTATTTCTTTATCATTGTTTTTGTGGGGAAGGCAGGGTGGGGTGGCTTATGTCTGGGGCCAGATTTGGGCTTGTGGCCTCCCGGGTCCAGGGCTGGTGGTTTGCCCACTGTGTCACCTAGCTGACCTATGATGACATCTTTAAAATAAAGTGAAAGGATGAGAGGAATGCATTGGAAGAAAGAGAAAGGGAGAGGTGGACTGGGGAAAAGTAGCTCACATAAAAGAAACAAGAAAAAGCTTATGGAGTGGAGGGGAAGATAGGGAAGGAGTAGGGGATTAAGTGAACCTTACTCTCATCAGAATTGACTCAAAGAGGGAATAACATACACACTCAAGAGAGTATAGCAATATATTTTGCCCTGAGGCAAAGTGGGAGGGGAAGGAGATAAGGGGGGGGAGGTGAAGGAGACTAGGGCAGATTGGGGGAGGGGGCAGTAAAAAGCAAAACACTTTTGAGGAGGAATAGGCTGAAAGAAGATAGAAAGGGAAGGGAATAAGATGGAAGGTAATACAGTTAGCAATAGTAGCTGTGAAAGAAATAATGTGGAGGATGATAGAAGGACATATGAAAAATGCAAACCATCAACAGAGGAAGAACTTATTGTATCTGAATACAGATAGAAGTATAATTTTATTTGTTAGCTCCTCTTCCTAAAGTTATTTTGTCTATTTTCTTTCACAAACTAACTAATATGAAGATGTTTTGCATAACTGCACATGTATGACTTATATTGAATTGTTTTATTTCATAGGAAGGGTTGAGGAGGGAGGAAGAAAATTTAGAACACAAAGTTTTAAAGACTCAATGTGAAAAAATTTTGGGTTTTTTACATGTAACTTGGGGAAAATTCTAAGTAAAATGAAAATTTAAAGCAAAAAAAAAAAGAAAGCAGGGACTGATTTTTTGCCTTTCATTGTATCCTTGGTGCTTAGCACATTGTCTCACAAAGAGAAGGAACTTAATAAATGCCTATTGACCTGACTTTAGTTACTCTATATGTGACCAACCTCTCTGGATTGACATATCCTCATTTATAAAATACAGGAGATTTAATATATGGTTTCTGAGGTCTTCTATACTTCTATGCTATGATTCCCTTTCTTTTGGGGTCAAGGTCCCCCAGTAAGTCAGTAGTAAGCTTGGGCTCTGCATGAATCCAGAGCCAGAGCCCCTTTTCTTTGATAAGTGCCAGTTTTTTGAAAGGAAGGTAGAAGGACCTGCAGAAAGGTGAATAGATAATAGGAAAAAATCTAAAATGAAGTTAGAAGTAAGCTAGCAATGGGAAAAGGAAGGAACATAGGAAGAAGAGGAACAGATAAAAGGTTTTCTAATGTAATTCTATTAGCATTAGGAGTCTGACATGATTTCACCAGTAACTGCACTTGGCACTCACACAAACACAGATACATAAACACATGCAAATATACACAAATAAACATAGACACATACACAAATGTTCATAAAAAGTATCTGGTGAGTCATTCCTAGGTATAAAGCATCCTATAAATGCAACTGCTGAACATTACCCAAGTAAAAAGTGTGTATAAAGTCACTACCTCCAATTATTACAGCCACAGGCCATTGGTCAATGGAATATAGGAGAAGCTGGTGTATAGAACATTGTGTTTCATTGATGAGCTTCATGTACTATAGATATGCCCCATAACATTGTTTGAACAAGAAAATTTTCTTCATGGTTGGAAGATCATCAAGAGCTGACAGTTGGTGCTATTATTGTGTGCATGTGTGCTCAAGTATGACTATTGTTTTTTTTTTTTTAATCATTACTTAGGGGCAGCTAGGTGGTGCAGTGGATAAAGCACTGGCCCTGGATTCAGGAGTACATGAGTTCAAATCTGGCCTCAGACACTTGACACTTACTAGCTGTGTGACCCTGGGCAAGTCACTTAACTCCCATTGCCCCACGCACAATAAAATAAAATAAAATAAAATAAAATAAAATAAAATAAAATAAACAAACAAACAAAAAACCTCATTGCTTTCTTAGGAAACAAAAATCATTAAAGCCCCACACCACCAGCTCAATCATTTACATTCATAAAGGACAAAAACATTTGTAGGAAAGACACAAACCACAAATAAAACAACCATCAACAAAGGGTCAGAACACTTGGATTCAAGACCTGACACCTCTGCTTATGTTCGGTAAGTTGATTAGCCAGTCTGTCTCAGTTTCTTCATATAGGCATATAAAACAGGTAGGATTTCTATAGCTTTTTAGACTATAAAAAGCACCGTTCTCTACTTTTCTATAAAGGTATCATCATTCTCATTTTGTAGATAAAGAAATTGGGACTTAAGGCATTCAAATGACTCACCCATAGTCAACAACAAGTGTTGAGGCCAAGACTCAGACCACAGACTCTTATGCTTTTTGTGTTGGAAAGAAGCCTAGTGGCCAATGGTCTAATTGGAGCTCAGTGGTCTCATGCATAGATAGCAAAGGAAGAATCACCTCCACAATATACTCAACAAGCATTCATGTGACCTTTGCTTGAATCCCCTTAGTGAATGTGACCCACTGCCCTCTCATTGTTAGAAAGCTTTTCCTTAGATTGAACTGAAATATTTATCTCTGCAACATCCATCCTTGTCCCTGGTTCTACCCACTGGGGACAAGCAGAGAAAATCAAATCATTCTTGCACATGATAACCATTCGATACTTCATTGAGTGCTGTTATATCTCTTTCAAATTTCCTAGTCTCCAAAATAGACACTCCCAGTCTCATTAAATGGATATTTAGACAATAGTTCCATGACCTTTCATTATCGTTGGTGGAATTTTCTGGACTTATCAATGACCATTTCAAAATGTTGTTCCCATAATTAAACAAAACAGTCAAGGTTTCATCTAACCAGGGCAAGGTACAGTGAAACTGTCATTTGTGGTATTCACAACATCACATATGGCTTCATTAAATCCAGAACTACACTGATATTTTGGCTGCCAGGTCACACTATAAGTCAGTCAGTCAGCCAACAAGCAGTTATTAAGCATCTACTACGTGCCAAACATTGTTGATTCACAGTGAGCTTGAAGTTCACTAAGACCCCTGGATACTTTTCATAAATTATTATCTAACCACACGTCCTTAATCCTATACTTCTGAAGTGGATTGTTAGAATTCAAATGTATGCCTTTACACTTGCCACTCACTATTAATAATTACAATAGGATGGTTGTGTTGATTGAAAGAGGTAATATCCATCAAGCATCTTGAAGACTTTACTATATGAATGCCAGTTAATATTGTCATGAAGCCTCCTTTCCAAAATGTCTTTTTTTTTTTTTTGCGGGGCAATGAGGGTTAAGTGACTTGCCTGGGGTCACACAGCTAGTAAGTGTCAAGTGTCTGAGGCCGTATTTGAACTCAGGTCCTCCTGAATCCAGGGCCGGTGCTTTATTCGCTGCACCACCTAGCTGCCCCCCAAAATGTCTTTTAAAGAGGATTGATCAGGGGCAGGTAGGTGGTGCAGCGGATAAAGCACCGGCCCTGGATTCAGGAGGACCTGAGTTCAAATACGGCCTCAGACACTTGACACTTACTAGCTGTGTGACCCCAGGCAAGTCACTTAACCCTCATTGCCCTACAACAAACAAATGAATGAATGAATGAACAAATAAATAAATGAATAGATAAACTGATGGATAAATGGATGAATGAATAAATAAATAAGTGACTGAATAATTAATACACAAATAAATGGATGAATGGATGAATAAATAAATAGATAAATGGATGAATGAATAGATAGATATAGAATGGATAGGTAAATAAATGGATAGATAAATAAATAAATGAATAGATAAATAGAAAGGTAGATAAATAGGATGGATCTTATATAACTGTCACAGTGTACATTAATTCATGTTTGAAAGAAGAATGATATCCATCACAGTTCCAATTCTCCATTTCAATGGGAGGCTCAATTACAATTAATTTCAACAACTGATTATTAATCACCTAATACACATTAGGAAGTTGTTTTCATTATGCTTTGGGAATACTTTAAATACCAATTATGGTAATAACTATTTTCTCACAGGATCAGACTCTCAGAGAAGGACCACAGTGGCCATCTGGCTCAATGCATGAGCAAAAGGAATCCCCACTATAACATATCCAAGAAATTATTATTGAATAGAGATCATAAAGTATGGATTTAGAGCCACAAGGGACCTTAGATGACATCTAATCCAACCCCCTTTTCTTAGAGATGAGGAAAATGAGGCCCACAAAGGTTGAGTCACTTACCCAGGGTCACAGAGGTAACATATGGCTAAGGCAGGATTCCAACTCATTTCTTCTGATTATAAATACAGTGTTGTCTCCCCTGCAACAAACTTTCTCATCAGTCTACAAGGTTCCAAAACAGATTGTTTAAAAATCAATTTTAAATTAAAATTTAAAAATACAAATTAATAGTTTGCTTTTTTTGTTGCATGCTGTACAATCTCAATCTAGTCCATGCTCATTCCCTGTTAACAAATACAGTACCTATCAATTTCAGGGGGAAACTAAAATCACCCCCACTAATATTTGAGAGCCTTTATTTTTAATAATTGTTTATTCTGTATTCTCTTAACTTTTCTAAATCATAATGGCATAAAATCCTGCCCAGACTTTATCTCCAAAAGTATAAATTCCTGCAGGGTGCCAACAATGACTCCTCCAAGCTAATTCAATAAACATTTATTAAGCATCTGTTATGTATTAGAAAGTGAGGATCCAAATGCAAAAGTACATGGGAAAATATATACATACCAGTAAGTAAATACATGATAAACACGTGATGATTTGAGAAAAAGGGTAAGAGTTCTCACAATGAAGGGGATAAGAAAAGGCATCCAGATGGTGGCAGCTTCTGAGCTGAGCTTTGAAGCAATCTCAAGATCCTAGCGAGTAGAAATGAAGAAGGAACATAATCCAAGCTTGGATGATGACCTGTCCAAATACCCAAAGGCAGTGAATTAAGATCTTGGTTTCACTGGCTCAGCCAACCATATACATCATCTCCCTTTGACACAAAACTCTGAGGCTCTGAGGAGACAAGACGACATTTCAACATAGATGACATCATAAATCTTTCCTCTTGGAGAGCACAAAGCCCAAGATGAGAATTTGTGGAGATATGGGCCACTTCCCAAGAAACAAGATTTGAAGTCGTCATTTTTCACACCTTAAAAGTGAGAATTTAATGACTTTTCTAGACCAACAAATTGAGACTCAGGTGCAAAGAAATGTATCCTGGAAACCTCTTTAAAATGAATTTCAAGTAAAAAAAATCAATAAACCTTGAATTTATCTATCACTATATTACAAAGAATGATATATACAGTATCTCATTTCTTTCCACAGAGTTTTTTATTAGAAATATTTTTTCCTAAAGTTATCACACCAAAACTTGAGGATAGACTTGAATTTGATTAAAGTTCCCACGTGGTCATTGCAAACAATATTTTTCTATTCTTTTTTTCTTTACAACTTAGTCAGTCAACTATTATTTATTAAGCACCTATTGTGTATGTGTCAGGTACTGTGCTAAGGATGTGAATACAAAGAAAGGCAAAAAAGAAAAAACAGTCCTTGCTCTCAGGGAGTTCATCTCCTAATAGAGAAGCCAACATTTGAATAACATACAAATAAGATTTACAAAGAATAAATTGAAAGTAGTTTCAGAGAGAAGTCACTAAGATTATGGAGAATTGGAAAAGGTTTCTTGTAGAAGGTAATACTTAAGCTGAAATTTTAGCCAAGAAATGGAGGGAGGGTGTGCTAGGAAGAGGAACAGTTCAGATAATGAGTATTTTGTAAAAGTAATGACATAAGAGAAGCCATTATCACTGGATCTTTGTGTATGTAGAAAGGAGTAATGTGTAAGAAAACTAGATATAAGAAATGAAAACCAGGATAATTTCAGAAAGGCCTGGAAAGACTTATAGGAACTGATGTCTAGTGAAGTAAACAGAATCAGGAGAACATTGTGCTCAGTGACAGCAGTATTGTTCAATGAATAACTACTCTCAGCAATACAATGATCTATGACAATCCCAAAAGACTAATGATGAACATACTATCTACCTCCAAAGAAAGAACTGATATTGATTAAACAGAGTGAAGCATGCTATTTTCCAATCTCATTTATTTTCTTTTATTCAAGGTTTCTTATGTAAAATGACTAGTATGGTAATGTTTTACATAATTGCACATGTATAACCTATATCTGATTGCTGACTACCTCAAGGAGGGAGGAGGGGAGGGAGAGGAGGGATAGATTTTGAAACTCAAAATTTTAAATAAAAATATTTATTATTTTAAAAAACTGGAAAAGTAAGAAGAAGCCAGATTGTTCAGGGCTTTAAAAGTCAAACAGAAGTTTCTTTATTTAATCCTGGAGGTAATAAGGAGCTACTGGAATTTACAAATGGTGGGGTAAGGGAGAGGGTGACATGAGTGCCTGACAAAATGGCAATTCCAATCAGCCTGGCTTCACTGATCCCAAGGTCACCTTCTAAATGACTCCCTTACCAACCCATAGTATTTTTTTCTACCAAAAGGTCATGAAGTCAGAGCTCTTTCTGTGGAATCTCCTTCTCTCACCAAGATTTGAAGGCCATATACCCCTTATTTTTAAATTTTCTGATCTTCTCTTTTCCCTCATATAGCCTTCTCCAATGTATAAACCAAAATCTAATTGTTTTTCCTCATTTTGTTCAATCTAACTAGAGAACACTTAATTCTATATTCCTTGTTTTCAATCTGATAAGCATTTATTAAGCACAGGACTTTGTTAGACACTGGAGAAAGACAGAAAGGAGATAGATGATAGATAGATAGATAGATAGATAGATAGATAGATAGATAGATAGATAGATGATAGATAGATAGATAGATAGATAGATAGATAGATAGATAGATAGATAGATAGATAGATAGATAGATGATGGATAGATGGATGGATAGATGGATGGATATACATATATATTCACACATTTATACACATATATACATATACATACATACACACACATATATACATACATATATATGTGTATACACACACACACACATATATATATATATATATGTGTGTGTGGGTGTGTGTGTGTACAAAAGTTCCTCCTCCAACCAAAGCAAGCAAGAGAGTGTGATAAAATAATGGAATTTGGCAGACACCCAAGGGCCCCACCTGGAGATTGATTTGGAATTGATTGAACTAAGTGAGACTGACTGAGAGACTGACTGAGAACCTACTTAAAGTTAATGAAATCAAACCCACACCTGGCTGGCCCTAAATAGGACTTTGAACTCAACAATGAGACCACCCTAAAGTCCAGTGAACCAATCTAACCAATCAGCTTGAAAGATAGCCCCTTCCAGGGGAAGGGAGACAGGAAATAGGAAGTGAGGCTGGTTCCCTGGCTTGTGTTGTGGCTGAAGAGAAGGAGAAGAAAGAGACCAGTCTGAACCCAAGGGTAGATAGGTTTCTTTCTTAATTTTCTGAACTCCACCTGTTCTCTCTTTACTAACTTCCAATATACTTTAATAAATGCTTAATGCCTAAACTGTTGCTGAAGCTTCTAATTTATAAGTAAATCCTAGCTAGTTTCCCCCAACACTGGGGGCAGAAAAAGGTGACCACACATTCGATTTTAAACATCACAAGAGAAAATCAAGGTACTCTCCTCTCCCATCAAAAAAAAAAAAAAAAAAAGCTTTTCTTTGTGGGTTTCCTAAGAGGTTCTATCATAGCTTTCCACTCACTGAGTTAGCTCAATAGTTTGATAATGATACAAAGTGTTTTTACCTATGTTTGCATGGATGTATTAGATCCTTATCAGTCCCTCCTCCTCCTAAGGGGGGAATTGAATTGGAAATCATTGGAAAAAATTAGTTATATATAATTATAGTTTTTAAGATGAGTAAAATTTTTTGATAAAGCAACAAGAACAAATAATCATATATGTAATTTAAAAGGTTCTAAGAATTGTTTCTTTTTTGGTATTTAAAATATTTAGCTTTTTATTTTTCAACTGGCATTTTATTTTACTAAATATATCAATGTAACAAATTGATAACTTACATTGCAGGAAGTTGCATGATAATGTAATCAATACCAATTTAGACAAGTACTCAGCCCTAGTCTAAAAGACTTCTTTTGGTAAATATTAAATCTTTAAACAAAGACTCATTTTACCAGTCAGATCCTCATAGATTCATTTTTTTAAAAATTCTTTCAGCTTGTTATTGGCAGTGTTTATTTTAGGTACAGAATTTAGAAAAAGATGGAAACAGCAAGGGGTATTTAAGACAAAGTATATTTATGAACTGAAATTTTCTGAAGTTTAAAGTGAATGATAGGTTCCTAATTTGACATTCTTCTCATAGCTATATTGTTAATAAGATCAAAACCACAAAGGAAAATTTAAGAAGGTGTATTAAAATGTATAAAGATCTGTTTTGTAAAAGAGTGTAACAAGAACATCAAAGAATCTACAAGCGATATGGAACCAGAGAGGAAAAGCTACTAAAGTGGAGGTCCCTTCACAGCTGCCCTGAGAAGAGAACCTATTCCAAAATGTCCCAGATCATTACTTGGGACATCTGGGATCCAAAATGAAATGTGCTGCTTAAATGGACATTGGGATTTGGTTACTAGAATAGGAGAACCCTTGTTGTTAGATAATGTTGGTGATCATTACCGTATTGTTTTTGTTTTTATTATCTATTACATCAGTTTTCTTAGTTACTGTGGAGATGTGTAAATATCCCCTCTAAAATTGTCAATGGTTTTAGATATTTTTTTTAGTATGGCTTGTGCTATGGTTAATAAACCTTATTTTTCTTTTTCAGCTTTGTTTCAGGCTTGTTAAAGCCTGTTTTGAACTTCCACCAGAGGAACTTGTGTAAGGGCAGCCTATTGTTGGCAATGATTATATTAAAGGATGTTTATAGATAAGTGATATATGAAAGATATAGATATATATATATGTATATATTTGATCCTGTATCATTTTTTCATTGATCCTGTTTATAATTAATTGATTTTGTCCTGTAACTGATTAAGTAATGTTCTCTGTCTCTGAACTTCAGAATTTATTTCATCTGTAATGGGTTAAGCTTAGGAATACAGCTCCCGTAATAATCACTGACCTCTTTTTGTTTCAAGGAATTTAACAGGCCTTGGGGAATGAATAGGGACACAAGGAAGATGGGTCTAGTATAACACTAAGCCATCATTCAGGGATGTCTGGTTTGCTGTCCAAAAAGAGCCCATCTGTTATCTTCTTTTTGTGGTGGAAAAGAATTGGAAGTTGATTGGAAGAATTGGGGAATGGCTAAACAAGTTGTGGTATATGAATGTAATTGGAATATTATTGTGCTGTAAGAAATGATAAGCAGACAGATTTCAGACAAACCTGGAAAGACTTACATGAATTGATGCTGAGTGAAATGAGCACAACCAAGAGAACATTGTACACAATATCAACAACATTGTGTGATGATCAACTGTGATAGTCTTAGCTCTTCTCAGCAATACAATGACCCAAGAGAATGCCAAAAGACACATGATGGAAAGTGCTTTCCACATCCAGAAAAAAAACCTATGGAATCTGAGTGCATATTGAACATATTGTTTTCAATTATGTTGTTGTTTTTCCATTGGTATTGTTTATTCTTGTGTTTTATTTCCTTTTGTTCTGATTCTTCTCTCATAGCATGACATGGAAATATGTTTAACATGAATGTAAATGTATAACCTATATCAGATTGCTTACTGGCTTCAGGAGGAAGAAGAGAAGAGAGGATGGGAGAAAAATTCTAAATTCAAAATCTTACAGAAATGAATGTTGAAAACTATCTTTACATGTAATTGGAAAAAATAAAATAAAATTCAAACTATATAGAAAAATGAAAAAGAAACAAAGAGCACTTCTTAGGCACAGAGGAGAAAGGAGGAGGTTATTGTTAGCGCCCCTTACCAAATTTCCAATCATAGTGTCTTCTATTGTTCCCTCAGCTCTGTAACCAATCATGTTCTCTCAACCCTATAGTTTCACCTATCCTTTCCTGTTCTTTGTCCTGTATTCCCCAAAACCTATAAAAGACTAACTGTCCTTTAACTCATAGTCTTTGGTATAAATGAAGGAAATTCATGGACCCATTTATTGACAGGCAGGATGCCCCTGTTAATAAATATTATTGCCTGGAGAATTCCCTTAGTTTACCCTTTAGTTAAATTTTACTTATGACAATAAACAGTCCAGTAAGAGAAGTTTAATTCTTCTGACAAATTTAAACAGAGACCAATTTGAACATAGTGCTGATTGATTTAATAAAGAAGTATTATCATGTAAAAAAGGTAACTCTTTTCAATTAGGGTACAGCAATCAGCAATTAGGGTACAATTCACACTATTACATGTAAAATGAGGAAATTTGATGAAATAGCTTTCCAAATTCTTTCCAGAAATAATCACCACCACCATCATCATATCTAGACTTTATTAAGCATTACATGTTAGGTACTATGCTTAACACTTTACAAATACCAGATTTGATGCTCACAAAAACCCTGAAAGGAAGGTGCTATTATCTCTCCCATTTTATAGTGGAGAAAACTGAGGCAGACATAGCTCGTAAGTGTTTGAGGATGAATTCGAACTCAAGTCTCCCTGAGTCAAAGTCCAGCTCTATCCATTATGCCACCTAACTGCCCAAATCTATGATGTTTTGTTCTTCCACCTGCCATGGCACTGATTTTCTGTACATATATTTTGGACACAATTATATTTACATATGTTTTATTGTATTTCAAACAGGAAATTTAGAGATGCAAGCCATCCCACTTTTCAGAAAAGAAAACTAAGACCCAAAGGGAGGGGAAGCAACTTACTCAAGGTCAAACAGGTAGTAAGCAGGTGAGCTAGCATTGGAACCCATCTCCTCAGACTGTAAATTCAGTATTCATTTAACTTTACCACATTTTCTTCTATAACTATTGTGAACTCACTTAAGTCAAAGGCTTCATGTTATTCTTGTTTGTTTGTTTGTTTACATCAATAAGTACATGCCAAAAACTTTGCTATCCCAACGGAGGTTAATACACCAGTGCCTTCCTATCATACATCCTCTAGGGAAAAGCCTCTAGCCTCAGTATTGACTCATGCACTTGTTTTCTTGACAAATTATATTGTTCATAAAGCTGTAGAAAGTGAGAACTGGAAGGGACTTTTGAGGCCATTTAGAACAACCTTTTCTTTCTACAAATGAGAAAAGTGAAGCCTGTGAAGATAAACTTACCTGCCTAGCCACACAGAGAGTAAACAGCAGGCTTAAAGCAAGGTTTTCTGCTGGACATGTTGCTTTTTCTATGATATGAATCAAGCAAGTATTCTTTAAGTGCCTATTCTATGCCAGACACTATTCTAAGTGCAAGAGATTAAAAGAAAGATAAAAGCAGTCCTTGTCTTCAAGAAACTCACAATCTAATAGAGGAGACAATGTACATACCACCATTTAAAAACAGCAGAAGTAAGATAGTAGCGTTAAGAGAGACCAGGAGGGGGCAGCTAGGTGGTACAGTGGATAAAGCACTGGCCCTGGATTCAGGGGAACCCAAGTTCAAATCCACCCTTAGACACTTGACACTTACTAGCTATGTGACCCTGGGCAAGTCACTTAACACTCATTGCCCTGCACAAAAAAAGAAAGAAAGAAAGAAAGAAAGAAAGAAAGAAAGAAAGAAAGAAAGAAAGAAAGAAAGAAAGAAAGAAAAAAGAGAAAAAAGAGAGATACCAGGAAAGGTTTCTTGTAGAAGGTGGAATGTTAGTTGCAACATGAAGGAAAATCAGAAAGCAGAGATAAAGAGGAAGAGAATTCCAGGCATGGAGGGAGGGCAGTCATTAAAAATGGCAAGAGTTAGGTGACAGAAAATCCCATTTGAAGAATAAGAAGAATAGTACCTTGTCATCTCTTGTAAACAGTAAGGAAACTCCAGTGCTAGCAATACTTCCAGGTACTATTAGATGCAGCTTGTGGCACACTAGAGTGTTGGGCCTGGAATCAGGAAGATTCAAGTTCTAATCAGACCTCAGACATAGCTAGTGTTATGTGACCTTGGGCTAGACACTTAGCCTCTTTGCCATTTGTTAAATGGGGATATTGATAGTTCCTATCTCACAGCAACCATGAGATTGCTGAAAGGTTTACATGATATAATCTTTTACAGGTGCTTAGCATATAGTAGGTTCTATATAAATGCTTATTCCTTTCTCTGGTCAGAGCTCTAAGCTATGCCAAGCAGATCATTTTCCAACAACAAATCATCTAACTATTCCCAGAAAAGAATTTCCAAATTCTCTCTAGAAAAGCACTCACCAATATTAGCCATAAAGACTTTGATCTGCAATCTTTCTGTCTTGGAGGTTGTAGTATCACACATTGGTTCCTCCTCCCCTTTTCCTTCTGCTTCCCCTTCTCACAAATCCCACCTTTTTCTTTCTCCAACATCCAGTGATGGAACTTTATTCCTGACTCTCCCATTTATAGCCCTCTCTTTCCCTCTTGATGTATTCTGTATTTATTTGTATGTATTGTGTGTTGACTTATTTCAACTCATTTCAATTCATATCAACTCAATTCAATTCAGTGAACAAAATGATGTAGCAAAGAAATGAAAATTGAGAAATTTAGATTGAATAACAAATCGTTTCTACTGGTGATTCTCTACTAAGGGGACTAGCTTATCAAGAGGACTAGGTATTTGGAAATAAACTCATTCCTCTCAATGAAAAAATGAAAAATGCAATTTCTCAATCTTGAAGCTTGCAAAGGCAGCCAGAAATCTTTTGGGAAAAAAATACTGCCCCAATTTTATATTTATCTGACATGGAAATGACTGAAGCAAAGACAGACCATGAAGGACAAGCCCAGAAGCTATTATGGAAAAGATGTTAGTTCTCAAAGGGTAAGGATGATTTCATTTTTGTCTTTTTCATCCCTAGCACACAGCACAGGACCTGTGAATTTCTCATTAATTTGTGGAATTATTAATTGTGACTAATGGGACCATAAGAGGGTCCCTTTGGGCTGAGTAGGTGAGGCAATCATGCCCAATTCTGTAGATACTCACTGAGAAAGACCACAATGGAGGTAAGTGGGGAGTAATGCTTCAATCATACTATAATAAAACACAGAGACTACACAGGTTTCCCCTGATTTAGCACAGTCTAAGGATGTGACTTTAGTTAATTTTTGAGATAGTTTCCAGTGGCTCCTGTGCTCCCTTAATCTATGGGATAATCTGTAAGTAATTTCTTAGGTTCCCTTTCACAATCTTTCTTCCTACTATTGTTACTTTATTGTTACTTAAAAACTTACTTGCCCTACACTTACTAGAAGGGGCAGTCGGGACAAAAACAAGATACAATTTAAACAAAACCTGGCACTTAATAAATTGTTGAATAGCATTAAGTTAAGGAAACTTATTCAACGTGTCTTCCTCAGAATCATCCAGGTAGTAAGTATCCAAGCCAAAATTGAAGCTCATGTCTCATTGACTCTACGTTGCAGTCCTTGTTATGATCCACCACCCTGACTCCCCTACATGCATGGCTTTGAGAGCCCAATTTGGCTCAGCTAACAATTGCTGACTTTTGGTCAAATGCTCAGGCCACTCCTTGCTCCTGCCCTCTAATTGTCTCAGTTTTTTCTGTTTTTAAAAAGGAGATATTGGACTAACTCAGTGTTTCCCTCCTGGTAGGTAACAGGCATCTGGAAGGCTATGAAGTTATTTGCAAAGCCTTCAAATCCCAATGTTTTCCAAGTTACATCATAAATAAGCAAACTACCTTCTGTCACCTGAATAAATAACATGCCATTTCACAGAAAGATAGATGACTATTGTTCCAATTCACATAGATGGTGTTGTGATGAATAAAATACCAATTCCATTAAAAATGCGACTGTATTCCCAGAATCATTTGTCATCACATATTTTCTCAATCATCAGCTTCTCTCATGGGGGGATTCTCAAAAGATTTTTATATTGTGCGTTTTGTTTTTTGTTTGTTTTTTTTGCAGGGCAATGAGGATTAAGTGACTTGCCCAAGGTCACACAGCTATGTCAAGTGTCTGAGGCTGGATTTGAACTCAGGTCCTTCTGAATCCAGGGCTGGTGCTTTATCCACTGCCCCACCTAGCTGCCCCCAAGGTTTTGATATTGAAGAGGAATCTTCTTACTTTGGGTTTGGAATACCTGAAGTTGGGGATTTCTATGGCCCCTTCCAGCTCTGATATTCAGTGGTTCTTTCATTATGAAAAGTGTCAGAGGGTACAGGAGAAAAAAGGAGCCTTATGGTCAAGAGCTAAACTTACTACCCACCATGCACTTCCCTTCTCTTTCCCAATCCTCTTCCAACAAAAAGAGAGCATAATATAAAGTCCATGAGAACAGAGACTTTTGTATTTTTATTTTTATATCCCCAGTATCTAGCACAATGCCTAGCACAGAAAGGGAAATTAATAAGTACTTATTGTATGCTATTTGGATTGAATTGAACAAATTTTGTCATAAATTTGAAGATTATATTTTTTTCTTTATGATTCTTCATCATTTCTCCTTTTAATGCCCATTTTCCCAATTGGTGTCCTTTGTGTCTTCAAAGTTCTTCCTTCCATCTGGGCCCCAATTCTTATCATCATCAGGGAAAAAACCTAGTTCTTACAGCTGCCTCTTCCCAGCTAACAATCAATTTTCTCAAGAGCCAAGGTTTCATTCAAGGGACATTTGACATTTTTATCTGTATTTGAATGGGAAACCATTCAGGACTAGAAATTTTTCAAGATGCAAGATTGATGAATCTCTATTGGTGGCCTTTCAGTTGTTGCAATATCAGTGGGGATAAACTTCTTATGAACAAATTGGGAAAATCCTATTCTCCCCCCTGCCCCAATAATGCATTAGGAAAGAAGTGCACCATTCCTCTGCAATAATCTTTTCAAAATGTCAGCATCATACAATGGCCAATAACCTTTCATCTTACCCTTATTAATTAGGCAGGAATTTCATCTAAATATATGTCTATGGCAAGCATACATGCAATGTCAATCAATAATTATCCAAATAGCAGTGTTTGCTATTTGTCAGGCTAGTCAAATCAACATCACCATTTTGACTGTCGGTTCTGATAGAGAGAGCCCAAAATCTTGAATCCAAGAACACTTGGAATAGTAATGCTTCCAGTTCCTTGTCTGTAGCTCATTCTGGCTAAAAACTATTCCTGCAAGCACATAGCCACATATTTTGAAGACAAAGACAAAGAAAATTCTTATCACTGAAGTCCCCAGGAAAAAGGAGGAGAAATAAGCATTTAGTAAACACTTGCTGTGTGTCAGGCATTGTGTTAACTGCTTTATAAATATGATCTCATTTGATCTTCACAACAACCTGTAAAGAATTAATTGTTATTTGAGGGTTTTATGATCCCATATTTTGGCTAGAATTTTTTTTAAAAACTCTCAGTGCTCACTGGCCTCTGGGGCTCCACAAATAGCATGGTGCTCCACCCACTGGTTGTAGCCATCGCCATGGCACTGGCACCTCACATCATCACCACTCACCTACGCCTACATGGACCTTGAAAAATTATAATGAATGGAAGCCTAGTGAGGGCAGTCATGTGACTGTCAGAGCAGCCAGCCAATTGGCTGGGGGCTGTCTGGGGTCTGCTGGGAGGAAGGGAGAAGTTTCTCAATTCTAGATGGAAGGTGACAGGACGCTGCTGTGTATTCTCAGCTGATTCCTGGGTGGTGGTGTTATGCAGGTTGTATAATTTCCCTTTCCCCATTTTATTTTCTTTCCCTTGATCCTACTGATCCTGTTTGTGTTTTTTTTTAAAGTTCATTCTTGTTAAAATAAATCCTGCTCTGTTTTGAGGGAGGCTGCCATTCTCCTTACTTGCCCCAATGTTGCGGCAAGCCACTTAGCTAACACTCCCCAATTAAAAATTGATCCCCACAGGGGCAGCTAGGTGGTGTAGTGGATAGAGTACTGGCCCTGGATTCAGAAGGACCTGAGTTCAAATCCGGCCTCAGACACTTAACACTTACTAGCTGTGTGACCCTGGGCAAGTCACTTCACCCCAACTGCCTCACCAAAAAACAAAACAGAAAACAAAACAAAACAAAAACAACAAGAAAAAAAATTTGGTCCCCACAAACCCTTCTAGGTAGGTGCTGTTATGATCCTCATTTTACATTTGAGTAAACTGATATAGACAAAGGTTAAGTGACTTAATCAGGGTTCCATATCTAGTAAGTGTCTGAGGCTATATTTGAATCCATGTCTTCCTTACTCCAGGTGTAGAGCTCTACCACTGTGCTACCTAGCTACTTCTAGTACCTTATCACTAGCAAATGACTTAACATCATAAAATGATATGATTGTATCAGCGAAATGACATTTAAGAAGAGACATGATAATCTGCTTTGCTGCTGCACCCTAAAGACCATGGAATCTTTCCATCTTATTTGCAACTGACACTTTCCCTATGTGTTGTCTTCCCCATTCAAATGGGAGTTGTTAGGGAGAAGGGACTATTTTACTTCCCTATTTTTATTCCCCAGCATTTATCACAGTGCTTTGTATACAGTAAGCTCTTAATAAATGTTTTGTTCAGTCACTCTTTCCTATGAATAGTGTAGTGAGGAGAGAGCCGGACTCAGAGTCAAAAATGCCTGGATTCAAGTCACACTGGTTGTGTGACCTTGGGCATATCCATTGACTTCTCAATTGTCCCAGGTGAAGAACTGCAGAAAAGTTACATTGGTAGAGAACAACTCTTCCAGGGGTATTCTCAATGCAAATGAAACCACCAGGCTCCCAATAACACTAACAACAACTAAATTCCCACTTCCTGGTCATCTCCAAGCCAAGCTGATTGTCCTCTCTCCTCCTCACATTTTCCCCCACTGGGATTGACTCCCAGTCCTGGGAACTGAGGCCCTGATTTCTGACCTTTTAGCTAGGAGCCAGTTCTGAGTCCACTTTTCTTCTTCTTAGTCATCTACAAGCAAGATTATCATGCTTTTATCCTCTGCTGCATTCCCCCACCTCTCAAAATCTTGCTCCCCTGTATGAACTGTTTTCCTTTATTAGGATGTAAGTTTTTTGAGGAAAGTTACTGTATTCTTTGCCTGTCTTTGCATTCCCAGAATATTACCTAGCACACAGTAAGTGCTTTTTCATTCATTTCATTTCCTTTTGTGTTGCAATTGCATTGAATTTTACAATATACAAATATTTTTGAATTCTTCTCTTACCAATCCAATGGTTTCTCAGCATTTTCTCTAAGTGTGGAGAGCATGATAACTATGACCTAATTCAGCACTACTGTAAGAGACAAAGCCAATGAGCTGCATTAAGGAGCCCTTATTGTTCATCACGATCACAGGTCTAAAACTGGAAGAGAACTCAAAAGCCATAGTGTCAAAACCCTGCATTGCATAAATTAGGAAGCAGAAACTAAGAGAGTTTAAGGTGCCCTACTATGGTTATATAGGGAGTAAGTGTCAAAAGTGGGATTTAAACCTTAGTCTTCTACATTCAGAGCTAATTCTTTTTCCCCACGACAGATGCTATAGGAGATTCAAGGAGGAAGAAAGATGGAGTTCATTTTGATGGCTATAGATTAGCCATTGTAATAGAGTTCTGTAATTTTTTTCAGTTGCCTGTTGGAAGGAATGACACTCAATCCTGATTAAACTTTGGGGAAAGTATGGTTGAAGTATTATCATACCTGAAAGACTTTCTAATGTGTATATGTCAATGTGTATGTTCCCAAGTAGGCTAACTCTTCAAGTGGTGGCCAAGGAAGCCTTGTGTGTGTCTAGATTCTTGTTTCCTATGTTTGATACTGTTTTGCCTACCTATATTTGATAACTCCCAGTTGTTTGGGGGTGGGGAGGGGTACAGAGTCAATTTTCTGGGATGCAATAAGGTTATAACATTAAGAAACAAAGACTCATAGATTTTTTTAATTTAGAAAGGACCTAAGTAATATCTCCCATTTCAAAAGGTAAGGAAACTAAGGCCCAGAGAGGAGAAACACCTTGCCTAAAGTCATACAAGTAATAAGGAGGTAAGCTGCTATTCAAACCCAGGACTTCTAGTTCACAAATCCAGCACTCTACACTATCATATTTCCTAAGACAGACTAGGGCTGGGTCTCTGATAGAGCAGATATTTAACAGCCCTCCCAATCAAACACAGGGTTGGTATGAGAATCCCAGCCTTCACGTGGTTCATTGAGTTGATGGTTGCCAAATCCAAATGTCAACATATAGATTACAATTATACTCCTTTTTTACTCTTTTGTAAACAAATATATTTTTTAAATAAAGAGAATGATTTGATGTGATAACTAGCCTCAATTATTGTAATTCATATGCAAGTAAAATGAAAACTGAACCATTAAGTTTCAGTACAGCTCACTGGAGCTGTCCCTTGCATTAGTACTGAAAAAACATAACAACTACTCGATTTACTGATTTGGTTTGGATATTAACTAGTAGATAGACTATCAGAATTACACACACACACACACACACACACACACACACACACACACACACGATGACATACTTTCTTATCCCAAATACTGAAATCACTAAAGAAAAAAAACATAGCTCAAATTCAATTCCAGTCATTTCAGGATCACCAGCTTTGTGATCTTTTGTCAGTTAACTTTTCTGGATCTCACATTCCTTAGATGAAAAAATAAAAGGATTGACCTAGATGAGCTCTAACATCCTTTAGCTCTAATCTAAGATCCTATCACCCTAAAATCTTAAAATGACCACAATAGAATCCCTAAATGGTCACTTGCAGACCTTGTTGCATTGAAGGTCCTAAAATCTGTCCTTTCTCTAAAAGGCTCTGAAAGGGTTTGCTTTTTCTGTCACACCTCTTGGCACATTGGAGAAATTAAGAAACTGTACTAATGCCAAAAATGCTTTTGAGAGCTTCCCCCTTCCCTACTTTTCCCTTCCTCAGAGTTGCATTCTCCTTTCTCTCCTTGGGTTTTAATTTCTCTTGAATAGATCAAGTGACCTAGGAAACCTTAACTCATACTATTCATTTGAGAGAAAAGCAAAGTAGGAAAGCAATACTGCTATGCCAGGTGTCTGGAAAGGGCAGAATTAATCATATCCCCACATATTCCCCTAACCTGGCTCTTCCTACAACCATCTGTTTTTCAGTTTATGACATCAAAATCCTCCTAGTCACCCTGCTTCACAACCTCATAGTTATCTTTGGTTCTTCCCCCTCTCACATTTGACAACCCACTAGTTTCTGAGTCCTGTCAATTCTACCTCTGCAACATCTCTCATGAACACCCCCTCCTTTCGACTCCCACTGAAACTATTCTATCTCAGGCATTTCTCATCTCTCCCCGCCGCAATCCATCCCTTCACACAGTTGCCAAAATACTTTTCCTAATGCATGGATCTGACCATATCACTTGACTGCTCAAAGGTCATCAGGGCCTCCAAAATTACATATTAAAAAAACTTCTGGGTTTCTGATTGGCAAAACTCCTCCATTTTGTACAGTGTTCAGGATCCAACTCTTTCTTTACCAATGTTCCCACCCTCAACCCCACACAGCTGTGTTACCTCTCCCTGACTACAGCTCTTTGTCTATCTGTCCTAATATCTCCAATGTATATTAGTACTTCCTACACCTACAGTTTATATCTATTTTATATGCTTTGTAGTTACTTATTTCATATATATTTTGTTCCTCTCCCCCTCCTATCCCACATAAAATGGCCCCCAAATGATAATTAGCCATGAATATAACTACCTCAGAGATTTTTTTTTTTAAACTTGAAAAAAGTAGTTTTGAGCAAACTATTTGAGCTCATTACTCTGGACAGACACAGAGTAAATTTTTGTGCTCTCTGAATCTCTAGTGTCTCGAGGAGGCTTCTTATTTTTAGAAATGAAAATGTAGTACTCAGAAAAAGACATGGACCACAGAATAGGAAAATCAAGGTTCAAAGCCTAGCATTGTCACCTTGAACAAGTCATTGCCCTCTGTTTGGACCTCAGTTTCCTAAGGTGGTTAGACATGAGTGGGTCAGACTCAAATTTTACTTCTGGCTCTCACATTAAGTAATTTTATAAACTCCCTGAAAAGGGAAATACAATTCCATGCATGTCATGGAACCAAAAGGATTATCTGATGCAACTTTCTCATTTTACATATGTGGAAGGAAATTAAGCCCAGAGATGGCAAGTGTCTTACCCAAGGTCACACAGGTAGTTAGTTCTAGAGATAGGTGATATGATCTAACTTTTCTAGTTGAGGAAACATGCATGTATAGAGGATAAGCGACTTGTGTAGGGTCACATAGCTAGTAAGTGTCTGAGGCTGGATTTGAACTCAGGTCTTCTTGACTCCAGACCCAGCACTTTTATCTACTTCACCATTTAACTGTCTCTAGGCTTTTCTATAAAGAGGCAACTCTTTTAGGTTCTTAGCAGGATTTTAGATTCAAAGACTGAAGTTACCTCAGAGCTTATCTTGTCTAACCCTCTCATTTTAAAGATGAGGAAACTGGACCAGAGAAGGTAAGTAACTTTCCCAATGTCACACAGACATATTCATATGGATTAATTGCTCAGGACCATTGATTTCTGGCTGGGTAAGCCAGGCTAAATGACGACAGTGGACACAGGAAGGGACAATGCAAGGAACAAAAGGTAATAGACAATCAGGGTTAGTACTCATAGAAATTTTGTCTACTTTCTGCTGGAACGTGGCCATCATGACTTTGCATGGGATAGTGGATAGATTGCTGGGCTTGGGGTCAGTAAGACTTAAGTTCAAATCTGCCTTTGCTACTTAGGAGGAGTGTAACTGCATGAGTCACTTCCCTCTTAGAGCCTCAGGTTCCTCATCTGTAAAAATGCAATAATGACAACTATCCCACAGGGCTTTTGTGAGATCAAAATGACATGATGTGTATGAAAATCCTATGCAAACTTTAGAGAAAATATCACATATTCAGTTATTATTATTAAGACCCACTTTGTCTTTAATTCCCAAGAATCTCCAAGAGGAAAGAAGTCAAATAATGTTGGTCATTAAATAACAAAGCAGGGACTAGAATTCAAGTCTTCTGACTAATGATAATAATATTTCTGTTGGCCTTCAAGTTTTTCACAGTGTTTTATACTTATTATCTCCTTCCACCCTCACAATGACCCCAGGAGGTAGGTGCTATTATTTTTACAGATGAGAAAACTGAGGCAAGGAGAGGTTACATGACTTGCCCAAGTTCATAAAACTAATAAGGCACAATTCAAATAGATCCAGCCAATTAACAGGGCCAACACTTTTTACACTTATATTGCCCCTATGGAAAATGATGAATTCCTCATAACTCCTCTTTAGAGGAGATTTTACCTGTCTACCAGCAGGAATCACTTGGAATAATTATCCTGGGGAAAGGTGCCTGACTGATGTGGCAGGGAAAGATAACAGCAAGAGGTGAGACCTAAGAACAAGTGTGTGATCCTCTGAATCTGCATGGATTTGTCCTTACCAACCCAACATGGAGGGAAATGACTTTTCCTAATCCCTAGCATCTTTATAGGGCTCTCCTTCTTGAGCCTCACAATAGCTAATGTGAAGTAGGTTCTGTGGTTATTATTATACAATTGCATGGGGAAGAAAACAGGCTGAAAGAGCTTGAATGACTTACTCATAGTCACATAGCCTGGGTCTGAGGTGGGATTTTAACCTAGGACTTTGTGACTAAAGCTGAGCACTCCAAACACCAGGCCAAGGTTCCTTTCCAAGTAAAAACTCAATAGCTGTGGGTGTGTCCTCTGAGTACAAGAATGTTACTCTGGACAGACTTAAGTTTACCCAGACAGAAAATTCATAAATGCAAGCACAGCAAAAGAGAGCAGCTACCTTACCCAGGCAATGCAAATATGTTCTGGAGTTCTGGATGCTGAGACCTACCTTCTAATCCATTGGGCCCCAAGCTACAGACCTGCTTCATCAGATTGGATCGGGCTGGGCTGGGTTGGGCCCCAGCCCAAGATGGCTCCATGCAGGGTTAAGGACTCATCACTGCAGCAAAGGATGGAATGGGATGTGTTCTGGTCTGCATCTTTAACAGGGCGTGCCCAGTCTCCTTGCTGCAGTGTCTACTGCAGTGAGCTGCATACATCGGGCTGGATCATTGCAGGGTTTGGCTGGGGCTGCAGAGATGCTTATTGGGAGAGGTCACTCAAGTCAGGGCCCCATTGTTCCTATCCTTTGCAATGAACAGAAAGCCAGACATCCCTGGAACAGCAGAGCTTCAGTTAAGCCCTGGGCTCCCATGTCTTACAGATTAATCAAACTCTGTATTTCTTAAGGAAGACTAAAAGATACTAAATGATTCATCAGACCAAGGAAGCTTATTAGGAGGTAATTTATACTGAAGCTGAAGAGAATGGCCACTTTAAGAAAAACAAAACCTTCTGCTTTGAGTAATTTTCTGGGCTGGAGCCTCAATACCAAGGGGTCAATTTCTTGTTAGGAAAAATGAATAGTCTCCCTTTTCTCTCATTGCTAAGGAATTCACATGATAGGGCTGGCAGAGACCTTGGAAATCATTATATCTAAACCCTTCATTTTATAGATGAGGGGGTTAGGTGACTTCCCTTAAGTCACTATTGTAAATAGTGATATTGGCACTAGTACAGGCTGAGGGAGACAGGACAAGGGTAGGGGAATGGGGCTTTGCCTTAGGGCACTAGAGTTGGCACCTTCTCAGTACCTATAGCTTAGAGAATTGCATCAAGAGATTAAGTCACACAGAGTATGAATCAGAGATGGAAAGTGAACTGTCTTCCTGGTTTTGAAGCCATACCCACGCATATGCATACATATGTGTACACACATGCACACACAACACACATTGTATGTATTCATTTTGTGCATACTTGTATGTATGTGCATGTGGTCTCCTTGAGGGCATGGAGGGACTGTTTCACATTTGTGTCTACATCCTCAGAGCCTAGCACACAGTTAGTTGATTGACTTATTGACTGATTAATTGATGTCTCCCACTTCTTTCCTGGTCCTTCCTGGGATTCCTTCTACACACTTGGAATTCTGCCACTGGAGAAAGCAATGTTGGCCACATTTTTCCAGTAAAGCTTTTCCCCCCATCTTATAATTATTTTATGTTGTTCAGTCCTTTTCAGTCATGTCTGACATTGGAGGTCTTCTTGGCAAAGAAAATGGAGTAGTTTGCCAGCTCATTTTATAGGTGAGGAAGCTGAGACAAACAGGTTTGAAATGACTTGCCCAAGGCCACACAGCTAGCAAGTATCTGAGGCCAGATTTGAAATCAGGAAGAGGAGTCTTCCTGATTTCAGGCCTAGCCTCTATCCACTGAGCCACTGCTTTTATAATTGTTCCCCACCCCTACTGCAGTTCTGTGCTTCTCGCATATCTTCCAGATCAGCTCAGGAATGGGTCCCACCCAATTAAGTTTGCACCTTTCCCCCTTGTGCGAGTTGGATCTCAGAGTTGGGGGGATGCTGCAGACTCTAGGGGCTGGCCGGCTCCCTGGACAGGCTCTCAGGCACCCAAAGAGGGTTCTGAATCATCATAGTTCCCTTCCCTAAGGTTTCTCCGGCTTGGTCGTGGTGGTGATGGTGTTTCTGCTTGAGTCTAGATTAACGTATCTAAAAGTTAAGCGTCCTTCACCCGCCCCCAGCTGCCCAAGTGCCACCGCCTGCAGGGCAGGATCCCTCTGCAGTGGCCAAGTTGGCATCTCCCTATCCTCAACCCCCCACCTATCCTCTTCTAGGAAGAAAATAATGAAGTTGGAGAGCCCAGGGAGAAGGCTGGAAACTCTTTTATTAGCACATTTGTCTTCAAAGGATTCGCTTTGGAGCTCATTAAGTTCAGCTACCCCCAGGAAGAGCCCGAGGGTTGTGAGTGGTTACTGCAAAACTTGCAGACAGTAATGCGGCTCCTGCGCTCGATTTCCAGGTCTCTCTCATTGAGTGCTACTGCCCCCTCGTGGTTAAATGGCGTCAATGCTGTTCTGGGTCTTCATAACCCGGACATAGGGAAAATTCTCTCCTTCCGTGCATCAAGGATGGCAGCGACTCCGAGGGATTATGATGCTTCTCTCTGCCTCACTCCCAAACTTCAGGAACATGAAGAGAATAAGGGATGTAGACGCTGCTGGACATCAATAACTGCCTTTTCTTTTTTTACAAGAGGCAATGTGGTCTCAAGGACAGAGAGCGGACCTCAGTCAGGAATACCTGGATTCGATAGGCACCTCCAAAATATGCAGTCTGTGTGAACCCTTCAATGCTCTCACCACTTGTCTAAGACTCTAAGTTGCAAAGAAGGTGACAATCTACTTTAATAGTTTCCTCATCCTAGAGTTCCATATGTATATATATATATATATATATATATATGATATCATAGCTCTAGTTCCTGGTTCCACTCTATTAAGTACCTTTTATCCATCTGAAAGCAATCATTAAGGACCAACTATATGCATGGAATTATACAAGGTGCTAGCTAAGGATGTGAAGACAGACAAAAGTGAGATAATTGTAGGACAGAATGTTGACCCTTTTAGTCACTCATAAAAGCTGGAAGGGAGGGACCTCAGAAGCCATTCGGTCCAACCTCCTCATTTTGCCAGTGAGGAGAATGAGGCCCAGAGAAGTGAAGGAACTTGACACATTTCCTAGCACCATGCTGAAAAAATTTTTGTCTGATTCTTCATGACCCCTTTGAGATTTTCTTGGCAAAGATACTTGAAGGGTTTGCCTTCCTTCTCTAGATCATTTTACATATGAGGAAACTGAGTCAAACAGGATTAAGTTGCCCACGGTCACACAGCTAATAAGTGTCTGAGGCTGGATTTGAACTCAGAAAAATGAGTCTTCCTGACTCCAGGCCCAGTACTCTATCCACTGTACCACCCACCAGCTCACTGGACAATTAATAGGCATTTAATATGCCAAAATTCTGTAGTTTCATCGTTCTATTTCCTCTGCAAGGTGCAGCTAGGTGGCACAGTGGATAAAGCACTGGCCCTGGATTCAGGAGAACCTGAGTTCAAATTTGACCTCAGACACTTGACACTTACTAGCTATGTGACCCTGGGCAAGTCACTTAACCCTCATTGCCCTGCCCCCCCCCCAAAAAAAAGAGTACATATTTTCTCTGCAAATTCAGATTGCAACTCCTCTTAGCAAGTGCACTTCAAAGAGTCATTGTGACTGCAATATTCATTGCTGCTAAACTGATGATGAGCCCCTCCCATTAGCTAGACTGGGCCTCAGGCCACAGGCACTTATCCATAATAGAGCCTGCCAGTACTCTGACCTGTTCCAACATTGGTGAAACCTGACAGAGCTCACTTTCAACCAGCTTTTCAACCCAAGGTCACCTCCATGCCAATAGGAGGCACCAGAGGACAGTAGGAGAGGGGCAAGTCCATCAGGGTGTTAAGTAAATCTTTGCTTTATTAATCACCACAGCCTATACATATATCTGTGGGAGAGGAAGAGGGAACGCTTTTCTTTTCTTTTTTTTTAGTTATACATGTGTAGTCATGAAAAACAAAAGCTTTAATTGTCATTCCAACTCAAAATCAATGCTCCTCTGATTATACTTGGTTTTGGTAAAAAGTGAGACTTGAAATCTAGACAACTTTGAAGGCACTGTGGCACAATAGTCAATGGTTCTGGAGCCAGAGGCCTGGATTGAGATTCTCCCTGTGACACTTACAAACCATGTGACATTGAGGAAGTTACATGATGTCACCCAGCCTCAGTTTCCTCATCTATAAAATGAGGAGATTAGTCTAGATTATCTCTAAGATCCCTTCAGCCTCTAATTCTTTAGTCATTATTATTGTCATCATTATTATGCTAACATTACTAGATCCCAGACACTGTGCTAAATGCCTTTCAATCATTATATCATTTGACCCTCACAACAAACTAGTGAGGTAGGTACTATTATGATTCCCATTTTACAGGTGAGGAAATTGAGGCAAAAAGTGGTGAAGTGATTTGCCCAAGGTCACACAGCTAGTAAACATTTGAGGTCAGATTTGAATTCAGATGTTCCTGATTCCAAGATCAGCACTCTATCCATTGTGCCACGTATATCTTTAGACCTAGATTCAAATCCTGCCTTACAGTCTTACTAGCTATGTGGCAGTGAGCAAATTATTACCTTCAGGTTCCTCACCCTCAAAATTATAAAGCCCAAAATGAGGTGTCTATAAAATATTTTACAAACTTTAAAGTGCTTTAAGAATTTGAGTTATTGTTATTGTTATTTATTAATAATTTTTTATTATTATTTCTTTGGTTAATTGTTCCTCAATGAATTTTTGAGCCCCTCCCCCAAGCAAATGTAAACTTCTTCATCTTTGGATTTAAATAGAGATTATTTCATTTTTTATTTCTTCATCCCTAATTCCTAGCACATGGCAGACACTTAATAAATGTTTTAGTTGAAATGAACTAAACTAAATAGAATTTAAATAAAATGAATGAAACATTTATTCTTCTCTCAGAGTGTTATTTATTCTGAGTCATTGAATGACGTAGGCACCTTGCAATAACTCCAGAATTCATCTCTGTCTCCTTCCTCCAGTACCCTGGATAGCTCCCAGGTGGGGACCACAGCCTTGGTGTCCTTTCCTCTGGATCACTAACAGAACAGTGATGAGCAATCACCTAGATCAATAAGGCTGCTTTAGTTTTCTGTCCCCTCACCAATTCTCAAATGTCATATTTGCTATCATTCCCTCCGTTTTTGAAACAAATCAGCCAGAGTGCTCCAATCCTCAGGGATGAAGCAAAGCCAAGATCCAATGAATTCCAGTCTAGCCTCCAAAGGAGGAGGCCTGGGGCCCCAGATACCCTACCTGGTCTCTGCCTCCCAGGTAGGAGTCTACTGCCTGATATATTTGGGTCCCAGTCTAAAATGCAACTCAGGGAAATGTTACAAGACAGAGACACCCCAGCCAGGCAGAAGCCAGGTTATCTGAAGGATGTGATGGACAAGGAAGGTGCATTCTGGCTGACAGGCACAATTTCTGCCAGCTCTGCAGTAATTAGAGATGGCTTCAGCTTCTCTGACTTCACTGGGTGCCCTTTCAGGATTGGCAACCCCTATCCTCTCACCAGAGCCCACTTTCTGTTTGTTCCCTACTCCCTGCTGCCACAGTGTGGGGGAGAGACATCTTCTTCCAAGCACTGTTGGACTCTGTTCCCTTTTGTAGATCCAAGTCCTTCCCAGTCTCCTTGGGTTTTTCTATTTGGAAGGGAATGTCTTCAGCCTAGGCCATGGCCTCTTCTGTTCAAAGGAAAAGGAAGGAAGGAAGGAAGGAAGGAAGGAAGGAAGGAAGGAAGGAAGGAAGGAAGGAAGGAAGGAAGGAAGGAAGGAAGGAAGGAAGGAAGGAAGGAAGGAAGGAAGGAAGAAAGGAAGGAAAGAAGGAGAGAGGGAGGGAAGGAGGGAGTGAGGGAAAGAGGGAAGGAAGAAGGGAAGGGAAAGGAAGGGAAGGCAAGGGAAGGCAAGGGAAGGGAAGGGAGGGGGGGGAGGGAAGGGGAGGGGAGGGGAGGGGAGGGGAGGGGAGGGGAGGATCAAGAGTGGCCACTGCTTGACTATGTCATTAAATTGAATGGATCTAAGTTGAGGTGAGGGGGAAAAGAAAGGGGTATGAGTTTCCCAGTCACTGCTCCTTTGGATTATGAAAAGAATGTCCACAGGCTATTCCAGAAGCATGCCATAATGGCAAGGATGCTAGGCTAAGTGTGAAGACACCTAAGTTCAAGTCCAAACCTGCTATTTACTAGCCCTATGTCTTTTAAAACAATAACAGGGGGCAGCTAGGCGACACAGTGGATAGAGCATTGGCCCTGGATTCAGGAGGACCTGAGTTCAAATCCAGACTCAGACACTTGATACTTACTAGCTGTGTGACCCTGGGCAAGTCACTTAACACTCATTGCCCTGCCCCCCCCCCAAAAAAATGAAAATTAATTAATTAATTAATTTAAAAAAAAACAATAACAACAGAATTGAGTGCTGAAATGGACCATTTAGGCCAAATCCTTCATCTTATAGTTGAGAAAGAAGGTCTAAAGAGGCAGAAATGACTTGCCCAAGGCAAAAAAGGTAGTAAATGCCAGAGCTGGGATTTGGAGTCAGGTCCTCCAGATCCAATACCTTTTCCCAAGCTGGCCCATTATTTGCCTCCTCTGAGCCTCAGTTTACTCATCTGTGAAATGAAGATAACTATCCTTCCACTGGCTATCTCATAGGGGTGCTATAAGGAAAAGACTTCATAAACTCTAAGGTGACCAAGAGATGTGAATCATTATTGCAGAAACTAAGGTTTATATTTTTTTATAAAAAGCACCTTCTTTCCTAGCTCTGAAATAAGCCTGGGAGGAGGCACCCTAACAAATCATTAATATGATATAGAAGGCTCCCTGAGGACTCCATCCTTGCCAGTCTTCTCCCCCCACCCTGCCCTGAATATCTACTGTGGTTGGCCATTCTATAATTCCCCCAGGTGTATGGCCCTGCTTCCCCAGGTTTCTGATCAGGGAATCATAGGACAGTGATGACTGACATTTACCTAAAATATCCACAGTGTGTTACATATTCACAGCAACCTCTGATGAAGGGCATTTGTGGGGGGTGGAGTTGGGAGAGTCCAGACCAACCATTTTAATCAGTATAGGGAACTCCAGAATGAGGAAATCCCCTATATCAAGGCAGGTTGGCACTAATTCTACAGTTTAACCCTAGACAGTTGCCTGGGGCAGGGACAAGTGAAGTGACTTCTCCAGGATCATACAGCCAGTATGTCAGAGCCAGGTCTGACTCCGGAGGTCAGACCCTTAACTACTTAACTCCCACTGACCCTCATCGCAGGCATTATTACCCCATTCTTTTACATAAGGAAACTGAGGCTGAGGAAGGCTTATTGTCTTGCCCACCATCTCTCACATATTAAATATTCCAATCAAGATTCAAACCCAGGTCTTCCTGAATGATCCAGTAGCCCAGCAACTCTGCATGTAGGGCTTAAAGCAATTTGGGGAAGATTCTCTGGTAGGGACTGTGTACAGGACAGAATGGAAAAGGAAGAGATTAGAGCCAGGAAGGCCAGTTTGGAGGCTATTGCAGAAATTTAACCATGATTTAATATGGTGAAAGCTAAGAAAATCTCTGATTTCTAAGGTGGTAGTAATTCCTGGTGTAAAAATCCCCTCCATCGATGGAGATGGACAACTCATCCTGTAACTATTGCCTATATCTTAGAATAGCCTGAGACAATAAGAGGTTAAATGACTGGGGTCACACACCCAGTAATTGTGAGAAGTGGAACTTGATGCAGGTTTCCTGATTCAGAACCTGGACCTCTATTCACTAGGCCATTCAAGCCCCCACAGTGGAAGGGAGAGATATGAAAGGCATTTCAAATCAGTCAATGAGCATTTATTAAACACTGACTATGTACTAGGAAATACTTTACGTGCTGGGGATAAAAATGCAAAAACTGAAACAATCCCTTGGGGGACCATGAACAGCTAAATTAACCTCTAGAGGTTCCAGGCAATTCCCTAAGACTACAGTGCAGACCAGTTGCTAAGATACTTCAGTGAAGGGAGTTTCCAAACTGGGAGCACTGATGAGATCACAGGTCCTTATAGACTAAGCATTTATTAGGCCTATTAAGTGTACTGAGTTCTAGGCACTGCTCCAGGTGCTAAAGATACAAAAGCAAAAAAAAAAAATCCCTGTCCTCAAAAAGATTACATTTACTCAATGGATCACAGGACATGAAATTAGAAGGACATGTTTAAGTTCTACTCCCTACTTCAGAAACATACAAATTTTTGTGACCCTAGAAAAGTTGTTATTTAACCTCTCCCAATTTCAATTTTCTTGTCTATAAAATGAAGCTAATAATACATCTTATGGTTATTGTAAGAATTAAATTATATAACAAATGTAAAACACTTTGAAAATGTTTAACTGTAGAAATGATAGTTACTAGTATTAGTTGTTGTTGTTGTTAATCTACTGAGGTTGGGGAGATGGAAACAACATGCATACAGATGAACACAATATGAAAAGCCATCCCTGCTCTCAGACATAGTCTGCCACTGACATTTATCCTGTGCCATCCCACATTGCAAAGCTTTGGAGAGTTACAAACCAAAAGGACAGAGGCCAAGAGCAAAGCCTCAGGGAAACCTGGAATCCCTTTTAATGACTTGCTATTGGATTTAAGAGCAGGCATTTGGGTCCCCTTTGTTTTCTGAAGACATTTGGAATGGAAGCAGGTGATTTCTAAAGCCAACTGTTCCTCTGAACCTTAATGCCAAGATCCTACTGATGAGCCCAGCCCTGAGCTTCGAGTTATTTATTTGGAGAGATAGTAACAAAGGCAAAAACTGAGATGGACAATCCATACCTGACCCACAGCCTATTGAGGGCTTATATTTTGTTTCATTTTGCTTTGTCCTTGATAATAATTGTTATATCTAATTATATCAATTTAAATAATATTTTAAATATTTAATATTAACTCATTCAACATTACTTTATATTGAATGATGAATATTTGAATATTTGTTTGATATCATGTCATATTAATTCATCTAATACTATTTAGTATTAAATAGATACTATAATATCTAATATTTATATAACAGTTACTATTGTGCCAGGAATTGAGGTGAGTGCTGTACAATTATTAACTCATTTGATCTTCACAACCATCCTGTTAGGAAGCTGCTATTATTTGCCCCTTTTTACAGATTAGGAAACTGAGGTTTAGAGGGATTATGACTCGTTACAGTCATTGAGCTAATAAGTATCTAAGGGAAGATTTGAATGCAGATCTTCCCGACTCCAAGGACAGCTGAGTGATGCAGTGGAAAGTGCTCAACCTGAAGTCGGGAAGACTCAATCAATTCAAATTTGGCCTCAGACACTTACCAGATGTGTTACCCTGGGAAAGTCACTTATCCCTGCTTGCCTCAGTTTTCTCATTGGTGAAATGAACTGGAGAAGAAAATGGCAAACCACACCAACATCTTTGCCACGAAAACCCCAAATGGGGTCATGAAGAGTGTGAAAATGTCTGAATGACAGTTTTCTGATTCCAAGTCAACCCTGTTTTCCATTATTCCACCTTCTTGTATATTATGAAATATATTAACAGCAACATAAGAAAATATCCTCCACCAAAATATTTTCCTGATGTGTCATTTTAATGTGGAAGTGCTCCTGTATTCTCTAAGGCTGCACAAGAGGAGAATGTTCTCTGTGAGTTCCTACCAAGCTATTTCTAGGCTTCAAAGAGAGGTTTAGGGATGAATTAACTGCATGTCTATCATCTGAAGACCAGGATGGCCAACTTAGGCCTCTCACCAAGATGGGTGCAGGATGATGCATCTCAAAGACCATTTACTAAGCTACAAAGGGGTTTCCATCTGCATTGGCTGAGGTAGCACTGAACCTAATGAACTTACAGCCCCAGAAAGTGTTGACAAAGGAGACAGTCTAGGGTTAAATGTTCAAGATGAATGGGTCAATCCAAAAGGTTCCTTGGAACTTCAGGGGAAGGAGAGCTTCAGCTACTGAGACCCATGGAGGTGAAATTCATTGAGACTGAATGATGAGGGGCAGCTAGGTGGTGCAGTGGACAAAGCACTGGTCCTGGATTCAGGTGGACCTGAGTTCAAATCTGGCCTCAGACACTTGACACTTACTAGCTGTGTGACCCTGGGGAAGTCACTTAACCCTCATTGCCCTGCAAGACAGAGAGAGAGAGAGAGAGAGAGAGAGAGAGAGAGAGAGAGAGAGAGAGAGAGAGAGACTATAGGATAGCTAGAATTCAGAGTTGAAGAAGATGGGAAGACCCTTCCAGGCCAGCTCCCTAAGATCAGGGTTCTTTTTTTTTCAATTTGTCCTTGTGTCCTCAGTACGTAGCTCATAGAAGCATTTAATAAATGCTTACTCATTTGAATTGGATGACCTAGAAAAATGCAAGCTGAAACTGTCCCCGGTACATAGCATATCACTTGCCACTATGTTGTTAGGTGCTTCATGAATTAAATGGAATGTCAAGTGAGTGGAAAGGTGAAGAAAATAGCCTTCTTGAGCAAACAATTCACTCTTCAAAACACCTTATCAAGCCCAGGGCCTTATGAGCAATAAATGTCTGATGAAAGAAGTATCTTGAGGTTTCCTGGCCCTCCATGACCTTCCAGAAGCTGAAACCCAACATATCTAAGATAGAATTCATCAGTTACACCCTACACCCCTACACCCACCCCTCTTTCAAACTTCCCTATTTCTTCCACTCAATAATATGTAAGTTCCTAGAGGGCTGAGACTGTCTTTGTATCCTCAGTACCTAGGACAGTGCCTGTAACATGGTGAGTGCTTAATAAATATTTGTTGCATTGAATTGTACTGACTTTCTGTTGTAGGCAGCAATATCCTTCTAGTCATTCAAGATTTAAAATCTCAAAGTTATGTTTGACTTTTCCTTCTCCCTTAAATTCCTCCCCATATCCAATCAATTGTTAAGTCTTGCTGATTCTACATCCACATTTATCTTTCATATCTATCACCTTTCCCTCCACCCAAAAAGCCATCAACCTTGGCTCATGTCACTTCTCCCTTGGACTGTTGCAATAATCTCTTAATTGAATTCCCTGCCTCTAGTCTCTCCCCTCAACAATCTATCCTGCACAAAGCTGTCTAAATGATTTTCCCAGGGCAAAGGTATTACTACGTGACTCTTTTGCTCCAGAATACTCATTGGTTCCCTGTGATGTACTGTAAACCCTTCAGTGGGCACCAAACTGGGAAGGACTTTAAATGCCAAGCTGAAGAGCTTGAATTTTATCCTGTCAGCGATGGGAAGGCCTTGAAGGTTTCTGAGCAGGGAAATAATGTGATGAATGCAGGGTTTTTAAAAGATTAATCTGGCAGAAGAAAATGGGCTGGACTGAAGGAGAAGAAGACTGGAGCCAGGGAGACCAGCCAGGAGTCTACTAAGAAGGAAGCAACCAGCACTTTCTCCTCCAAAGTCACCTTGAATATGCCTGAGATGCCTATATGTGTTTTACATATGTCTTTGTAAGTATACATTGGCTACCCCATTAAAATATAAACTCCAAGAAGGCAGAAAACCTTGGCTTTCTGTCTTTGACTCTCCAGTGTCTAAAACAGTCCTTGATATAGATGAGGCTTTTTGATTAATTAATTGACTAATTATAATAATACCAGAATAATCTGATAAGGCCCTGAACTAGGTATGGGGGGTGGGGTTGGACCAGCAGTGAGAATGGGAAGGTAGGTACCTATACCAAATATATTTCAACAGAAGAACCAACAGAACTTGGGCACTGATTTTCTATAGGGAAGGAAGTCAAAAATGAGTCAAAGATAATTAAGTGACAAACCTGGATAACTCATATGTTATTTTTGATTATATATTCAGAGATGAGAGGGGCCCATCTAGTGTGTGTCTTGGGTCTCTTGGGCAGTGTCTGGTGAAGTATATGGACTCTTTCTCAGAATCAAGTTTTTAAAACATAAAATAAAATGTATAGGACTACAAAGGAAACCATATATATGTGTGCATGAATATATATATATGTATGTGTGTATGTATATGGGTATATGTATATAACTAAATATGTATATGTATGTATATGTGTGTATATACATTATAGACTCTAGGTTAACAGTTTCTGATCTGGTTCAACCCCTAATTTTACAGAGGAAGAAACTGAGGTCCAGAGGTAAAGTGACTGACCATAAGTGGTAAGAAGGACTCACTCAACTCAATCATCAAATTTAATACCCTTTCCACCACATAATGGTAATTCCAAGAAAAAAGAGTGGGCAAGCAAAAGTTCTTTTAAAAGTTCAATGCTGATTTCAGGGGTATATATGCTAAATCTGAAGTGATGGTGGGAAAGCCAATGAAAATATCCAACATGCATTTGGTGATATAGTTGCTGTTATGACAGTAGATGAAGTCATGAGAAAGAATGAGGCCCTGAAGGAAAGAGGAGATATCTCCAAGATCCAAAGGAAGAGAACTGAAATACAGGTAAGAGATGAAAAGAAGAAGAAAGGCCAGTGGGGCAGCTAGGTGGCACCATGGATAAAGCAGCGTCCCTGGAGTCAGGAGTACCTGAGTCCAAATCAGGCCTCAGACACTTGACATTTACTAGCTGTGTGACCCTGGGCAAGTCACTTTACTCCAATTGCCTCACCAAAAAAAAGTGAAGGGACAAAGAGGAAGAAGGAGGGAAAAAACGGGAAGACTATTTCAAGGAGGAGGTAGTTAATAGTGTTTGCTACTATAGAAATAAAAGCAAATAAAAACTGAGAAATTGCTTGGATGAGGTGAGGAAGTTGTCACTGGCCTTTCAGGAAGGAATTAAAGTAGACCTTTTGAAGGACATGGATAGTTCCCTCTCTCTTCCCTCAGTCTTTCTGGAAAAGTTTTCCTTTCTTTCTCTTACATGGATCCTACTATATGACCACCACCCCACCCTAATTCTTCTGCTTATCTCCTTTTCCTTCCCCAGCTCATCTCAATTCCCATTTCCCTCTAGTTCTTTCTGCCCTCATCCCCCTCTTCTTGTTCTTGTTAAGTCATTGAGTTGTGTCCAACTCTTCATGACTCCTTGAACCATAGTATACCTATACTGTCCATAGGGGTTTTTTAACCAAAAATACTGGAGTGGTTTGTCATTTCCTTCTCCAGTGGATTAAGGCAAACAGAGAATAAGTGACTTACCCAGGGTCACACAACTAGTAAGTATCTGAGGACAGATTTAAGGTCAGGTCTTCCTGACTCCAGGCCCAGCACTCTATCCACTGAGTCATCAGGCTTCCCCCTCCTCTACTTCCCCTCCATCCTCCAGGTCTTTCTCCTCTACCATATTATGACTCAATCTCAGTGCCTGGCTACCTGAATCAGATTCTTCTTCCTTGGGCTACTCACTCCTCTTCTGCGAGCCTAAGCATTCACACTTCCAAAAAAAAGTTTGAACTATATGGTCTCTAAGGCTGACTTCTAACTTTTAGAGTCTGGACACTGAGAGAAGTTACTATACTCCTATGACAGGCAAAATGTTTGCCTAGCAAGATAATATCGACTCTCTTCTATTCCCTTCTCCTCCTCCTGTTTTTCCTTCTTTCCTCCTATTCTTCCACCACTTCCTTCTCTACTTTCCTTTTCTCAACCTCTTCCTCTTTTCTCTCTATATTCTCCTCATCTTTTTTCTCTTCCTCTTTCTTATCATTTTTCTTTGCTTTTTTCCTTTTTATTCTCCTCATCTTCCTCTTTATCATCTTTGTCTTGCTCTTCTTCTGCCTTACCCCTATCATCTAAATCCTCTTTCTCTTTTTCTCTTCCTCTTTCTTCTCCTCTTCCTTCTTTTCCCTTTTATCTCTTCTCTCTCTCTCCTTTTATTCCTTCTTTTTTACTTTTTCCCTTCTTCTGCCTTCTTTTTCTTTTCCTTTCTTTCTCTTCCTTTTCCTCTTTCTATCCCTTTCTCTTCTCCCTCACATGTTTATCCTTTACCTTCTTCTCCCAAAGTTGTCCAAAGGGACTGGGGATTGACATGTAAGGCACTTTTTCTTAAATAAGACCAAGTTGCAACCAGGATAGAGGACTCATTTAGAAACTGTTCCCTGCTATCAGGGCCTGCTTGATCACACACATTCCTAGATCTCTAAGATAGCAACAAGATGTCAATTTGGAATATATCTTTCTGTGTGAGGACAGGAGTCTAATTGTGACCCACAAGCCCTGTCCTCCATTACTTGGCCTGTCTCATTACCCAAAACTATCCTGATTTCCCAATGTTCTCCAGGGACACTTTGGCCAAGACAAGGACAGCCCCCTTCTCAATCACATTCTCCAGATCAGAGTCCTGATGCTATGCATAAATGATGCCTTCTACTCAATGGAAGTACTTTCCCCCATGCTCTAAAACTGAAATGTGCCTAATAAAGGGCCATGATTATTATTTTTATTTAAGGAAGGCCATAACCAAGTCATGTTCTTCATTCTCACTGTGATCTCCAATCCCTGCACCCCCTCAGTTCTTTTCCTGTCCATCACCTTTACACTTACTGCATTTTCTTTTCTTTCCCATGTTGATTTCTTGGTAAATCAGTTCGATTCTACCCTGTCTTCTTCTTTTGGGTCCTTTGCGCCTTCATTCTATTGAGGATCTTGCCTTACCAAACCCCAGACTAGGATTATTCCCATAATCTCCCGTTTTGATTCCTATCCATGTGCTGCCAAATGAAACTGGAAAAAATCAAGGAACTGTTCTAACTAGGTCCACTACAAAGTTACATTATAAAAATTCAGCTGGGCCCTAGTCTCTTTTTTCTAGTCAATATTCACTCGACACATCATCTTTTCAAAAAACTTTTCATCCTTCCTCAAACCTTCCATGGTTCCCTTCCCCATGAGCTGACAGCCTTACTCCACTGAAAAGAAATTGAGGCCATTCAAAGAAAGCATTCTTTTCTATCCTGTACCTCATTTCTAATTACTCAAATGCCTTCAGCAGCTATCTCCTCCTTCACCCCTATTTCACATAAAGAGGTGGCCCTTCTTACCAAGAAAAACTTCTCTATGTGCACAAGTGACCACAGCCCACCCCATTTTCTCCAGCAGATTTCCCTCTCTGTCATTCCTACTCTCCCCCAGTCTTCAGTCACTCCTGTCTATTGGTTGCTTCTCTACTTCAGCAATCAGTACCAACCTCCTTTCTGCTTCTCACTGACTCTGGACATTTTCGTTTGTTTTGGTTTGGTTTTGGTTTGGTTTGGTTTGTTTTGGTGAGGCAATTGGGGTTAAGTTACTTGCCCAGGTTCACACAGCTAGTGTTGTCTCTGAGGCTGGATTTGAATTCAGGTCCTCCTGACTCCGGATGCCAGTTTGGTATCCACTGTGCCACCTAGCTGCCACTACTCTGGACATTTTCACTGGCCATTCCCTGTGCCTGAGACACTCTCCATTCTCATCTCTACCTCTGGCTTTCCTGATTTCATTTAAGACTCAGATAAATTATCATCTTCTGCATGAAGCTTTACACAGTCTTCATTAATCTTAGTGCCTACCTTCTGTTGGTTATCTCCAATTTATCCTCTATATACTAGCTTTTTAAACTGTGGATCACAACACTATATGGGGTCATGTAACTGAATGTGGGAGTTACACAAAAAATTGGCAACAGTAAAAAGTATATTTTGAATACCTACATACCCAGGGTATATTTGTAACATACCATATCACATTATATCATAACATATTGTTCTATATGTTATAAAAATTTCTTGGGGGAAAAAAGGGTGGTGAGTGGAAAAAGTTTAAGAAGCCCTGCTGTATAGAACTTGTTGATCTATAGTTGTGTGTTGTCTCCCCCATTAGACTGGAAACTCCTTGAGAGCAGAGGCTGGTGTTTTGCCTTTCTTTGTGTCCCCAGCTCTCTTCATGGTGCCAAGCACATAGTAGGCATTTAATAAATAGTACTTACCTGACATAAGGAACATTTTTGCAGGGAAGAGAGAGAGACAGAGAGAGAGACAGGGGGAGAGAGAGAGAGAGAGAGAGAGAGAGAGAGAGAGAGAGAGAGAGAAAGAGAGAGAGAGAGAAAGAGAGAGAGCACTTGCAGACACACACCCACATACACACACTTGCACACATAATTGGTCAGAAGAGAATCTGATTTATGAAACAGGTTAAGTGTGTAACAGAGATTCTTTTCTGTCATAAAGGATTCTTTGCTTTTCAAAAAGAGTCACCACAAAAAAGGGGTCACCACAGTAAGTACCTCCATTCTGATGACAAATTTTTTAAAGGGGAAAGAAAGGTTTGTAGTGGAAATCTCTGCTCACCATAGCAATTCCTGGCTATAAAGCTGTTGAAGTTGTGACTCCAGGACCGCACCACAAGGCAACCCCCAAAAAGCATCCAGGAAGAAGAGAGCTCTGTAGCAAAAGGACATCTGATGCTGGCTTCTAAGGAACGATGCCAGAGTGACATCTAGAGTTGACAGAGAAGATTTTGTCATGTTGCTGAGCTTTTGCCTCTGGAAAATTAGGTGCCTACTTAACATTCCCAGGCTAAAACCACAAAGCTTTTGGGGTACATCCAAAGACAAGAACTTGTTTATCTCCACAGAGCCTAAAAAAAGTATTTCATAATGGGAAAAGAGGGGAAGTAATGAGTGAGAGATAGCATGATAAAACCCAGAAAGCATTAGACAGAGAGGAAAGATGATTTAAGAAGGATGTGGATAAGTTGGGGAACATCTGGAGGAGCGTCAAGATCATGCCAGGTGAGAATCTAGAGAAAGAACCTTGGCAAGGGTAGATAAGAAGGGGAATAGACATGATAGCTATTATGAAATGTCCAAGGGAAAATGGCCTGCCTTGGGAGAAAGTAGCTTCCATGCTTCCTCAGATGAGGAAACTGCGGCTCAAAAGAGATTTCTTGTAGGCAGAGACAATCTCATACTTTGCTGGGTCCCTTACAATACCTAACACAAAAGTACTGAGCACCCAGTAGGATATCAGCCTGGTGTAGTGTACAGAGCACTACACCTGGAATCATGGAGACCTGGGTTCAAACCCTGCTTCCAACATGTACTGTATGAAACTAGGTAAGCCAATTAACATGTCTGTCTCAAAGTTGGTTTTTTTATATATTCTAAATAAGGGTCTAGAACACAATGATTTCTGTGGTATCTTTCAGCTGGAGATCTATTACCCAGGTATCCTATGAAGCTGGATCCTATTACTTAATAAACCTTTTCATAAATTCTGCCACTGACAATGATGGATTTTTGTCTTCTTGTTGTTGTTGTTGCTTGTAATAGCAGGGAATTAAACTGGTAACTCACATGAAGGAACCAGTCTTAGGATGCATACATACATGGGATGATTTCCAAAAAGGCCAAAGAATTTTTTAACTAATCCCAACACCAAACTTGCCTGTAGAGATTTTAGAAGTAGGACAATAAACAATCATGTTGAGCAAACACCACATGGAACACAAAATAGAGAATGAAACCAAATCAATTTTATAATCTCTCTGCATTCCCCAAGCCGGGAAGTCAGTAATTTCTTCTGCCTTCCTACACTCTGATTGTTCTACCCACAATCGTCCTATCCCCTAAATGAGCCTGTCAATAAGAGGGAGGGGGTGAGAGATACATCCTGCCCAGGTGGTTGTAGTATGCAAAATGATTCAATTCAACTCAATTTCACAAACATGCAATAAGCATTTACTGTATGTCTGGCACCATACCAGGAGCTGGAGACACAGAAACACTGCTCTCAGTAAGCTTACATTCTACAGGGAAGCTATGACATGAGCATGGACCAATATAATGAAAGATAAGGGGATGGGGCACATAAGCCATCAAAGGGTTCTGAGGCTCTTTGGGGAGGGAGGAGACACTTTCAGGAGAGATCAGGGAAGGCTTCAAAGAAAAGGTGACTGCCAGGTAAGAACATTGCCTCTATCAGTGCAGGTCAGCACCTTCTCAGACCTTTTTTTTTTTTTCATTTTAGATATTTACCTCAAGGAATGAGAAGTGAAGTGATATGTCCAGGGTCACATAGCCCTGATGTGTCAAAGGCAGGGCTTGAAGCCATCTCATTCTGGTGTTTAGACCAGCTCTGTAGTCACTACTCAATCTCTCTATCCTGAAAACAGTCATCTGAAATAAGACTTTAAAGATGGGTTGGAGCTAGACCATGGAAGACCTTAAATGCAATGCCAAGGGGTGTGTGTTTTACTGTATAGGCAAAAGGGAGTGATGGAAAGCTTTTGACAGAAAAGTGACATTTCTTTGGAGCTTATCTGGCACCTGTGTGAAGGATGGATTGGAGAAGGAAGAGACAGTCGAGGAAAGAAATGGGGAGGTTCTTATAATACACCAGGCAAATGGTGATAAGGGCCAAACCCAGTATGGGGCTATACAAGATGTGCCAACTGAGAGAATATTCAGTTTTAAGGAAGGGAATCTAGAGAATCAAAAGTCATAGATCTAAAACTATATGAGGCCTCCGCTTTCATTTTATAGATGAGGAAACTGGGCCACAAAGAGGTCAATTACCTTGTCTAACTTCATACAGTTAGTAATTATCAGAGGTTGGATTTGAACCTAAATCTCTTAACTCCAATGTCAATGGTCTTTCCTTTGCTCCACTCTGCCATCCCCAGTGAACTCTGAGATTATAAACCCGGACGACTAGAAAGATGGAGAAGTTTGGAGTTTGGGCAGACATATTCAGAAAGAAGTATTAAGTTCAGTTCTTGACATGTTGAATGTGAAGAGCTAGTAGGATGTCCAAGTGGAGATATTTTGCAGTTATGGGACTGCAGTTCAAGGGAGAAATTAGAGCTAGATATTTCTGTTGGGTAGTCTTGTTCTTAGAGGTATGGAAGTCAACAGAACTAAGATGGCCTTTTTGTTGTCACAAACATTAAGTATTAGTATTGTACGCAAATGAGTTCCTGGTCTTTTTTGTTTGTTTGTTTTTACATCACCTTTACTGCCCAATATACTTCTCCTCTTCTACCACTCCCAACCCCAGGGAACCATCCCTTATAACATAGGATAACAAAAGAGGAAGGAAAAGCAGTTCAATAAATCTAGGTAAAACATAAATCAAGTCTCAGTATGCACAGTATACCATACCCATAGTTCCCCATCTCTGCAAAGTAGAGAGGGAGGTACATTGTCATAATCATCTTTATCGGGAGTTTGGGCAGAGTTCATTCATGAAAATTGCAAAGTATTCAGTTACCTTTTTTGTTTTCTTTCTAGTTATACTTTTTGTACTTGTTGTGCAATAGATATTTTCTTAGTTCTGCATCAGTTAATGTCTTCTTGTCTTTCTCTGTATTCATCACACATCATTTCTTAAAGCACAGCAATATTCTATTCTATTCAGAAACAGAATTTGTTTGGTTTTTCCAATTTAGTTTCCATCTGTTTGCTACTACTGAAAGTGCCAAGGATAATTTTCCAATGTATTTTGGCTTTTCTCTCTTTGTTGTCCCATTTTCAAACCATACTCAAAAGTCACATACTTTATCCTTCCCTTTGAAGAAGATCTCTTTCCCCCTTTATAAGTGTTACCTCAAAGTTCTTGGGGCAGCTAGGTGGCATAGTGAATAAAGCACCGGCCCTGGATTCAGGAGTACCTGAGTTCAAATCTGACCTTAGACGTTTGAAACTTACTAGCTGTGTGACCCTGGGCAAGTCACTTAACCCTCATTGCCCAGCCAAAAAATAAAAAAAAAAAGTTCTTGTGTATTTGCTCTAAGCAGAAGCTTCTTAGGCATGTAGTAGCTTTGTCCAACATAATGTAATCAAAAGATCCTAAGTTTTGAAGTCATTGACTCTAACCTGCTTACTTGGTAAAGGAGGAAACTGAAGTCTAGAGGAATGAAATGATTTGTCCAGAGTCTCATAGCCAGGGGTTACCTGGAACAGGATATGAATTCTGCTCTTCCTTTCTCCAAGTCTAATTCTCTACCCATGACACCATGTATCTTCCTCAAATTTCTCTTCCTAAAATTTCTAAGACTGTTACCTGTATCTCTAACAGACTTTAGCCAAAACATAATCAAGCTTGCTTTCTTCAATACATGTGACAATTGAATCAAGCAATCAACCTTTTTTGTGAGGCAATTGGGGTTAAGTGACTTGCCCAGGGTCACACAGCTAGTAAGTTTCAAGCGTCTAAGGCCAGATTTGAACTCAGGTACTCCTGACTTCAGAGCCAGTGCTCTATCCACTGCACCACCCAGCTGCCCCAACAAGTACCTTTTGAGCATCAACTTAATAGATGTCAATGTGTCTAATGCTTTTCTACAAAGACAAAAATGAAACAGTCCCTGATCTCAAGGGGACTGCTTTGTAATATGAGGGGACTCGACTAGGTGACTGCTAAGGCCTCTTCCACCTTTTCCTTTCTATGTTCTAGTCTAATATCCATGATAGAAGGCCCTTTCCACAACTGATAGTTTAGGCTTTGACATCTCCGGAAAGGAAAGGATTGGACTAGAAGTCATCAATGGTGTCTTCCAACTCTCAAATTCTGTGGTTCAATTCAATCCACATGAACTTAGATGAGGGTTTGGTGTTTGTTTTTCACCCACCCACCCCCACTTTGTATCCTTAACACCTGGAAGAGTGACTGGCATGCATTGGGTGCTTAATAAATTGTTGATGACTTTAATTAAATAGTGGCTGTCTTCTTTGTGTTACTCTAGGGCAGGGGTTCTTAGCCTGAGGTTCATAGATCCCCATTACACACACACACACACACACACACACACACACACACGCAAAATAAATTTCAGGAGTTTCATGAACTTTTAAAAATACTTTTAAAATACATTTTAATTTAATTGGTTTCCTTAGTACTTCGATGTATTTTATTTTATATATTTAGAAAAAATCTTCTAAGAAGAGATCTACTGATCCATGGAGTTTTAATACTATGTATAACAGAAATAAAGGTTTAGGATCCCTTATCTATGAGTAACAATGAGGAGTCAATATCACTACCTCCAGGAATTTAAAGTTTGGGGATAAAGTAGGGACAGGATGTGACTGTTCCTTCAGAAAATGCTGCCTTACCATTCTTGTATCTTGCCTCTCAGAATGCTGACTATTTACACACCTTTGCAGGTCCCAGGAGCTGAGAGGGCTGAAGATGAAATATCTTCCGAACTCAGCCTGCAGAAGGAAGAGAAGTAAAAATGATCCTAGATGAACAGCACTGATTATTCCTATGTCTGGATGATGGAGCTTCGAAAAGCAATTTCCCTCATCCATCAAAGCTGAGTCCTGGCAAAGGTGAACATGGCAATCAGTCAGAAAGGCAGCTCTGACTGCCCAGTGCTGCCCTTTTAGAGAAGACAGTGGATTTATCTTTTTTTTTTTTTAGTGAGGCAATTGCGGTTAAGTGACTTGCCCAGGGTCACACAGCTAGTAAGTGTTAAGTGTCTGAGGCCAGATTTGAACTCAGGTACTCCTGAATCCAAGGCCAGTGCTCTATCCACTGAGCCACCTAGCTGCCCCCAACAGTGGGTTTATCTTCATGAAGGTGGGCAGGCATTGCAGGGCGCTATACACAGGTGGGAAAAAATGACAAATTAAATTGAGAAAAACTGATGCTTAGTACGGATATGTTTTGGGGGGATATCTTCCATTTTCCATCCCAAATTGCACAAGCTCAGTCTTCTCCCCTCAGTTCAAGGACAAAACTAACCACCTCTTTGCTGTTGGGATCACAGAGCAGCCTGTGGACATGAATTTTTCTGCCAAATATCACTGCACATTTTACATAAATGTGTATACATGTGTTGTGCATGTACATGTGAATGTAGATACCTTTTAACTGTATGAGTTCAGAAAACCTAGGTTTTAGTCCTGTCCTGGTTCTCCCTCTAACTTACTGCCTGAGCTTGTCATTGTTTAGGCTAAGATGGCTCAGAGTAAGTGTAAAAAAAACAACTGTTTCTGTTTTGACCAGAAATACTGAGGGTCTACCCCTCCCAGATTGATTTTTTTTATCCATTCTTTGCCTCCTTTCTTACCTAGTCTTAATCACTGAATGGGTGTTGCCTCAGTCAAACTGAGACATGGGAAAGATATTAGCTTAAAAAGGATACAAGGGGCAACTAGATGGGGCAGTGGATAGAGCACCAGCCCTGGATTCAAGAGGACCTGAGTTCAAATCTGGCCTCAGACACTTGACACTTGCTAGCTGTGTGACCCTGGGCAAGTCACTTAACCCCAATTGCCTCACCAAAAAAATAAAAAAGAAGAAGAATACGGTCTCCCATTGCATCCTGATCCCCAGTCATCCTGATCTATATCTTGCCACTGGACTCAGATGGCTCTGAGGAGAGAATAATGCTGGTGACTTTGCACAGCCCTGACTCACTTCAATCCAGTTCACTTGCAAGTTATGACATCACCTCTCCATGTCATGGTCCTCTTCCAGAAGGAAGGACAAATAACAAGTGAATGAGCATGAACTTGGATAAATCATAAACCTCTCTGGGCCTCAGTTCCATTATCTACACAATGAGGAGATTAAGGAAGCAGTGTCATAGAGTGGGAAGAGCCTTGGATTTGGAGTCAGGAAGATCTTGGTTCAAGTCTCACTGAAAACACTACCTGACTCATTTTACCTCTCTGTGCCTCAGTTTCCTCAGGTACAAAATGAGGAGTTTGAGTTCCATGGCATTTTAGATGGCTTCCATGGAAAATCTGTGATCCAGGTTTGTATCTAGGTCCTGATGCTACCTTTGTGACCTTGAACTAATTTCTTAACTTCTCTGGGCCTCAGTTTCTTCATCTATACAGTAAGGACTAAAATTCTAGCTAAACTATCTAAAATCTAATGAGTGGTCACCAATAAATTATAAGCTTTAGCAAGAGTATTTAAATGTTTAAGTATTTATTAAAGAGTATTAGGGGGGCAGCTAGATGGCACAGTGGATAGAGCACCAGCCCTGGATTCAGGAGTACGTGAGTTCAAATCTGACCTCAGACACTTAACACTTACTAGCTGTGTGACCCTAGGCAAGTCACTCAACCCCAATTGCCTCACCAAAAAATAATAATAATAATAATAATAATAATAATATAGTATATGAAAGAGCATTAGGATCAGAGAGAAAGCTAAAAATCTAACTATTTCTAAGAGATCCCATCATTCGACCCACCATGGAGAGGTCAGGAACCAAAAAAAGACAGCACCCCTCCACCAGCCTCTGCTTGCTACTTCATGTCCCCCTCCCGGAAATGGGAGGCTCCTCAAGTTGATTGGCTGGTAGGCTTGATAGACAGTACCCACGAGCAAACATCACTTCCTGATGCTAAGGACCTTGACTACATGGCTTGCCCTCAGAAGCCTTCATCTCATGGCGGCACTTTGCTACAGTAAGTCTCCAGCAGGTGGCATCATTCCAATAGTTACAATACATAGAGGGGGGATTTTAAAATGTCTAGAGTTCCTTCTAGCTATGCCAATGACCCTGTGACTTTAATAACCTGGATCCTTGCAGATTGAAGCAACTTTTCTAACTTTATTATTCTTGGGTTTTTTTGGCCTATATTTTCTTTTTTCAACATGGCTAATATGGAAAATGTTTTACATGACTGACTATATATATAATCTCTACCAAATTGCTTGCCTCCTCAAGGAGGGGCATAGTAAGGGAGGGAGGGAGAGAATTTATAACTCAAAATAATTTGGTACTAGTTCAAAATTAGAGGTCAATCAGTGGAACAGGCCAGGTGCACAACACGCAAAGGCAAACAAAACTAGTAGCCTTGGGTTTGCGAAATCAAAGATTCGCTACTGGGTTAAGTACTCACTATCTCACAAACATTTCTGGAAAACTGGGCATCAAAAGTCAAAAATAAGATGCAAATGGATACATAACTTGGATACAAATGGTGACAACATAACCACATTAGAAGAACAAGGAAGAATTTACCTATCTATGGACCTCATCAAGAAGGAGGTGAGCCCCTACTCAAGTTTGTGCATCTGAAGTCAGCTGTTCAGTGACACAGAGTGGAAGGTCTGCCCTTTGCAGCGGAGTCTTAGAACTAATTTGTCCCCAGCTGAACAAGGTAGATTCCCATGAGCTGCACACACCATTTTCTTCTATCATGGAATTAAATGAACACCTAATAAATATATTAGGTTATAAATGAGTGTCATTGCATGGCACTCAATGGAGCTCAAATAGTCACCCCTTTGAAGAGTCATCCAGATGAAGTTATCAGGAATAATGGATCTGTCATCTGCAATTTATTGGCTTTCGGGTCACATCACTGGGGTGTGAGCTGATGCCAATCACAATCTCATTAACACCCAAATGGAATGACACCTGTTGCTATAGTGAGGAATTGGCTATGATTTGATCATGCCCCAGCTCATTTGAGCAGGGAGAGCTCAATCAAACCTCTCCCTTGTCTGACCCCATGTATTCATCCACATGATGTGATGAGCTGACGGCAGCTGCAGGTATTTAGGTCAAGTCCTGTTTGTGGGATCATGATCAGGCCGTGCCCTCAGTGCCCCAAGCAGCATTCTAAGATTACAAATTATTTAGGAATGACTGATTTGTATCTGGGAAGAGAGTTTCCACACTAGGAACCCATACATTGATAAAGCATAGGTCTAGAACCACACACACACACACACACACACACACACACACACACACACACACACACACACACACGACTCTGCTAAAGCCAATTAGGCGTCAGAAAGCTAAAAGTCTAAATGGAAACAGTTACTAGTGTTCTTTCCAGTGGCAACAAAAATTTAGTGAAGAGATTGAATTACCTAGAACCAGGAGAGACCTGGGTTCCAGTCCTTCCTCTGACACTTGTTAATGATGTGACATTGGGCAAATCACTTAACCTCCCTGGGTCAATCAATCAATAATCATATATTAAGCACTTATTATGTACCAAGCAGAAGCAGCTAGGTGGAAAGATCACTGGGCTTGGAGTCAGGAAATTATTGTTATTCAGTCATTTCAGTCTTGTCTGATTCTGTGCCAACTGTATGCCACTATGTCAACTAGCTGCCCCAGAGTAAGGAGGACCTGAGTTAAAATCCAACTTCAGACATTTACTAGCTATGTGACCCTGAGCAAGTAATTTAACCTCTGTCTGTCTTGGATACAGCTATATGGTTCAATGGATAGAGCGCTGGGCCTGGAGTCAGGAAAACCTGAGTTCAAATCTAGCTGTGTGATCTTGAGCAATTCACTTTACCTCTGTGCCTTAATTCACTGGAGAAGGCAATAACAAACCGCTCCAGTATTTTGCCAAGAAAATCCCATACAGGGACACAAAGAATCAGACATTACTGAACAGCAAAAGAAAAACATTCCCTGCCCTCAACGAACTTCCAATCTAATGGGGGAATATAATACACAAAAAGAAGCTGAAAGGGGCAGCTAGGTGGCGCAATGGATAAAGTACTGACCCTGGATTCAGGAGGACCTGAATTCAAATCTGGCCTCAGACATTTGACAATTACTAGCTATGTGACCCTGGGCAAGTCACTTAACCCTCATTGCCCCCCCAAAAACAAAACAAACAAAAAAAAAGAAGAAACAAAGCTGAAAAGCTGGGAAGGAGGAGGAGAAGGCACCCAAACTAGGGTCCTGGTGGAGTTGGCCAGAGAAGTCCCAGAGCCTAGAGCAGTGCAGCCAGGTGACAGATGAGGTCTCAGTTTCCTCATCTGTAAAATGAGAGGGTTAGACCAGATAGGCTCTGAGGTCCCTTCCAACTCCAGATCTGTGATCCTATAAATAAGCCTGTGATAGCAAATCCCGCCTTGGACACTCACAAGCCGGTTAGACACTGCACATGTCTGCGGCTCATCTCTAAAGTGGGGACAATGATGCTTGTAGTGCCTCCCTCACAGAGTTGTTGAAAGGATCGAGTAAGATCAGATATTTTAAAGCCAACCTACGAGTCAAAGAAGCCAGAGCTGAGGCTGTTTCCTGTGACAAAAGGGAAGTGAAGGCCATGGTAAAGCATCCTTCTGATTAGGTCACGTAACACTAAAGGAGGGCTGCTTGGGAGGGGATATAACCATGCCCCAGAATGGAGACCAGCTGTAAATCCAGCCACGGCTCTGGTTAAAAGCTGCATTCTACTGACCTTCATTGGGACTTCAGGAGAGGGCAAAGAGAAATTTCCATCTGGGGATCAGATAGAAAGACCCAAAGGAATTTACAGAAACATGCAGATGGCACAGCTGAGGAATCCCAGCTCATCAAAGTGGGATGAACGGCCTTGTATCTCTTCCTGCACAGCTGTCCTGATGGGGTCTGGAAAGCCAATGTAGGGGGAGGGAGGAAGAGAAAGGGAAAGGAGAGCCCAGCTCTTCCTATCCAACCCCTATGAAAGAGGAGAGACAGAGACACAGAGAGAGGGAGAGAGAGAGGAGGGAGAGAGAAAGAAAGAAAGAGACAGAGAGAGAGAGGGAAAGAGAGAGAGAGAGAGAGAGAGAGAGAGAGAGAGAGAGAGAGAATCTTCAAACCCATCCTCACTCTTTTCTGGTGTTAATAGATAGCTGTCTCCCCTAAAGTTAAGGCCAATTGTAGCAAGGAATTGACCAAGAGAAGCTCCTTGGAGAAAAACCGATAAAGGTGCCTGAGGGTAAAAAGCCCCATGTGGCATATTACTTCTGGCTCTTCCTTGCTTTCCTACAGAACAGGTGATAAAGCCCATTTCCATCTAGGAGAGTGGTGGTGTACTACAGGGATGGAATATTGTATATACCATCAGAAACTGCTGTTTTGCTTTAATTATTTTATTTAGTTGCAAAGATTTTTGTTATTGTTCAGTCGTTTCAGTCATCTCCAACTCTTTGTGATCTCATTTAGGGTTTTCTTGGCAAAGATACCAGAGTGGTTTGCCATTTCCTTCTCTAGATCATTTTACAGATGAGGAAACTGAGTCAAACAGAGTGAAGTGACTTGCCCAAGGTCATCCATCTAGTAAGTGTCTGAGGCCAAACTTGAACTCAGGAAGAAGACTGTTCCTGATTCTGGACCTAGTATTCTATTCATTGTACCACCTGAGCTCCAACAGAAGAGAATTAACTGAGGACATTTCTTTTCAAGTTAGATTAGAAATGACTACAGTAGGGGCAGCTAAGTGGTACAGTAGATAAAGCACCACCCCTGGATTCAGGAGGACCTGAGTTCAAATCCAGCCTCAGACACTTGACACTTACTAGCTGTGTGACCCTGGGCAAGTCACTTAACTCCAAATGCCTCACAAAAATAAATAATGTTTTTAAAAAGAAAGAAGCAAAAGAAATGACTACAGTAGGCATTAGGTTCCAGAACATTAAGGATCATGGCTATCTAACCTTTAAATCTCATCCAGCACCCACATAGTACTCTGCACATAGTAGGTGCTTTATAAATATTCAACTGAATTGAAGTAGAGCTTTCCCCACCTCTTACTTGCTCTGTATAGATTTTTTATCATTGCTTATATTGAAATGTTTTCATTTAGTTTCGTTTTTGGCAGCAATGTGTACTCATCTAATAAACATGTATCATATTACAATTCTGAATAAATACAGAAATGATTAGAAAACAGAGGGGCTTAGTGAGTCTTTTTCTGAAAGTCAATCCAGATGTTTGGGGAGATCTCATGGGCTCAGGGTTCTAAGTGACTCGTCTGGGCCTGACTTTGAACTGTGTCGATTCTGACTTTTCAAAGACGTCCATCATCTGGCCTTGCCCTGATCCCCAGGATACACCCGCCTCTCTAATCAGGACCACTTCCTTACAGCCTTTTCGCTTCACACCTCATCCCCATGTTTATTTCCATTTCAGTGCTTTTACTCATATTGCTCTTTCTGTCCTCCCCTCTCTAGCCCCTTTAAATGAACTTGTCAAGTGAAAGAGGACTGAGCTGGGAGACAAAGACGTAAGCTGAAGTCCTGTTTCCAAGTCACTAATATTTATTTCTATGGAAGTTTCAGTTCTATCAAGGGCTTATCTCCAGTACCTCTATCTCTCTCTATCCTCCCAATATATCACCTCTAAACATATGAGTTCAAAATCAGACATTGGAGCAGAATTTATATGCCTTAGCAATATCTAACTTTATGGAAGCTAGGTTACATACTGGTTAGAGTACTGGGCCTGGAGTCAGGAAGACCTGGGTGCAAATCTGACCTCAGATACCCACAAGCTATGGGACTCTGGGCAAATCCCTTAACTTCCTTCTTTTTTTTTGTGAGGCAATTGGGGTTGAGTGACTTGCCCAGGGTCACACAGCTAGTAAGGATTAAGTGTCTGAGGCCGGATTTGAACTCGGGTCCTCCTGACGCCAGTGCCAGTGCTCTATCTACTGCACCACCTAGCTGCCCCTAAATCCCTTAACTTCTGTTTGCTTCAGTTTGTTCAACTGTAAAATGGGAATAATAATAGCACCTGCCTCACAGTCATTGTGGGGATCAAATAAAGTAATTTTTTTAAGTACACAGAGGGGCAGCTAGGTGGCGCAGTGGATACAGCACTGGCCCTGGATTCAGGAGGGCCTGAGTTCAAATCTAGCCTCAGACACTTGACACTTACTAACTGTGTAACCCTGGGCAAGTCACTTAACCCTCATTACACTGCAACAAAAAAAAAAGTGCTTAGTATAATGCTTGACCTATAGCAGATGCTAAATTAATGCTTAGTATCACTTTTTTTTTTTTGGTGGGGCAATTGGGGTTAAGTGACTTGCCCAGGGTTATACAGCTAGTAAGTGTCAAGTGTCTGAGGCTGGCTTTGAACTCCAGTCCTCCTGAATCCAGGACCGGTGCTTTATCCACTGTGCCACCTAGCTGTCCCTAGTATCACTTTTTTTTTTTTTTTTTTTAGTGAGGCAATTGGGGTTAAGTGACTTGCCCAGGGTCACACAGCTAATAAGTGTCAAGTGTCTGAGGCTGGATTTGAACTCAGGTACTCCTGAATCCAGGGCCGGTGCTTTAACCACTGCGCCATCTAGCTGTCCCTAGTATCACTTTTAATATCCAAAAAATAATGGCAACGGTGATCTTAGACATGGAAATGGTAAAAATAGGTGGGATTAAGAGAGAAGCAAGGGGAAAATATATTTTGTTCAAAGGTAACGTAGGTAATGATTTTTCCAAAAGAAAAGCATACCTGATTAAAATACATAAGCTGTGGGGCAGCTAGGTGGTGCAGTGGATAGAGCACTAGCCTTGGATTCAGGAGTATCTGAGTTCAAATCTGACCTCAGACACTTAACTCTTACTAGCTGTGTGACCCTGGGCAAGTCACTTAATCCCAATTGCCTCACACCAAAAGAACAAAACAAAACAAAAAAATACATAAGCTGAATAGCATAACATTTAAGTGTTTAAAAGAAAAATTAACTGTGTTCTAGGAAGGTGAAGACAAGTCAATAGTTGTTAGAGATTTAAACTTGCCTCTTTCAGATAAATCCAACTGAAAAATAAAGAAGCAGCTAAATATTTGAGCACAATATTTGACAAATTACTTTGAGCAAGTCACTTCACTTCTCTGCACCTCAACTTTTTAAATCAGTCAGTCAGCATTTTTAAACACTTATTAAGTTCCAGGCAGTGTGCCAAGTGCTAGGGATTAGAAAAACTATAAAACATACCCTGCCCTCAAGGATCTCACATTCTAATAGTGAAACAAAATGTGTGTGCATATGTGTGTATATATGTATGTATAAATATACATGTGTGTATAGACACATATATGTTTGTTTATGCACATACATCTGCATATATATGTACACACAAATATATACAGTTTAAATGAAAGGTATTCCATAAGGGAAGATGCTGGGCTGGAGGGAGGGCTGGGAAAAACCAGCAAAGGGTGGGATTTGAGATGAGTCACAGAGTTCTTAACCTTTTCTCTGTCATGGAACCCTTTGGCAATTTAGGGAAGCCTATGGATCTCTTCTCAGAGTAACACTTTGAAATCCATAAAGTTAAATATATATAGGATTACAAAGAAAGACACATATTGAAATACAAGTGTCGAAATATTTTTTTTAAAGTTCACAGACTCCAGGTGAAAAACTTTTGGTCTTAAAAGAAGTTAGGGAAGTCAAGAAGTGGGAATGAAAACAGGGAGAATTCCAGGCATGCCAGAAGCCAGTGAAAATGAACGAAGGTGGGGCAGCTAGGTGGCACAGTGGATAGAGCACCAGCCCTGGATTCAGGAGGACCTGAGTTCAAATCTGGCCTCAGACACTTAACACTTACTAGCTGAGTGACCCTGGGCAAGTCACTTAACCCCAATTGCCTCACCAAAAAAAAAAAAAAAAAAGAAGAAGAAGAAGAAGAAGAAGAAGAAGAAGAAGAAGAAGAAGAAGAAGAAAATAAGAAAATGAATGAAGGGGCAGGGCAGCTAGGTGGCACAGTGGATAAAGCACTGGCCTTGGATTCAGGAGGACCTGAACTCAAATCTGGCTTCAGACACTTGACACTTACTAGCTGTATGACCCTGGGCAAGTCACTTAACCCCAATTGCCTCACTAAAAAAAAAGAAAAAAGAAAATGAATGAAGGGGCAGCTAGATGGCGAAGTGGATAAAGCACCAGTCCTGGAGTCAGGAGGATCTGAGTTCAAATTTGACCTCAAATCTAGCTGTGTGACCATGGGAAAGTTATTTAATCCTCAGTGCCTCAAAAACAAAAAATGCCTGGAGCCAAGAGATAGTGTTTTTTATGTGAAGAATGGCAAGGAGGCCAGTGTTGCAGCATCAGCAAGAACATGGAGAAGAGCACTGTGTAAGAATCCTGAAAAGATATAAAGCAGTCATATGGTGAAGGGCTTTCAAAGCCAAGCAGAGCATTTTATATTTGATTCTGGAGGTAATTAAGAGTCACTGGAGTTTATTGAGGAGGAGGGTGACGTGGTCAGTCAAGTACTTTAGGAAGATTAATTTGATAGTTAAGTGGAGACTGTCTGGAGGGGGTAGAGACTTGAAACAGTCAAATCAACCAGCATGCTATTTTAATAGTCAAGGTGTGAGATGATGAGGACTTACAGCAGAGTGTCAACTGTGTGAGTAGAGGTGAAGGAACATATATGAGAGATGTTTGGAAGATGGAAATAACAAGACCTGGAAGCAAATCGCATATGTGTGATGAGTGGAAAAGAGGAAACAAAGATGATAGTGGGGTCTTTAAGCTGGGTGACTGGAAGGATGTTGATTCCTCAATAGCAGTAAGGAAGTTGGGAAGAGGAGAGGGTTTGGGTGGGGGAGAAAATCAGTTTTGTTTTGGATATGTTGTGTTTTAAATGTCTACAGGACATCCAAGAAGTTATATATGACTATACCTCAGGAGACAAAACAGTGCTGGAAATATGGGGAATAATTAGCTTTAGAAATGATCATCAAATCCATGGGAGTCGAGGGGATCACCAAGCAAACTAGTATACAGGGAGAGGAGACTCCAAGATAGAGTCTTGGGGGATACTGATGGTTAATGGGCATGACCTGGATGGCAATCCAGCAAAGGAGACTGAGAAGGAGAGAAGAGGCAAGCAGGAGAACCTGGAGAGAGCAGTGCCCCAAAAGCATAAAGAGGAGAGTCTCCAGGAGAAGAAAGAGATCCATGATATCAAAGGCTGCAGAGAATAATGGGGATAAAGAAAAGGCCATTTGATTTGGCTACTAAAGCATCATGGGTAACTTGATGAGGTTGGAAGCCATATCGTAGGGGTTCTAGAAAAGGATGATAAAAAGAGGGAATGGAAACAGTTTAGTGATGAAGGGAAGGAGAGATATATAAAGATAATTTGTGGAGATGATAAAGGGTCTTTTAAAAATGGGGTAGATGTGGGTGCGTGTGTAGGCAACAAAGAAGGAGCCAGTAGACAAGGAGAGATTAAGGGCAAGAGAGTGGGAATGTTAGCTAAGGCTATCTGCTTTAGAAGATGAGAAGCAATTGACCCAGATGCAATTACAAAATACCAGTCCAGTTCTTACCAATCTGATTTAATTTTGTGACTTTTTATGTTAAGGCAAAAGTGGTATGTGTTGGATCTGCTTAAGATGCAATTCTAAGAAGTCTCTTGAATCCAGATGAAATCAGTGATTTCAAAGTTCTCTGCCATCACATAGACTTAAAGTTGAAATGTACCTTAAAGGTCATTGGGTCCAATTCCTTCCCCTTTTTACAGGGGAGGAAACTGAGGACCACAGAAGTAAAGTGGCTAGCCCAAAAATACACAGGTAGTGTGAGGCAGAACCAGGATTCCAATCTGGATCCTCTCAGCCTCCTAAACCAGAAATTTCACAGGTGCTAGTAGAAACTCTACACTTCAATGATCCTTTTCCTAGCTTCCCTGCCTCATCAATTAATGCAAGAACATTATTCCTGCTTTACCATGCATGCTGAAATAATAACAATGTTATGTTTGAGAAGATGGGCTTGGGAATATAACAGCCCTTCACACTATGAGAATATATAATCACACCACCTTAATTGCCAGTTAATCACACCTGACAAGATTCATCCCAGAGTGATTAACTTTTATGACCAAATTATAAATTTTGGAAGGTAAAGGAATAAAATGGAAAAATGCAATGGACCATCAGAAGCCCAGTGGTAATATGCAAATTTGGCATCATAGTTGAAACTGAACAGGGTGTCAAGGATTGTTCATACTCCGGTTTCTTATATCATTCTTTTCAATAGTAATATTCAATTTGTCTTTTGGAAATTAAGGATGACAGAGTATGCAGTCTTAACTTTAGAGCTGGAAGGGACCTTAGAAGCCATCAAGTCCAACATTTTCATTTACAGATGTGGAAACTGAGGCCAGGGAGGATAAGTGATGTACTTAAGGCAACATAGGTACTAAGACTTTCATATAAACAAACATTCATATAGCACCTACTATGTGCCAGGCACTCTGCTGAGCACTTTTCAGAGATTATCTCATTTATACCCATGTCTTCTCATGCCAGAGTCATGGTACCATACTCCACCTCTATCCTGAGATCAGTTCCTTGAAAAACATTATCCATAGCTGGTACTCGGTACATGGCCCTTGAATTGGACTGGTTTGAACCAGAGGAAGGATTCCCAGGGTCAAAGGGGAATAACATCGGTGGTACAGGCCAATGCCTACAGTGGGCTAGGTAACTGGCTATGATGGTTCCTCCAGCAGGAGAAAAATTTCAGACAGCAGAGGGGAGTAGTGGAAGTGATGCCCCCCACAAAAAAAAAAGAAAAGTAGAAAAGAAAGAGGAAAGGATCCCAGATGCATCAATAAATGCATAAAAGAGAATAGAAGGAAGATCAGAAGGTGACAAAGACAAGCAAGACAGATTTGAAACTAATGTGGAATTTATCATGTGTGTATATGATATATAACATGTAATCTGTCTTGCTTGTCTTTATATGTATATAAGCTAAGCATAATAGAGATTCTCCATTTCAAGTACAATCCTATTTTTTCTTTTAAAAATATTAATATCTAACATGTATATAGCAACTTAAGGCTTACAAAGTACTATTGCATATGTTAACTCTTTTACTCTTTGAAGATTCTATGATATGGTTGCTATTATTTCCCTTATTTTACAGAGAAGACTGAGGCTTGAAAGACCTTAAGTGACTTGCTATGGGTAACTCTGAGGTAGGATTTGAACTCAGATCTTCCTGAGTCCAAGTCTAGCATTCCATCCATTGTGCAATCCAGATACAAATACTTAAAATTATCTGTTTGTAATAATAATAATAATAATAATAAAATTAAAGTTATTTTAAATTATCATGATCAGCACCTAAAGGGAAGAGAGTTAGTAGCCTGTGAGCACTACTGATTTACAAACTACCTTCAGGAAGTTCTGCCCAAATAAAAGATGGAGGAGAATCATCATGGTGCTACTTAGGAATGGAGATTCGGAGCATTGTCTAAAACTCAGATTTGAGACTATGACTCATGGTACCATCAGGTTGGCAGAAAGGTAAAACAGTGAATAGAGTGCCTGGCCTGAGTTCAAATCTGATTTCAGAACACTTGCCAGCCTTGTGAACCTGGGCAAGTCATTTAACCCTGTTTGCCTCAGTTTCCTTATCTGTAAAATGAGCTGAAGAAGGCAATGGCAACCCACTCCAGTATCTTTGATCAGAAAACCCCAAATGGGGTCACAAAGAGTCAGACACAAGTGAAATGACTCGGCAACAAAAGCATAAGGTTACCTTTTTTTCATTTTTGTGAATTGTATGACTCCCTACTTATTTTCTCCGTGGAAATTAAGCTGAATCATTTCATTGCTATAGATACTCAGCCATGCGGGGGGTGGGGTATAACTCAGGAAGAGTTGGGGAGAGATTAAATTACCATTCCTGGGGGGCGGAGCCAAGATGGCGGAGAGGAAGCAGCAAGCTGCCTGAGCTCTCCTTCTGTTCCCTCAAAACGAACATTAAATCAAGTCTCTGGACGGATTCTGAAACTACAGAACCTGCAAAGAGACAGAGAGACATAGTCCTCCAACCAGAGATAATTTAGAAGACTTCAGGAAAAGGTCGGTCTGACTCGGGCAAAAGGGAGGCCCGGCGCTGGGTCGGGGCAAGTCAGCAGGAGCTGCGGGCCACAGCCGGACAACTGAGGCTCCCGGAACCTGGTTCAAAAATCTGGTGGCCAAGAAGGACAGTGGAAAAACCTACCTGCACCGGCCGGGAGGGAGACGAACGGGTCAGGCCGGGGTCTGGCGCCTGGCTGGCCGAGCGCAATCAGACAGGAAGTGCAGGGCGGGGGATCTCCACACACCATAAAGGCCTCAGAGTAAAAGCCGGCCACACAGCACCTATACCCCGGCACAAGAAGCCCAAAACAGGGACCCTGGTGCCCCCAGAGCAGACCTCAACTTAAAGAATAAATAAATAAGCTGCAATAATGAGTAAGAAGCAAAAAAGAGCCCTCTCCATTGAGAGCTTCTGTATCAATAGGGAAGAAGCCAACACAAAATCAGATGAGGACAATAGCCTCAAATTGTCTACATCTGAAGCCTCACAAGGGAAGGTGAATTGGTCGCAAGAACAAAAAGCCTTCCTGGAAGAGCTCAAAAAGGATTTTAAAAATCAATTGCAAGAGGTAGAAGAAAAAATGGGGAGAGAAATGAAAGCAAAACAAGAAAACTATGAAAAAAGAATCAGCAGCTTGGAAAAGGAAGCTGAAGAAAACAAAACCTTAAAAAATTCATTTGGCCAAATGGAAAAAAAGCTGCATAATCTCACTAAAGAAAACAATACCTTAAAAAATTCACTTAGCCAAATGGAAAAAAAGGTACATAATCTCACTGAAGAAAACAATGCCTTAAAAATTAAAGTGGGACAGTTGGAAGATAAGGAATCCATGAGACACCAGGAATCAGTCAAGCAGAATAAAAAAAATGAAAAAATAGAAGAAAATGTGAAATACCTCATTGGAAAGACAACTGATCTGGAAAACAGATCGAGGAGAGACAATTTGAGAATCATTGGACTGCCTGAAAGCCATGACCAGAAAAAGAATCTAGACACCATATTCCAGGAAATTATTAAGGAGAACTGCCCTGATATCATAGAATCAGAGGATGAAATCATCATTGAAAGAATCCACCGATCACTTCCTGAAAGAGACCCCAAAAGGAAAACTCCAAGGAATATTGTAGCCAAATTCCAGAATTATCAGGTGAAGGAGAAAATACTCCAAGCAGCCAGAAAGAAGCAATTTAAATATCATGGAGCCACAGTCAGGATTGCTCAGGACCTGGCAGCTTCAACATTAAAGGACCGCAAGGCTTGGAATATGATATTCCAGAAAGCAAAGGAGCTTGGATTGCAGCCGAGAATCTATTACCCAGCAAAAATGTGCATTTTCTTTCAGGGGAAAAGATGGACATTTAATGACATTGGGGACTTTCAATCTTTCCTGGTGAAAAGACCAGAACTGAATAGAAAATTTGATCTCAATATACAAGACTCAAGAGAAACTTAAAAAGGTAAACAGAGGGGGAAAAAAAAAGTTACCCTATTAGGTTAAACTGTTTATATCCCTACACAGGAAGATAATACTCATAACTCTTAAGAACTATAAATGTATTTGGGCAGAGAGAAGGACTTTATATAGAGGGTATAAATATAAATTGTCTTTGATGTGATGATACAAAAGAATTAAGGGGTTAAAAAGGGAGTCTATGGGGAGGAGAGGAAAGGGGAGGTGGAATGGGATGAATTATATCATATGAAGAGGTGGAAAAAAACCTATTACAATAGAGGGAAAGAAAGGAGGGGGGAACATTTTTTCAACCCTATTCTCATTAGATTTGACGCAAAGAGGGAATAACATATACATTCATTGGGATAAAGAAACTTAACTCATTCTTTAGGGAAACAAAAGGGGAAGGGAAAGGGGGGGACTGATAGAAGGTAGGACAAAAGCAAGGGAGAAAAGGGTAAAGAAAAGAGAGGGGGTGATAAAAAGGGAGGGCAGATCGGGGGAGGCAGGGGTAAGAAGTAAAACGTCGGTGAGGAGGAATAGGGTGAAAGAAGGGGGGGAAGTACAAAGGGGGTAAATAGAATGGAGGGGAATAGACAGTCAGTAATAATAACTGTGAATGTGAATGGGATGAACTCTGCTATAAAACGGAAGTGAATTGCAGAGTGGATTAAAAACCAGAACCCTACAATATGCTGTTTATAAGAAACACATTTGAAGCAGAGAGATACACACAGAGTAAAGGTAAAAGGCTGGAGCAGAATATATTATGCCTCAGCTAAAGTAAAAAAGGCAGGGGTAGCAATCCTTATCTCAGACAAAGTGCAGGCAAAAATAGATCTCATTAAAAGAGATAAGGAAGGAAATTACATCTTACTTAAAGGTACTATAGATAATGAAGTAATATCAATATTAAATATATATGCGCCAAGTGGTATAGCATCCAAGTTCTTAGAGGAGAAGTTAAATGAGTTACAAGAGGAATTAGACAGTAATACTATACTAGTGGGGGATCTGAATCTCCCCCTCTCAGAATTAGATAAATCTAGCCAAAAAATAAATAAGAAAGAAGTAAAAGAGGTGAATAGATTACTAGAAAAGTTAGACATAATAGATGTCTGGAGAAAATTGAATGGGGATAGAAAGGAATATACCTTTTTCTCAGCAGTACATGGCACATTTTCAAAAATTGACCATGTATTAGGGCACAAAAACATCATAGTCAAATGTAGAAAGGCAGAAATAGTAAATGCATCCTTCTCAGATCATGATGCAATAAAAATTACATGTAAGAAAGAGCCAGGGAAAAGTAGAATGAAAATCAATTGGAAACTAAATAATTTCATTCTAAAGAATGAATGGGCCAAACAAGAAATCATAGAAATAATCAATAACTTTATCCAAGAGAATGACAATAATGAGACAACATACCAAAATCTATGGGATGCAGCCAAAGCAATGCTTAGGGGAAAATTTATAGCTCTAAATGCTTACATGAAAAAGAAAGAGAAAGAGGAGATTAATGAATTGGGCATGCAACTTAAAAAGCTAGAAAAAGAACAAATTAGAAATCCTCAATTAGACACTAAATTAGAGATCCTGAAAATTAAAGGAGAAATTAATAAGATTGAAAGCAAAAAAACTATAGAATTAATCAATAAAACTAAAAGCTGGTTTTATGAAAAAACCAATAAAATAGATAAAATATTGGTTAATTTGATTTAAAAAAAAAGAAGAAAACCAAATTACCAGTATCAAAAATGAAAAGGGTGATGTTACCACCAATGAAGTGGAAATTAAAGCAATAATTAGGAAATATTTTGCCCAACTGTATGCCAATAAATTTGACAATCTAAATGAAATGGATGAATATTTACAAAAATACAAAATGCCCAGGTTATCCGAAGAGGAAATAAAATCCTTAAATAAACCTATATTAGAAAAAGAAATTGAACAAGCTATTAATGAACTCCCTAAGAAAAAATCCCCAGGGCCAGATGGGTTTACGGGTGAATTTTACCAAACATTTAAAGAACAATTAATTCCAATATTATACAAATTATTTGGAAAAATAGGTGAAGAAGAAGTTCTACCAAATTCGTTTTATGACACAAATATGGTGGTGATACCAAAACCAGGCAAAGCAAAAACAGAGAAAGAAAATTATAGACCAATTTCCCTAATGAATATTGATGCTAAAATCTTAAATAAGATATTAGCAAGGAGATTACAGCAAGTGATCACCAGGATAATACACTATGACCAGGTGGGATTTATACCAGGAATGCAGGGCTGGTTCAACATTAGGAAAACTATTAACATAATCAACCACATCAATAAGAAAACCAACCAAAATCATATGATTATCTCAATAGATGCAGAGAAAGCTTTTGACAAAGTACAGCACCCATTCCTAATAAAAACACTAGAGAGTTTAGGAATAGGGGGAGCTTTCCTTAGAATAATAAACAGTATCTACCTAAAGCCATCAGCAAGTATTATATGCAATGGAGATAAATTAGAGGCCTTCCCAATAAGATCAGGGGTGAAACAGGGATGTCCATTATCACCCCTATTATTTAATATTGTTCTAGAAATGTTAGCTTTAGCAATCAGAGAAGAGAAAGGAATTAAAGGAATTAGAATAGGCAAGGAGGAAACAAAACTATCACTCTTTGCAGATGATATGATGGTATACTTAAGGAATCCTCAAGAATCAAGTCAAAAATTACTTGAAACAATTAACAACTTTAGCAAAGTAGCAGGATATAAAATAAATCCACATAAATCATCAGCATTTCTATACATGACCAACAAAGTCCAGCAGCAAGAGATAGAAAGAGAAATTCCATTTAAAGTAACGGTAGATAATATAAAATACTTGGGAGTCTACTTGCCAAGACAAACCCAGGAACTCTATGAACACAACTACCAAACACTCTTCACACAAATCAAATTAGATCTAAATAATTGGAAAGATATCAATTGCTCATGGATAGGCAGAGCTAATATAGTAAAAATGACAATACTGCCTAAATTAATTTACTTATTCAGTGCCATACCAATCAGACTACCTAAAAATTATTTTATAGAGCTAGAAAAAATAATAACAAAATTCATCTGGAAAAACAAAAAATCAAGAATATTCAGGGAAATAATGAAAAAAAATTCACAGGAAGGTGGGTTAGCGGTACCAAACCTGGAGCTTTACTATAAAGCGGCAGTCATCAAAACTATCTGGTACTGGCTAAAAAATAGAGTGGTAGATCAATGGAATAGGCTAGGCTCAGGAAATGCAGTCGTAAATGACACTAGTAATGTAGTGTTTGATAAACCCAAAGACTCCAGCTTCTGGGATAGGAACTCAGTATTTGACAAAAACTTCTGGGAAAACTGGAAGATAGTATGGCAGAAATTTGGCATAGACCAACATCTTACACCTTATACTAAAATAAGGTCAAAATGGATACATGATTTAGACATAAGAGGTGATACCATAGGTAAATTAGGAGAGAAAGGAAGAGTGTACCTATCAGATCTTTGGAAAGGAAAACAGTTTTTGACCAAACAAGAGATAAAGTATATTATAAAATGCAAAATGGATGATTTTGATTATATTAAATTAAAAAATTTTTGTACAAACAGAAGCAATGCATCCAAAATTGGAAGGGAGGCAGAAAACTGGGAAACAATTTTTGAGGCCAGTGCTTCTGATAAAGGCCTCATCTCTAAAATATATAGGGAATTAAATCAAATTTATAAGAATCCAAGTCATTCCCCAATTGAGAAATGGTCAAAGGATATGAACAGGCAGTTTTCTGATGAAGAAACCAAAGCTATCTATTCCCATATGAAAAAATGCTCTAAATCTCTAATGATTAGAGAGATGCAAATTAAAACAACTCTGAGGTACCACCTGACACCTATCAGATTGGCTAAAATGACAAAAAAGGAAAATAATAAATGTTGGAGAATCTGTGGGAAAATTGGAACACTAATGCATTGTTGGTGGAGCTGTGAGCTGATCCAACCATTCTGGAGAGCAATTTGGAATTATTCCCAAAGGGCAATAAAGCTGTGCATACCCTTTGACCCAGCAATTCCACTTTTAGGTCTTTTGCCCAAAGAAATCATGGAAGGGGGAAAGGGACCCACATGTACAAAAATATTTATAGCCGCTCTTTACATGGTAGCAAGGAATTGGAAGTTGAGGGGGTGCCCATCAATTGGGGAATGGCTGGACAAGTTGTGGTATATGAATACAATGGAATACTATTGTGCTGTAAGAAATGATGAGCAGGAAGAGTTCAGAGAAACCGGGAGGGTCTTACGTGAGCTGATGATGAGTGAGATGAGCAGAACCAGAAGAACATTGTACACAGTATCATCAACATTGAGTGTTGACCTACTGTGATGGACTATATGCTTCTCACCAATGCAATGGTACAGAAGAGTTCCAGGGAACTCATGATAGAAGAGGATCTCCAAATCCAAGAAAAAAAAAGAAAAAAAGAACTGTGGAGTATAGATGCTGATTGAACCATATTATTTCTTTTGTTTTGGGTGCTGTTGTTTTTTTTTTTCTATTTTGAGGTTTTGCATCACTGCTCTGATTTTTTCTCTTGTAACAGGATTAGTGCAGAAATAGGATTAATGTTATTATGTGTATATATATGTGTGTGTATATATCTATATCTATATCTATATGTATAGAGATATATAGACATAACCTATATCAGATTACCTGCTGTCTAGGGGAGGGGGGAGGGAGGGGAGGGAGGGAGAAAAATCTGAAATTGTAAAGCTTGTATAAACAAAAGTTGAGAACTATCTTTACATGTAATGGAAAAAATAAAATACCTTATACATTAAAAAAGAAAATTACCATTCCTAGGAGCCCCCATTATTCCTGTCTATAGATTGTAGGAGTGGGCTGTCAACTGCTAGTGTCAGTTAATATCAACCAGAAACTACTTACTATCATAAGATCATCCATAAGGCATCCAGTGTCATCACCAGCACAGGTGAAGAGGGAAGCATGTGGGAATGGTAGCCTGACATAAGACAGAACTCTGGATAGGCACCTCCAGCCTCCGAGCCTGTGTAAAATCCACATCCTAGTTCACTTGTGACTGATTTCTCTTCAGTTCTCTCAGTTCCTACACCATACCCCTGAATCTTAGAGCTGCAGCTGCAGAAAACCCACTCTGCTTTGGTCCACTACAAGAGATCACCACTGGGAGGCAGTGTGGTGTAGCACTAAGAGCCCAAGAACTGGGGTCAGAGGAAGCCTTTGCTAAGCTCTTGTCTGCCACTCGCTAGTTATGTAGCCTCAGGCAAATCGTTTCCATTCTCTGAGATTCATTTTCTTTACCTAAGAATCAAAGACATTGGACTAAATGACCTCTAAAGTCCCTTCCTGTTCTAAATCTCTGAACCGTTCATCGTTGGTGCAGCTTCAGAGCTTCCCTTGTTCAACTCCCTCTGGGACACTGTGCTGGAATCTAGCCTAGGCAGCTAAGTGGGTCAATGGATGGACCACAGGAAGAGAAGACAAATTCAAATCCAACCTCAGACACAAGCTTACCCTCTGTATGCCGCATCTCTGTTGTCTGTAAAAAGAGGATGATTTCTAAGAATATAATAATAATAACATCGCCCACAGTTGTTATGAGAATCAAATTAAAGGAGGAAAGCGATAAGTATTTATATAGCACCTGCTATGTGTCAGGCATTGTGCTAAGCACATTTTAAAAATATTATCTTATTTGAGACATGTTGCAGACCTTAAAGCACTAGAAGCATTGTAGCTCTTACTATTACTGCCCATGCTAGTCCGTACCATTATGCACTGCATGGATGGTGATGAAGGAGGCATTTCCTTTCCTTCATTTGGCCACAATGGGGCTGGACCTCTAAGGATTTCATAAGCATAGGAAATTCTGAGTATGAAAACTCCCTTCACCAAACCAGATCAGCCACTCAGTGATAAATTACAGTTTTACAGAGTTACCTAGGAATCTGAGAGGTTAAGGGACTCACCCATGACATGGCCAGTGTGTGTTACAGACAGGACTTGAACCCAAATCTTCAGGAGTCTGAAGCCTGGCTCTCTTAGCCAATACTTTCATTCTGTTTCTCGCCTCTCACAGTGAAGGTAAAAGAGCAGAGGGAAGTATGACCTAAATACATTATTTTAGGAATAGGCACTGGCTCTTGTTTTTCAGTTATACCTCACTCTTCATGACACTATTTGAGGTTTTCTTGGCAGAGATATTGGAGTAGATTGCCATCTCTTTCCCCAGCTCATTTTACAGATAAAAAAACTGAGGCAAAAATGTAAGTGACTTCCCCAGAGTCACACAGATAATAAGTGTCTGTAGCTATATTTGAACGCAGGTCTTACTGACTCCAGGACCAGTGCTCTATCCATTTTGCCACCAAGCTAGCATTAAAAATAAGGGGGGGGGGGTGCAGCTAGGTGGCGCAGTGGATAGAGTACCGGCCCTGGATTCAGGAGTACCTGAGTTCAAATCCGGCCTCAGACACTTGACACTATCTGTGTGACCCTGGGGAAGTCACTTAACCCCCATTGCCCCACAAAAGAAAAAAAAAATCCTCCACCAGACCCTATCATCCCTCATGTTATCATCCTCTGTCTCTCCTCTCTTTCTCAGACAATTCCTATCAAAGATGTCATCACTCATTGCCTCTAATTCCTTATCTTTCACTCCTTAAAATTCTACAATCTGGGTTCCTATCTCATGATAAATAAAATCAGTGTCTCCAACTTTAGCAGCAGATCTTTCAATTGTGAAATTGAACATTTTTTTCCAATCCCCAATTCTTCTCAAACTCTCTGCTCTGTTGGTAACCTTCTCTTGGACACACTATCATCACTGGGATATCATGTCAATCCTCACTCTTGATTATCCTGCCTCTCTATCTGGTCCCCTTCAGTCTCCTTTGCTAGATCATCATGCTAGTAATTTCCCAAGGTTCTGTTCTGGCTTCTCTTCTTCCCAGTAATCCCATTTCATGCCTTCCATAATCAAATCATTATTTCATCTCCTTACTGATAACTTGGATTCCATCTCTGAGTCCCTCAGCTTTGGGAAATCAGCCTTATTTTGCCAGGGATATAGGCATCTATACTATTTCCTAGCCCTCTGAACATCCCTTGGCACCTGAATCTCGTCCCTGCTCATATATATTTTCCAGCACCCTGATTTGCTGAAGTAAGTTAGAAACTAAGTTCCCTGTGGGCTTATATTTGTCTTACTTACGTATATTTGTATTCCTAGTGGATAATGTAGTGCCTAGCATATAGAAAGTATTTAATAAATGCTGTCTCTTCCCTTATCTGTCTACATCCTCTCAGTGACTTCATCAACTACCACAGGTATAATTGTCATTTCTGCAGATAAGTATATGACCTCAATCTCTTCCCAAAACTTCACTCCTGCATCACTAATTTTCTGCCAGATGTTTCAAATTGGCTGTCCCATAGACATCTTAAATTTGTTATATCCAAAACAGAACTCATGATCTTTCTCCCTAACCTTCACCTTTTCCAAATCTCCCTATTTCTCTCAGAGGCACAAGCATTTTCCCTAACTCCCAGATTCATAACTTCAGCATCATCCTCAACCCTTTGCTCTCCCCCACTTCACGTACCTGAGCAGTTACCAAATCTTGCTTTTTCTTCCTCCATGACATCTTTCAGATCTGACCCTTTCTCTACTCAAATCTCCACAACCCCAATTCAGGTTTTTATTACCTCTTACCTAGAATACTGTGGTGGTCTCCTAATTGGGCTCCCTGCCTCCTATCTCCCCTCTGTGATCCATCATTCTTGTTGCTGATCCTCCCCAAGAGCAGAGCTGACCCTCCTCAAAAAACTTGGATAAAACATAAATTCTCTGTTTGCTTTTAAAGCTCTTCGTGTGCATTCTTCTCCTCCTGAAATGCCATCCAATCAAGCTGGTCTTTTCTCTGTTCCTTCTATCCAATACTCGATCCCTGTAGCTCTTGAATTCTTGACATGATTGCTCCAAAAAACATCCAATACTCTATCGCTCCTCTCCATGCCTTCATTCTGGCTATCTTGTCTGAACTGCTGTCATCAGTTAATCAGTGAGGGAGCAACCTCATTAAGAACACCAAAAATAAGCTGTCATGGATTCCATTTGAATCCTGTTTCTCACTAGTTTGGTGACATAACCAAATCATTGTACCTCTCTAAGCCTCAGTTTCCTTACCCCCAAAAAATGATTAGGTTGGACTGGCTGACCTATGAGCTCTGTCTCAGCATTCTGTGTATAATCCTGTAACCAGGTTACCAGGCAGAGGGCAGAAACCAAGGTAAGTCACTGGGCAATAGTCTCAGAAAGTTGGCAATCATTCAAGTCAGGAATACAAGAGATCAGAGATCTCACCTCAGACATTTACTAGCTGTGTGACCCTGAACAAGTCGCTTGCCCCCAATTGCCTTAAACATCCAGAGCCATCTCTAATCATCATGATGTATATCTTACCACTGAACCCAGATGGCTCTGGAGGAGAAAATGAGGTTGATGACCTTGCACAGCCCTCTGTCACTTAAATGCAATTCACTGTAAGTCATGACATCACCCCAACATCATGATCCTCTTCAAGAACAAAGTACAGGGGCAGCAAGGTGGCACAGTGAATAAAGCACCAGCCCTGGATTCAGGAGGACCTGAGTTCAAATCCGGCTTCAGACACTTGACACTTACTAGCTGTGTGACCCTGGGCAACTCACTTAACCCTCATTGCCCTGCAAAAAAAAAAAAAAAAAAAAAAAAAAAAAAAAAAAAAAAAAAAAAACTTGTCAGAAGTTCAAAAGACTGAAGTCAAAGGAAACCTTTACCTAAAAATAAAAAGCCACTAAGTATATAGGTGTATCTGTAGAGAGTGAATAATCTACCATGGGCACTTTTTTTTCAGGACTTGTGGTTTCATTTGTATATTGAGTGTCCAATAAGGAAATCCCATCTACCAAAGTAGATTGCCATCTCCTCTGTGGTTTAGAGTAATAACAGAGAGCTGCCTGGGACTTTGAGAGGTTAAATTATTTATCCAGGATCACATAATCAATCTGAGTCAGAAATAAAGTTTGAACCCAGGTCTTTCTTCACTCTAAGGCTGGATGTCTATTTTACTACTGCCTTTATGGTATAGGGACGTACTACCGTACTATTTCACCAACAGAAGGGGAAATATGCAAAATTTAGAAATTCATTGCAAGATCCATGTGAACTGGTGCAAGAAAAAGAAAACTGAACTATGGAACAGCATACACACTGTAAATACAATAAGGGGACAGTTAGGTGGTAGAGTGGATAGAGTGCTGAGCCTCCAGTCAGGAAGAGCCATCTCCCTGAGTTCAAATCTAGCCTCAGACATTTATTTGCTGTGTGACCTTGGCCAAGTCACTTAACCCTGTTTGCCTCAGTTTCCTCATCTTTAAAATGAGTTGGAGAAGAAAATGGCAAACTACTCCAGTGTCTTTGCCAAGAAAACCCCAAATGGGGTCACAAAGAATCACACATGATTGAAACAACTGAGGGGCAGCTCGGTGGCGCAGTGAATAAAGCACTGGCCTTGGATTCAGGAGGACCTGAGTTCAAATCCAGCCTCAGACACTTGACACTAGCTGTATGGCCCTGGGCAAGTCACTTAAACCTCATTGCCCTGGGGGGAAAAAGAAAAGAAAAAAGAAACAACTGAACAACAACAACAAAAGGGAGAGAGAAAGAGATCTATTTTATTGACATTACTTTCCTTTGAACATTAGCCTCCTCTTATCCTGTATGATTTCATCTTGTAGGAGTTTCCACATATGTTTAAACTCAGATAAAATCAGGAGAATCAGATAAGGACTGGGTAGTTGTAATTAGCTTATGTTAAAACATTGCAGCTCCATACTGTTCTGTGTGGGCTTCTCCCAGAAATGGAGATCAATAACTCTTCCTTCACTCCCTCCCTCCCTCCTCTGATTACCTCGGCACTCAGCACAGCATCACATCCTACTCACCAACTAATTCAGGAGAAAGCAGATGCCTTTCACCAATGAATGGAAAAATCTCCAAATGAGGACCTCTGAAATTTCAAGCAGCAGCAAATTAGGCCCCTGGGGGCTGGGAACTCAGAATATTACCTTGTAAAGCTGTTTTCAAAATGTCTTTCTCTTCTGAAATTCATAGATGTCCATTTATACCTGTCCCCTTCAATATGAAAAAGTCCCCTGGGCTCCTGGAGGTTTTAACATCTTGTTGGCTGGCTAATAAATGTCTTCTCAAGACTTGGCTAGCTCTGCCACTCCAGCAGCAATCCGGGCTGTCTTTGGAGGTGCTGACGTTTCTTGGGGCTTCTTGAAACTGGATAGTTCTCTTTGTAGAGAACAAGGCATGTAGCTACAGCAAATTCAAAGGAAAATACAAAGGAGGTTCACATGAAGGATGCTCAGAATGTTGGATCAACTTGGGAAATTGACATCTGCACCTGAAAACATAAAGCAAGTTTCTGTTGTAATTGATGTGCATTCAAGACTAGTCAAGAAACAGATTGTGATGAGATTTGGGGGGCAGACTTTTATTGATATCTATTGCTTTTATACTCCAATCACTTCCCAGTACATCCACCCTAATGAGTCCTCCTTAGTTACAAAGAAGTTAATCCAAACCATTGACAGTCACCCCATCTGACAGTATATACTCTGCTACATACTCATAGTCCTTCACCCCAAATTTGTTCCCAGTCTTTCCCACACACAAAAAAAGGTTGCTATGAATATTTTGAAACATGTTGGGCCTTTTTTTGTTAGCCTCCTTCTCTTTGTGTGTGCCTCTGTCTCTGTCTCTCCATCTCTGTCTCTCTTTTTCTCTCTGTTCCTGTCTCTCTCTGTGTGTTCCTCTCCTGTTTCTCTCCCTTTCTCTGTCTCTCTGTCTCTCTCTGTCTCTCTCTCCTGGGCAAATATTTGCTGCTCTCATCCTTGTGCTTCCTGTCCCACTTCTACTATGTTAACCAGATAAAGGATTCAGACCTAAAGGGCATTTTTAAAGACACTGCAGGATGTAGGTTGACCCCAGGACTAAGGAATGCTTTGATTCCAAATGTACAAACAAATCAAAGTGTCCAGGATACAAAATCCTAGTGTATCTTTGCCCCAACGATCCTAGTTTCTTCTTTTTCTTTGAAGAGGCGATAAGAGTTAGCAAGCTTCCCAGGATGATTCAGAGATGGTGTGGGAGGGAAGGGAGAGAGTGACTGAACTAGATACCCACCATGCCTAGTTCATTCTCCTTTCCCTTTGTTCTTCTGGATTTTGTTTAGGTTGCAAGCCCCAAAGTCTTGCTGATTGCCCAGGTGATGACACCTTTCCTCCTTAAACCCTTTATTGCACTTTTCATGCACTTTTCATGTAATATTGTCACTAAAAATACTTCAGAGTGGTAAAGTACAAACCTCTGTTTTTCATTTCAAAGCTTTTGTGATCTGGCTCCAATTGATCCTTCCAGATTTACTGCACATCATTTCACTTCACAAAGTATTCCAAGGCCCACTTGAGCTAGTCAATGTCAGTTCTATCTGTCACTTTTGATCTCGCATAATGTTACCTTTATACAGGCTGTCTGCCTTGGCTGGAATGCACTTACTCCTCACCTCTGCCTCTTAGAATCCTTAGCTTCCTTCAAAGAAGCTAGCTCAAGAACACTTCCTATATGAAGCTTTCTTGGTTCCTCAGCTGGGAGTACCTTCCTCCCTTTGAAAAATAAATGAACATGTATTCACAAGTCTAGTCAGGGACCATGCCAATGAACAAGCTTAGGATCACTATTCCTGTGTTTGGAGGGAAAAGGGGAAGCTTTAGGAAGTCACTTTCCGGACACATGTGACTTATCAATGAGGACTTAAAAACACTTTGTAATGCCGAGGCTTCTCCTCCTGGCTACAGGAGAGGAGCTAATGCTTCATGGATGTGTCAAGCCCCATCTTCCACAGCCTCTCTACACCTTTCCTATTGGAATCATGAGTGGAATTCTTTTGAGCTGCTCCCCCAGAACTATGTGGGAAAAGGGCAACTGGCCCCATGCAGCCAGAAGCACTTGGCATCTAAGGTAGATATCCTGTCTACACAAGCTTAAGCCTGGATTTGGGGTGCCTCTTTTGTGATTGTTCCTTCTAGATCTTAGGGGTTTGTGTATCTATCCAAAGATGGACCCATTGAGATGAGGATGAAATGATCCCCTCTGCAATTAGACCTGATGCATGTTATCAGATGAAAACACATCTCTGTTGTTTACTAGATACAACAAAGACCTGGACATCTCCCTAGGTGTGACAGGAAGAATATTCGGATTAGTTCAGTGGCTTGGTCATGCCCTCTGAGGTCTATATCAAATAATCAAGCTAGTCAGAATCAGAGTCCCTGAACCTCAGTTTTGTCATTTGTACAATGAGAGGCTTGGATTGGATGAGCCCAAAGGTCCCCTTCTACTCTCAATCTATGATCCCATGAACATCTCCATCTGTCAGTTTTCTTGCCTGCAAAATTAGCATCACAATATTTAAACATCTTCCTCTTTACATTGTCTCCCGATTAGAATGTGAGCTCCTTGACACTCCAGGGCCTATCTTGCTCTTCTATTTGTATCATCATCACTTAGTACAGTGTGTTGCGCAAAGTAAATGCTTAATAAATGTTGCATTCTTTCTTTCATTCATCAGTGTTACTATCCCATCCCCATAGTGATCTGTGAGTTCCATGTTGGCATGGATTATGTCTTTTCCAAATTTACTTTCTCCAGCATCTGATACACAATAGGTAGTGTAAAGAATTAATTGTTATTTGAGGGTTTTATGACCCCCTCCACAACAACACAGTGCTCCACCCACTGGTTGTAGCTATCGCCATGGCACTGGCACCTCATTTCATCACCCCTTGCCAACACCTACAAGGGCCCAGTAAAATTATAATGACTGGAAGCCCAGTGAGAGCAGTCATGTGACTGTCAGTCAGGGCTGCCAGCCAATTGGCTTGGGGTTGTGTGTGGTCAGTCTGGGGTCTGCTGGGAAAGAGAAGGGAGGAGCTTCACCATTCTAGCTTGAAGCTGGAAAGTGACAGGAAACAGCTGTGTGTTCTCAGCTGATTCCAGGGTGGTAATTTTATTCAGGTTGTATTGTTTCCCTTACCCCGTTTTTTTTTTCCTTTCCCTTAATTCTACTGATCTTGCTTGTGTCTTTAAGTTCATTCTTTTTGTTTGTTTGTTTTTTGTTTGTTTGTTTTTAGTGAGACAATTGGGGTTAAGTGACTTGCCCAGGGTCACACAGCTAGTAAGTGTTAAGTGTCTGAGGCCGGATTTGAACTCAGGTACTCCTGACTCCAGGGCCGGTGCTCTATCCACTGCACCACCTAGCTGCCCCTTAAGTTCATTCTTGTTAATAAACCCTGTTCTGATTTTGAGGGAGGCTGTTGGTCTCCTTCCTTGCCCCAATATTGCGGCGAGCCACCTACCTAACACTCCCCAATTAAAATTTGGCCCCTACAGTAGTTAATAAATACTTATTCCATTGTGTTGACTTATGTAACGATTGGAATGATGCCACCTGCTGGAGACTTACTGTAGAAGAGTTCTGCCCATGAAGCGAAGGTCTTTGAGGGCAAGACCAGGAGTCTTTTCTTTGGCGTCAGGAAGTGACGCTGGCTAGTGGGAGGAAGAAGGAAGAGACTAGCACTCTGTGTCGGGCTCTTTCCTGAGGACTCCAGCAGAGAAGGGAGCTAGAAATAAGCTCTCCCTTTAATAGATAGGAATCTAGGCCTTTCTCTCTCTCTTTATCAAATTCTTATTCTCCTTAATAAATGCTTAAAAGTCTAACTCTTGCTAAAGCTTATAATTTATTGGGAACCACTCATTAGATTTTAGACAGTCTAGCTAGAATTTGAGCCCTTAACACTTAAAAGGCCAATCCTCCTGAGGACTATTTTTCCTTTAAATTGCAATACCCATGCCTGGATGCTAATAGCCACATCCAGTAGTTGAATTGAAATATTCCATTCCAGTGCTCATCTTAAGCCTTATTTTCCAATGGCTTCTGAAGATCTGACAACCAGAAAGAAGGAATGTTAAAGTCAGCATTCCTGTAATAAAGTCATACTTTCTTTAATGTTACCCAAACACAGTGTCAGCACACCTGTGCCTTTGTTTGTTCCTTGTTTTCGTTCAGTCATGTCTGACTCTTTGTGACCCCATTTAGGATTTTCTTGGTAAATGGTCTGCCATTTCCTTCTCCATCTCATTTTATAGATGAGGAAACTGAGGCAAACAGGGTGAAGTGACTTGCCCAGGGTCACACAGCTAGGAAGTATCTGAGGCCAGGTTTGAACTCAAGAAGAGTCTTTCTGATTTCAGGGCCCAAATTCTATCCATTGAGCCACCTTGCTGCCCCATACCTGTGCCTACATTTCCTCAAACATAAAATATGTCAAAAATTATTCATGATGTACCTCCAAAGCTGCCAAGTAAGATCAAGTTGCTTTCTGAATATAACCTACCAAATAAGAAGTTGGCAGTACCCCTAACCTTGGAGAAGGCCTAGCTCACTGGATCAAAGAGAAGAAATGATATGAACCTTAAAACACTGCATTTAGTCTCCCAACCTACAAGTGTCAAGCAGACCAGAATCAGCCTCTAACCTCATTAAGAATGTATATGGAAGATGTGAGGCCATAGCTGAGGGTCCTCAATGGGAGAAGGCATTCCAGCCCCGAAGAAGTTCAGCCTGAAGAAGAGAAAATGTACTGAGGGTTATGACAGCTGCCTTTGTATTTGAGGGGCTGTCACATGGAGAAGGGAATAGAGTTGTTCTCTTTGGTTCCAGAGAGCACAGAACCAGGAAAAATGGAGAGAAGTCACAAAGAAGCCAATTTAGGTTTGCTGGAAGGAAGAACTTGGCGGTAACGAGAGCTGTCCAAAAGTGGACTTGGCTGCCTTGGGAGGGGGTGGGTTCCCTTGGCTGGATTTTCTCAAGCAAAGGTTGGTCAACTGCTTGTCCAAATGGATTCTTTTCCAGTTACAGGTTAGGATAAATGGCCACTGAGGTCCCTCCTGACGCTGAGATTCTGTCATTCTGTGACCTTGAAGGTCCCTTCTGACTCTAAATCTATGTGCCCCTTTCCAAGTTATGTATAACCTCTTTTCCCTCAGCAGCACAGGAAATAGTTTTTTCCCCTTCACTCCATTATTAGCAATGAAATGGCTACCTTGGGACCTCCGAGAGCCAGGGTTTGAAAAACTCAGAAAAATAGCAAGCTCAACTTTCTCTGCCCCAATAAGCAGAATCCAATTTCCATGCTGTGAACAGCCTTTGTGGTGGGGGGATTGGGGGCAACTGAGCACTGGCCTGAGGAGCAAGTTTCCCACCCTGCCATTAACAACTTCTCAGAGATAATAAGATAAACTTCCTTAAAGAAAGTTGCCCAGTGGCTGTTGAAAAAATAGGCTGAATCTAAGTTGGAGAGAAAATGATCCCCAAAAGCACCTACAAAGAAACATCAGAAATGGTTGTGGGAAAATCAGTCGTTTTATGCTTGTGTCTCCCCTTACCTCTCTGTGAGAAAAGGGTGGGCTCATCAGATGCCTTCATTCTCTCCAGCCTTGGAAACAAAGTGCATGCTGACTTTTAATGCCTTAAAATTTCATCATGTCTTAAATCATGGCTATCCCACAAATCAGTAAAAATCATTAGGCCCACCTAATTCCATTTGGAGTAAGGAGGCCTCCTTGAAACGTTACTCTCCACTGCTTCTGAAAAAAACCTTTGTTCAAAGATCCCATTGACCTAAAAGAAAGAAGCAAAGTGAGAAAAAAGTGAGATTTCTTGTCCATCAGACCTTCTCTTGTTCCCCTCTCCATGCCTTCTACTGGTCTTCTCCACATGTTCATAGTCTTCCTCATCCTTCCCTACCTGCCACCTACCACCACCACTAAGCCAGGCCTCCAAGGAAAAAGTCTCACGTAGAAGGAGGACTAGCTTTGTTCTTCTTGGCCCCAGAAGGAAGAACCAGGAACAATGGGTGGGTGTTGTAGAGAAGAAGATCAAGCTCCACATAAGGAAAATTGATGTACTCCTGAAGAAATTCTGTTTCAATCTTATCTCTGCCACTTACTAATTGGACAATGTTGGGTAAGCCCTCTGGTCCTCTGTGTTATCATCTATAAAATGAAGGTCCCTAAATGGCTCCCTTAGAAGCCATTTCAACCTTGAAATCTATGCTTCTAATTATAACTATCCAAAGGAGAATGGGTGATCTTCAGAAGTAATGAGTTCCCCATCACTGGAAGCATTCCAAAGAGATTAAATAACCATTTCTGGAGAAGTTGTAAAGGAGACTCATGCTTCAGTGGAGGTTGGACTGATAAAAATAGCTAAATTATATACAGTTATCCCTTCCACATCAAGGGGGTTAGCGGCACAATGCCCCCACCATCTGGAAAACCTATATAAAAAGTTTTAGCCCTCCTTTTCATCAGATAAGGAGTTTGAAGGGTTTTTTCTTTCTTTTTTATGGGGTGCTTACACTACATTATTATAAAATTTGAGTATATTTATAGCATTAAAATATATGTTAAGGGGCAGCTAGGTGGCTCAGTGGATAAAGCACCGGCCCTGGATTCAGGAAGACCTGAGTTCAAATGTGACCTCAGACACTTGACACTTACTAGCTGTGTGACCCTGGGCAAGTCACTTAACCCCTATTGCCCTGCAAAAAGAAAAAAAGAATATATATATATATATATATATATATATATATATATATATATATATACATATATATATATACATATATATATGTTGATATTATACAATACTACACATATATTTTATGCATTTCTGAGTTTCTAAACTTTTTCTGTGTCATCTGCTGACTCTCATATGTCATCTGTGGCTTCCACAAAACTCCCCTAAATTTCCTAGTTTAATTTCTTGTGCTGACCCATGATGTAGCAATGGGGAAAGTCACAATGTAGAAGGGATAACCATATAGCATTTTAAAGTTTCCAAAGCAATTAACATGTATTATCTCATTTTATTTTCCCAACAACCCTTGTAAGGTTGGTGCTATAAATATTCCTATTTCACTGATGAGAAAACTGAAATTGAAAAAAGTTCATTGACTTGCCTATGCTTACACTTACTTCAGAGGTAGAATTTGAACTCATCATCTTGACTCCAAGCACAGTAATCTATCTACTATGCCACCTATTGACCTTTGAGATCCCAGCTAATTCAGATTCCCCATTCTATCATTCATTTGTACTTTAGTGTGAATTAGAGGCCATATGATACGTTCCAGCAATATTTACATGTAAAGAGTAACCTCAATTTGGGGCTTTGTGCTCTGTTAAAGGAACTTCAGGAATAAGTCAATAGGCAAGTAAAGCTGAGAAGTAAATAGTGTCCCTGAAATTACACTAGGGAGACTGCCACCTAAGGGATCAAAGTTTTTCCAAACCTGTGGGATGACAGATTTACAGTTAGTAGAGACCTTGAAAGTCATTGAGTCCCACTCCTTCATTTTACATATGAGGAATCTCAGGCCCAGAGAAGTTAAGTGGCTTATCTGAGGTTCCACAGAAAATGGCACATCCAGGATTCACACTCAGATCCTATAACTTCAAGTTCAGCACTCCTTTCACTGAGCCATATCCCCTTCTTTTCTAGGCTACAAGAGAAGCCTCTGCCTCAGTATTCTCACTTTCAAAGACTCCCATGGGGGCAGCTAGATGACACAGTGGATAGAGCACCATCTCTGGAGTAAGAAGGACCTGAGTGCAAATCCAGCCTCAGACACTTCCTACCTGTGTGACCCTGGATAAGTCACTCAATTACCAATTACCATAGATGAATAAAGAAAAAGACTCCCATGAAAAGCAAACAGAAAGGGGAGAGCTTATTCTATTTCCTTGTATTCAAGTCAGATTTTCTTTAGGATTTGCTGACATTTTTTATTCAAGTGGACAAGACATATTTCCATGACTACAGAGAGGCAATAAGGTATAAATCATAATACAGGTTGACCTAAAAGTTATTATAATATAGTGTAGCTTTAGTAGAACTGCACTAAGAATTGGAGGACATGTTGTATTTCACATTTCTATGTAGCTTTAAGGTGTAAAGGACTTTTTCCTCGTAACAACTCTATGAGACAGATAATTTATCATCACCACCATTCCACAGAGAGGAAACCAAGGGTCCGAGGAACAAAGTGACTTTCCTGAGAGTCCCATAGCTATGAAAGAGCAGAGCTGAGATTCAACCCCAGCTTAGGTCAAAATCTTTTCCACCTAGGCATTTCTTATCTACCCATTTGTCAGTGCTCCCTCTCCCTGGAAATTGCTTTGTATATGCAGCATTGGTGGAATGAACTGGGAGGGTGTGAAAACATTACCTACTTGGTTCTGTTTCAAGCAAATGTGAGATATGGAGAGGAACCTGATACCATCTATAAGTGTTGCTCAGTCTCTCTCTCTCTGCCTCTGTCTCTGTCTCTTTCTCTGTCTCTCTGTCTCTGTCTGTCTCTCTCTCTCTCTCTGCCTCTGTCTCTGTCTCTGTCTCTCTCCCTTCCCCCTTCCTTCCTTCCCTCTCCCTAACCCAGTAGTCTTAAAGGGAAGACGCTAAGATTACTTAAAGGGAAGATACTAAGGAGAACAGGGACAGCTAGGTGGTGCAGTCGATAGAACACCGGCCCTGGAGTCAGGAAGACCTGAGTTCAAATCCGGCCTCAGACACTTGACATTTACTAGCTGTGTGACCCTGGGCAAGTCACTTAACCCTCTTTGCCCCACAAAAAAAAAGAATACTCCATTGCCCTAGGGTTACCCCCTAAAGACCCCTAGAAGAAGAAATAGCTGCCCCTCTGGGGACCTAACCTGCTATGATGCAAATAAAGCAGGGGAGCAAACTACACTTAGGAGGTGCTACATTAATACTTTGTACTTCCTTATCTGTGTAACTTTGTATATCCTCCAGTAGAAGGTAAGCATCCTGAAGACAGACTGTTACATTGTTTTAACCTTTGTATCCCCAGTACCTAACAGCACCTTGTACAGAGGCTTTCTAAATGTTTAATGATGAAAATGGAGCTTGGCTATAAATGGATCAACTAAAGTTCCCCTGTCACACAAATGACAGAATGTCTTCCTCCACGTAGGCACCTGTAGTTAAAAGGACAATCCTCTGAGTGATAGGAATAGCATTGTCCCCAATTAGTTGACAAAGATCCTGGAGACGTACTCAATGCCACACACGTACAAAGTATGGCAGTAGGACTCAAGTCCTGAGTGTCTTACTCTAAGTTCAGAATTCTTTCCAAAGACCCACTCATCTGCTTGTCAGGCTTCTTTTAGTCACTTTGAAATTTAAATTCTTGTGGGGCAGCTAGGTAGTGCAGTGGATAAAGCACCAACCCTAGATTCAGGAGAACCTGAGTTCAAATCCATCCTCACACACTTGACACTTACTAGCTGTGTGACCCTGGGCAAGTCACTTAACCCTCATTACCCTCCCCCCCCAAAAAAAGATGCTATTTGCAATCACAAAAGAACCCCCCCCCATGAAATTTAAATTCTTCCCACCTTCCCCTCCTTCACCTTTGCTAAATTACTGCTTCTGAAGTAGGCTAAGCACCTATCTCAGAGAAATGCCCACAAGCCCACCACAAACAGGCTTTACCTGTAACTAAACTAAACTCAAATAAATCAAAACAAAACAAAATAATAAAATTAAATGAAAATGATGCCAAAAGGGTCCTATACATCTAGGAATTCTGGGGAAATAGACCAGAGAGATAGGCAGTTCCAAGAACAGAGAATGGCTCACATCACAATTGTCATTGTTCCAATACCGAAGCCCCTTGCTTGATAGCTGAAAGATAGGCACCGTTGTCATTATAAAAAACTTGAAAAGACAAGTAGGAAGCATGTGGCTGCTTATTCCAAATGCCTAGAGGAAATAGCAGAGGGAGGTGGGGAGCTGGAGAGTCCCTTGAGAGCTGACACGGGCATTAAAGAGCTTTCTCTTTTAATAAAGACTCTTGCCCTGCACACAACCCAAGTTAATGATGCTCAGGTACCCCCAAATCCGGTGCCTGCTGGAGTCCGTGGTCTATTTATTCAGGTGCTGCCCTGACACCTAGCAGCCCTGCATAATCGATGGACTTGGAAACAAATGTGCCCTCCGATACTTTCTCCAAAGAATGAAGTGGAGGAGCAGCAGGAAGGCCCTTGGCTGTCCCACGAACAACTGCTCATTTGCAATCTGAGTAGAAGTCCTTAAAAAAAAAAAAAAGAAGTCCTAGCCCTTCCTCTCCCCCCAGCCCCCACTACATGGATCCTCTTTGGCTCTGATCTATCACATGCTCACCCATGGCACCAAAAAACCTCTCCTCCAGCCACACTCCAGCTCGGGGCCAAATCAATCATTTAGCAGCATCTGGATCCACTCTAAATTGAGCGTGAAAGTCTGTATGCCTCTCCTGATACCCATGACACCACCAGGCACTGTTTCCTGAAATAAATAAGGACGGGGAGGCCCAGGAGCTGAAGAAGACTCTCTGGAGGTTTCCCCAAAGAAGAACTGTGTCTGCTTGGGTCTGCTCACAGCTGCCTACCTCAGCAATTAGGTGTTCAGATCAATCCTGGACATGAGCCAAATAGGAAAGCAAATATTGGAGCAAAGAAGTCTAACAATCTTAATGATTCTACCTATTTGGATCTGCCTTTAGCTGAGTATATTCAATTGTATATGCAAATGAGGTAATGTATGTAAAGTAGTTTGAAAATCTTATAACACTACCTATAAAAATTTGAACTATGGGGCAGCTAGGTGGCACAGTGGATAGAGCACCGGCCCTGGAGTCAGGAGTACCTGAGTTCAAATCCGACCTCAGATACTTAACACTTACTAGCTGTGTGAACCTGTGCAAGTCACTTAACCCTAATTGCCTCACCAAAAATAAATAAATAAATAAATAAAAATTTGAGCTATTCTTTTTGTTATAATGATAACAAAGGCTTAATGAGCGCTGGGAATACTCAAGGAATTGTGTGAGGTGCTAGATTCCCAAAGGCCAAAGCAAGAGTCCTTCTGCTAAAGAAACATATTCTGTTTGAGGGAGGGAAGCTTCCACTCTCCTATGGCAAATAGGTTTCATGGGCACAAACACCTCCTGGAGGAGGAAGTTCCCTCCACCAGTGTGGCTTAGCATTTTCTCATTTTAGAGAGTTGCCTAGGGCACTGGGAGAGGGGAAGGAAATGACCTACCCACAATCACACAGCCAAGATGCATCAGTGGCCATACTTGAACCCAGTTGTTCCTCACTCAGACACCATGGCTCCTTCCACTGTGGCATGTTGCCTCTCACCCAATCTAAGTCAAGTATAAACGATGGAATATGAGGTGCAAAGGAGCAAGGCTACCTAGGAGAGGCAGGAAGGAAGACTTCAGTAGAACATAGCCCTGGAGCTGAGTGCTGTAGGAAGTTCAGATTCTGAAAGATTGGCTGGAGGTGGGGGTATCAGACTCAAATTAAAACACTGGCTGCCCAATCATGCCCTGGAATACCCATGGGCTGCATATGGACTTCATTTTAGAATGTAATGTTAGCAATGGTTTATTGTGCTTTTATATATTTTGTCCTGATTACATTTTAATACAGTTCAGGCCTCTCTCAGCAGTTTTGCCAGCAGCCTGTGGCCTCAGGGCTATGTGTTTGACACCTCTGCTTTAGAGCTACCAAGTACTTTCACATCTGTTTTCTCATTTGAGTCTCTTAAGAATTCTGTGAGACAGACAGTAACCACAGTGGCAAAAAAAAAAAAAATTAGAAAAATGGGAAGAGTGGGGTGGGGGAGGAGAGGCTGTGGAAAGACAGGCACACTAATAAAACAAGTGACTTGCCCAGGGTCACACAGCTAGTGTGTGAGACCAGATTAGGACCAGTGCTCTATCTACTACCCTACCTAGCTGCCCCCACACTAATACATTGTTGGTGGTACTATGCATTAATCCAACTGCCGGGAAATCAGTTTGGAATTATGTGACAAAAGTTATTAAACTCTTAATAATCTTTGGTCATTTTATTCTGGTAATGGATTTGTGGACAGCTAAGTGGTGCAGTGAATAGTGTTTGGAGCCTGAAGTTTATGAAGATTCATCTTCCTGAGTTCAAATCTGGCCTCAGATACTTACTATCTGTGTGACCCTGAACAAGTCACTTAACCCTGTTAGCCTCTGTTTCCTCATCTATGAAATGAGCTGGAGATGCAAACAGCAAACCACTCCAGTATTTTAATAAGAAAATCCCAAATGGGGTCATGAAGAGTCAGACACAACTGAAAATGATTGAACAACAAAAATGTTGGTTCTTTTTATTTCAATAATGATTTTATAATGGATTTATGCCATTAGGAGATCAATGATAGTAATGTCCCATTTGTACCAAAATAGAGGTACTGGTGACATTAGCCAAAATCTGGGTACAAATTAGGTGCCCATGGATTGGGAAATGTCAGAACAAGTGATACATGAATATGATGGAGCTTGAAGAATTCCAAGAAATAAAGGAAGACCTAATGTATTTATAGAATACAGAATTAGTTCAAAGACCTTAATCTCATCAGAGTAGGTTCTTGGAGAGAATAACATTCACACCCAATTGAGAGGAGTAATCTATTTAACCCTGCAGGAAAGTAGGAGGGGAGGAGGATAAGGAAGGAAGGGTGGGAAAAGGGAGTGCAGAGCGGGGAAGGGGATAGTCAGAAGTAAAACACTTTTGAGGAAGAATAGGGTTAAAGAACATAGAAAATAGAGTAAATATCATGGGAAGGGAATAGGATGGAGGGAAATAGTTATGATGATTGATTATAATGGCAAAATGTATGGTGCCTACTTTGCTGGGCCATTATGAAGAAAATTCTCTGTCAAGTTTAAGGTACTATATACAGGTTATGATGAACAGGATACTATCAGAAAAACCTGGAAAGACCTACATGAACTGAAGCAGAGTAAAATGTACTGTATACAAAATAACAACAAGACTGTAAGATGATCTGCTGGGAAGCATGTGGTTATTTTCAGCAAGGCAATGATCCAGTATGACCCTGAAGGACTTATGAAAATTGCAACCTATCTACAGAGAAAGAACTGATAGTATCTGAAAACAGATGGAAACACATTTTTTTTAATTTTTTTTTCCTCTTTGATAATTCCTTAATCTGTAGCTTTGGGGGGTTTTTGACTGTTTTCTCTCACAACCTAGTTAATGTGGGAATGTTTTCCATGACTACTCATGTATAACTTATTTTGAATTGCTTGAGTACTTGTGGGTGGGGCGTGGGAATGGAGGAAGGAAGAGAAGTTGGAACACAAAGTTTTAAAAAATCGATGTTAAAATTCATTTTGACATATCTTTTGGAAAATAAAATTCTATTAAGAGAAAAAAATAACTGATGCCCATGGTAAATCTGTCATGGACAGTCATCAGCTCTGGGCCTGGGCAGTGACTGTTTAGATGCTGAGAGAAGAGTGGAGAATTTCTAGCCCTTCTTTGTTTCTTTTCTCCCTCACCAGGAGGCTCATGCCTCTTATAGACTCCATGGGATTTCTGGCATGATTACTACTTAGAGACCAATGCAAAGGAAAGAAGGCAGATCTGAATGAACAATATACAAAATGTCTCAATAACATAATGAAAAGGTCATTACCAGAAGCAATGGGAGTGGCAACGTGATTATTGTTCCTAAAGCAAGAATTCCCAGAGCCAGAAGAGGGAACCTGTGTGTGCGGTTTCCGGAAAGACAGCAAGCACAAAGAACACAGATGTTCTAGACTCTCACCAATCACTACAGCGTGGTCCTAGGGCAGGCACTCTGAAACTGAGAAGCTTCGATCTTCGATGGAGAGCTCTTTTAGTGTTCCCTTTGCTGGGTACAAGAGCAGCAGGGCAGATGGCAAGTAGACACCCAGGGTGAACAATGCTCATGTCTGGGGCCAATGAGGTAGAGAAGGCTCTCGCCAATCAGGATGCTTGACCTACAAAGAAGGTAGACTCTCACATCTCTGGGGCTCAGTTTGGTCTTACAATGTCACAACATTCAGTTTTGTTTTCATGTTCTTTCCTTTTACATAGTTATGCTCACTTAGCATATTGGCTGCCAAATATCCTCCCCAGGAGCTCAGTTTTGCTCAGTTTCACCCCATAAACACAATGTGGGATGAAGGGAAGAAAATATCAAGGAAATGAGTACCTTCTACCTCAGATACTCTCTCCCAGATTTCCCCCTTTCATGTGTGTGTGTGTGTGTGTGTGTGTGTGTGTGCGCACACACGCACACACATGCACACAAGTGTAGCTAGCAGCAAGGCCCCCGGCTTTCAGGAAGCTGCTTGAGATTCTGAAAGAGACCACTGACACAAAGTGAAAAGGATGAAATAGAGAACCTGCAGCCCCAGACTAGGTAGCACTTGCATATCACTCACTACTGAATCTGTCTACACTGTGATAGGCTCAACATGACCTTCCTTTCTAACCTGAATGTCTCTATCCAAAAGGTCTTCAAATCCCCAGAAGGGAACAACATCCTTCATTCCAGAGGAGCCCTAGGTTAATTTCACACCTGAGCAGGGTCTAAATCCTGAATGATCTTGGTCAAGTCATTTAATTTTTGGTGGGGTGGGGGGTTAGTTCCCCCCTCTGCAAAAGAATAGTCATGATTTACTTCTGATATAACCAGTTGCAAAACTGTAGTGAGGACTGAATGAAATAATGCATCTTTGAGGCTTTGGAATCAATTCTAAAATGCCACCTAATTTTCTTTTTTAATTGTATCATTATTCTAGACACTCTGGCCTAAGCTCATTGGTCAATTCTGAAATCTGTGACTCAATTGGAGTCAATTGGAATGTCTCCTGATAGCGTGACAAGTTGGTTGGGTGGTTTGCTTTTAATGGGGGAGATGGTTTCTCCCCACATTCCTTTGTAATGCCTTCTATCTAATTCTCCCTCTTCCCCCAACCATGAGAAAGTCAAGGGAAGATGAATAGATGCAGACAGTCAGATAAAAATAAACTAGAATGAACCATCACTCTGGGATCACACCAAGACAAGGCCATCCATCATAAAACCAATTATCAACCAGTACATGGTAATGCAACGAGGTGTTTCCCCAGTTCTGTGGGCAAAAAAGAGCTTTTCTCTTCTGTTGCTCATTTAATAGAAGTAACAAGGAGGATTCTTTCAAACATCCTCCAGAAAACTCTTAGTCTCTCTCTGTGAAGATGTAGGACATTTGGCTTTTACTGGTCTTCCTTCAGTTCTCATCGTTCTCATTTTCTCTCCCCTGTTTGATACTACTAGTCATCTCTCTCTCCTCCCTGGAGATCCAAGACATTTCTCTCTAGGTGGTATGATGGAAAAATGTTGGCAAAATGAGTTATTCCAGTCAGAGGGCTTGTAAGAGTTGACCTTAAACAATGATCATTTCTAACTTTGATAACTGAGCTTTACAAAGTGTGTGTGTGTGTGTGTGTGTGTGTGTGTGTGTGTGTAGTCTCATAAGCCTCATAACAAACTTATGAGGTATGTAGGGGCAGCTAGGGGGCACTATAATACATAGAGTCCAGGGCCTGGAATCAGAAAGACTCATCTTCCTGGGTTCAAATCTGGCCTCAGACACTTGTCAGCTGTGTGACTCTGGGAAAGTCACTTAACTCTGCTTGCCTCAGTTTCCTCAAATGAGAATAGCTTTGCCAAAAAAAAATGGTGTCACAAAGCATCAAAAATGACTGAAAAATGACTGAACAACTATTACCCCCATTTAACAGATGAGGACACTGAGGCTCAAAGGGGTAAAGTGAGCACAAACAATCACACAGTCAGTATGAGTCAGAGGCTATATGAACCCAAGCCAGGTCCCATTCTCCTTTCTCTATACCGTGTTGACCCAAGCCTGATCACTCATCACTTAGATGCAGTTTTGTACATTTGTTATATTAACCCTTCAAATAGACTCATTCAAATACCGGGGGTGCTTTAGGCAGAGAGAGTCAACATGAATATTTCAACAAAGTTGAAATGTTCTCAATGGAGTTGCAAGTGACACCCCAACACCTAGGGGAAAAGAAAAGTATAACTATTGAGTTAGTTTTCTTCCATTTAATATTCATGACTTGGTGTTTTATAGAATGGGAGAAAAGATATTCGAGAATGAATATTGACTCTCCAGGCATGTCCCCAACTAAAAACATATCATATGAAATATCAAAAGTGCATTTCTTAATGGAACACAACCAGAATTTACTAAAGACAGAAAATACTTGGGCAAGAGCTCTCTATATGGACAGACAGTTTGGAAAATGTGAAAGTAATTTGAAAGAAATTGGGTTTAGACCAACATATTGATCTACTTACCTCTCAAAGAATACAGTGGATATAAGAACTCACTGACTGGAATGTTTCTTCCAATGCTGCAGATCTCCCTCCCTCCACCCTGTGTGACTTTTGTCTATGCCTTTCCATAAGCTGAATGAGCCCAGAGAGCTCACCAGACCTGCCAGCATCCTTTTTCACTTTCAATTGACTTGTCAAAGCCATTAGTAGAGCACTCAGGCTGTTTCCTGCAATTTCTCATCCAAACTGCATGACCAGCCCATCCTATTAATCTAGTACATAGTTCCCTGGTGGCATCTCTTAGCCTTGGTCCTCTTTGAAGTTTCTCATTTGTTATATCATACAACCTGCTCACTCCCACCACATACCTCCGTACAACAGAGTAAACTCAAAATGAATATGTGACCTGAATGTAAAACATCACAGTGATAACAACCAGGACTCTGATTTCATAGGCATGGAGAATTCCCAGTGGAGGAAGCTACCTCTACCAAGGCAGACTTGCACCTTTCTGTAACACAACTTTAGAAGGTTGCTTAGAGCTCCAAGAGAATAACTCACTTCCCTAGAGTCACGGAGCCAATCTGGGTCTGAGGTAGGACTTGCATCTGGGTCTTTTCCTCTGTAAAAACTCATACCATGAAAAATGAGAAGGGGATAAGATCATATACCTTTCAAAACCAGAGCCAAGGGGGCAACTAGGTGGTGCAGTGGATAGAGCACTGGCCCTGGATTCAGGAGGACCTGAGTTCAAATCTGGATTCAGACACTTAACACTTAGTAGCTGTGTGACCCTAGGCAAGTCACTTAACCCCAATTGCCTCACCAAAAAAAAAAAAAAAAAAACAGAGCCAAGGAAAGAATTTTTAACTGAACAAGGGATAAAGGAGATCACAAAAGATAAAATATAATTTCACTAACACTGAATTGAAAAGCTTTTGTATCAATACTATCAGTGAAAGAGGGATAAGAAGGAAAACTTTTCATTGTTTTAATATTTCTGGTAAAAGCCTAGTATCCAAGATATTTAGATTTAGCATAAATATGTAAGACCAAAAGTAAATTCCTCAATAGAAAAATAATCCAGGGTTATTAAGAAAGACTTATGTGGCCAGCTAGATGGCGCAGTGGATAAAGCACCAGCCCTAGATTCAGGAGGACCTGAGTTCAAATCTGGCCTCAGACACTTGACACTTATTGTATGACCCTGGGCAAGTCACTTAATCTTCATTGCCCCACAAAAAATAAAAAGAAAGAAGAAAGAGTTATAAAAAGAAATGCAAAATAAGAAAGTTACATGATAATTTTATTATGTATTTAAAAGAAGTAACGAGTTATACGTAATAGATTTGTAGTTTCATGTGCAATCATCTTTTTTATTCTACTGTTTTAAAAATGTTTATTTTATTTCATAAATTAAAAATGAAAGAAATATTTTTAAAGAAATGCAAAATATTAGTTTATATGAAAGTTTCCATCAAAATAATCCTGAGGTTTCACCTCATACCCCCAAAATTGCCAAAGATCACAAAGAACAGAAATAATTGATGTTTGGTGAATCTATAGAAAGACTACTACACTCTCTGAGACCTACCTCCACCCTGCTAAAATTGAACCTCTGGCCCTCTTTCCAGAACTTTCACTCACAATGCCCTCCCCCAGCCCTGACATACCAGTCATGGTGGGGAGTCCAAATATTACTAGCTCCTCAAGGCTATTGGCAGACTTTCCCACTACTCCACCACCACCATCATCCAGCAATTTCTCCTCCACTGAAATTTACATTATTCAAATGTATCATCCAATCCATTGTCTTTCAAATCCCCTACCCCCCTAGACTTTCTCTTTGTTTCTTCTATGAGTTCAGTACCTGTCTCACAGGTTTTCTCCATTCTCCAACTCCTACTCTCATATTAAGAGACTTCACCATACTTATCAAGACTCCCTCAATTACTCTTACTTCCCCACACCCTCAATCTATTCAATTCCTATGGCTTACCTTTCCACTCTACCTCAGCTACACAGAGAAATTACTATCATCTCCAAGTGTTATATTTTCATGCTCATGAACTCTGAAATTCTCTAATCTGATCATAATCTTTTATCATCCCATGTTTCTCTCTGCCTAATAACTTCTAGCCATATAAACACCACCCCCATCCCCTCTTCCCTTCAGTTCTTTCCCAGGCCATCAACTCAACACTAGCTATACTCTTTCCATGCTCAAATCTTTTCTCTCTCTCTCTCTCTCTCTCTCTCTCTCTCTCTCTCTCTCTCTCTCTCTCTCTCTCCTCTCTCTCTGACTCTCTTTGTCTCTCTCTGTCTCACTGTCTCTGTCTCCCCCCTCTTTCTCTCTCTTCTCCCTCTCTTGCTCTCTCTCCTCTTTCTCTCTTGCCCTCTCTCTTTCTCCCCCCTCTCTCTCCTCTCTCTTTCTCTCTCTCCCTTCTCTATTTCTCTCTCTGCCTCTCTATATGTATATACACATATGTATAAATGCATATATATATACATATATATATATATCTTCATTTCTATATATTTGAGAAAACAGTTGAACTCTATATACCTCTCTACTTAAACCTCATGCTTCTTGCCCTATGACCAATCTTGACTTGCCAACCCCCAACCTTGGATTACTTCTACCATCTGCCACCTTTGTTCCTACTCACATGCTCTTGAATGGAACTTGAGAAAGTAATGAAACCATGCTAACTGGGCCTCCAACAAATTTATGTTACATAATCTCAAGTGAGCCCTTATTGCAGCAAGAAAATCCTTTTAAACCTCCCTCATTGATTTGCTTCTTCCTGCCCCTTACCATGGTGGCTTTTCCAAACCCTTCATTCCTCCTCAAACTTTAGATGGCAGCCCCTATCCCTATCCTCTCCACTTATGACTTTGTGTAATTTTGTTGTTCAGTCATTTTCAGTCACATCCAATTCTTCATGACCCCAAATGAATGGCAGAGATACTGGAGTGTTTGCCATTTCATTCTCCAGCTTATTTTATAGATGAGGAAACTGAGGCAAACAGGGTGAAGTGACTTGCCCAAGATCATATGTTTGGTTAGTGTCTGAGGCCATATTTGAACACAGAAAGATGAGACTTCCTGAATCCAGGCCTGGTACTCTATCCATAATTCCACCTAATTAATTATGCATTTTGCATAACATATCACTTTTAAAAAATGAGTCTATTCACTGAAAGCTCCATTTTCTTCTTCCCATACATCCCTGACTTCATCTGATCCTGTGTTATCCAGTAGAAATCCCCCTCTATCACTCTCTCTCATCTTCAATCTCTCCCTTGTGAGAATTAGAGTGCTACCAACCTGCTGAGAAAGATATTGCAGGGAAGCTCCACCATGAAAAGAAAGCATGTGAGTTAATGTCCGGAAGTGACCTTTTCTGGGGTTTTAAAGGTCAGATGGGCATCAGGAAGTGATGTCTGCCACCCGTGGGTCCTGTAAATCAGTGTTACCAGACAATTCACTTGGAGCTGTGTGTGTGGACAGCCCTGTTTTCTGTTTTCATGGGAGGCTTCTAGGAGAAGCCGCAGAGGAACGAGGGGCCTTTTGGGTTCTGGACTGTGGCTTGGTGGGAGGTCAGAGGCTGGCTCTTAGAGATAGTTAGATGAAGGCTGTTTCCTCTCTCTCTCTCTCTCTCTTCACTAACTTCTAATGCACTTTAATAAATACTTAAAAGGCTAAACTCTTCCTAAAGCTTCTAATTTAAGGTGATCACTCATTAAATTTTAGACAAAACAGCTAGAATTTTAGACTTTACACCCTACTAGATCCTTCGATGCTGCCTACAAACATGTTCATATCTTCTTCATCCTTAAAAAAAAATCCTCACTCAATACTGGTCCTACATCTCTCATCACCTTCCTGGCTAAAGTCTATAAGAAGGGCATCTACAAAGTTTCTGCATCCTCTCCTCTTTGATTCTCCATCCCCTGAAGTTTATTCCCCAGACTGATCATTTATCTGAAGCTGTTCTCTCCAAGTTATCAATAATCATGTAATTGAGTCATCTGATGGCATTTTCTTGGTCCTCCCTGGTTGTTACCTCCCTGCAGCCTTTGACACTGGTGATCACCTTCTTCTCTTGGATACTCTTGTCTCTCTAAGTTTTCATGACAATATTCTTTTTCCATGTCTCCTCCTTCCTATGTGAATATCCCTCCCTTGCTGGTTTTCATACATCATGCATACAGGCATGATGGCTCTATCCTAGTTTCTCTTCTTTTCTCACTTCATACTATCTCTCTTGGTGATTGAAAATACTTCATGAGTTCTGTTAGCATGAGTATAGAGATGACTTCCAGATCTTCACATGTAGCCTGAATCTTTCTCCTGCTCTCACATCACCAATTATGTTTTTAACACCTTGAGCTGGATGTTCCAAAGGCATCTCAAACTCAATATGTTCCAAACAAAACCTATATCTCCATGAACCCCCTCAGAAAAAAATTCTAACCTCTTCATACATTCCAAAGACTTTTAGGGGACCACTGTTTTCTCTGGGGATCACCATCTTCTGAGCTCTCAGGTTCAGTGTCATCCTTGGCTCCTTATACACTCATGCCACATCCAATCTATTGCCAAGTCTGGTTCTTTCTACTTTCTCAACATTTCTGATCAATTCCCCCTTCTCTCCACACCCAGCACTATCACCCTCTTTTATACTTTCATTATCTCATGCCTCCACTATTGTAATAACCTTCTGGTTGAACTCCCTGCTTCATGTGAGTTTCTATTCCAGTTCCTCTTCAACTCATTCATCAAATTGACATCCTAAAAGTTCAGGGCTGACCACATCACCCCCTATTCCATGAACTCCAGTATGACCATATCACCCCCTATTCCATGAACACCCAATATGAAATTTCCTATATTAATCTTTAAGTCTTTCACCACCAAGTCCCTTTCTGCCTTTCTAGTTGTGTTATACTTTGCTACTTTACACCTCTTACATTTTATATTGGCATTGAGAGAGTTGGGAGGAACATTTTGTGAGCTCTGACCTGAGGACAAGCCATGTGGCCTTGGCATCAGGAAGTGACTTTGCACGTGGATACTGTGGATCAAAGCTACCAGCCAATTAGCTTGGAGCTGTGTGTGCTTGGATGGCCCTGTTTCCATTTTGCAGAGAGGCTTCTGGGATGAAGAAGGGGCAAGGAGCTCTTTTCACCTGGAACCTTGGCTTGACTGGAGCAGAGATTCTGGCTCCCTTAGATAGATAGATGAAGGAACCTTGGCCTCTTTCTCTCTCCTCACTAAATTCTTATGCTCCTTAAAAATTATTTACAAGTCCAAACTATTGCTAAAGCTTATAATTTATGGCAAGCACTCATTATATTTTTAGACAGTCTAGCTAGAATTTGAGCCCATTACAGATAGCAACTTTACAGCATCATTGACTATCCTCCCCACACTCTAAGCTGGCCTTACATGACATGCCATCTCCTGAGTTCTGGACACATTTTCTCTGGTTGTCCCTCATGTCTGGAATGAGTTTGCTTCTCACTTCTGCCTCCTGGCTTCTCTGGCTTCTTTCAAGTCCCAACTAAAAAGCCACCTTCTGCAAGATGACTTTCCCAGGTCCCTTTAATGCTAATGCCTTCCCTTTGATATTACCTCCCACTTATACTGTAATCATGTTTATATACATAGTTGTTTTCATGTTAATTTCCCCTTCGGACCATGAGCTCCCTGAGAACCAGAACTGTCTTTTGAATTTCTTTCTATGCCTGGAACATAACAAGAGCTTAATAAATGATCCTTGATTGACTGACTGACTAATTATAGTGTTGGGGAGATGGGAATTGATCCAACAACTCTGAAAAGCCATTTGGAATTACACTAATGTAAGAATCCTTGTGGAAACGCTTGTTCCAGGTGCCTACAGAGGCAGCTGGTGACACAGAGGTGATTGCACTGAGCCTGGAATTAGGAAGACCTGAGTTCAAATCCTGATCTAGACACTTATTAGCTGTGGAATCCTGGGCAAGTTGCTTAACCTGTAAAATCTGAATAATAATAGTACCTACCTTATAAGGCATCAATAAGAGGATCAAATAAGATATTTGTAAAAAAATGCTTGACACAGAGTAGCTGCTTAATAAATGCATATTCCCTCCATTATGGGAGAGGGGAGTAGAGAGAGAGAATGGTCTCACCCAGGGAATGTTCTCTTAGCAGTGTTAGAACTGCAGACCATGGCAATCAAGAATATGCAGTTTGCTCCCAAGGGACTCTCAGAGGACATTCAAAAGTCTCAGGCTCTCAGTCTCTGTCTCTCCACCTGCCCCTTCCCCCTCCCAGAAGGCCCTTTCTCCACACGTCTCTCCCAAATGTGTCTGGAATGAACTCAGTAAGTCTGTCACCCAGGCACATAGCATGTGTTCAGCAACCTTTGAGTCAATCAGGAGTTGAATCTCCCTCCATGTTCATATCCTACAACTCAGGGCTGTCCTTCTAGAATCTGCCCTTAGCCCCAAGGCCTGGAGTGGGACTCCTAGAAATTAGCTGAAATTTGAAAATAATAGAATTTGAATAGGAAATCATGTTATTTCTTAGTTCTTAAGGAAATACATTTATTAATTAGGCCATGGTTCTAGAGTCTGGTTATTTAAAAAGCTTTTCTTTTGTTAAGGGCTAAAATTCTAGTTAGTCTGTCTAAACTATTTAATGAGTGGTCACCAATAAATTATAAGCTTTAGCAAGAGTTAGGCTTTTAAGCATTTATTAAGGAGAATAAGAATTTGGTAAAGAGAGAGAGAAAGGCCTACATTCATCTATCTATTAAAGGGAGAGTGCATTTCTAGCTCCCTTCTCCACCAGAGTCCTCAGGAAAAGAGACCGAGTCAGAGCACCAGGCTCCCCCTTCTTCCTCCCACAAGCAAACGTCACTTCCTGATGCCAAAGAAAAGACGCATGGTCTTGCCCTCAAAGATCTTCACCTCATGGGTGGAGCTCTTCTACAATAAGTCTTCAGCAGGTGGCTCATTCCAATTGTTACACTTTTGAGTTCACATCTCTGTGTCTCTTTGTTCTGAGAAATAATTATTAATAACCAATAAATTGGGGAGAGATTCAGAGCTCTCCCCTTCTTCTAAAGTCCTTTAAAAGTTCAGGACATGGGGCAGCTAGGTGGCGCAGTGGATAGAGCACTGGCCCTGGAGTCAGGAGTACCTGAGTTCAAATCCGGCCTCAGACACTTAACACTTACTAGCTGTGTGACCCTGGGCAAGTCACTTAATCCCAGTTGCCTCACTAAAAAAAAAAAAAAAAGTTCAGGACAAAGTGGAAGCCAGGTGATGCAGTGGAGCAGTGGATGAAGCACTGGCCCTGGATGCAGGAGGATGTGAGTTCAAATTCAGCCTCAGACACTTGATACTTACTAGCTGTGTGACCCTGGGCAAGTCACTTAACCCTAACCAAAAAAAAGAGTTCAGGACATTACTGATAATGAAATTGCATTAACTCTACTCATCTTGATCAGACCCCACCCAACCTTGCCAGGAATTTAATCTAAGGTGGGGGAAGCCCATTGTGTTCTACTGAAGCTTGGGTGCAGATATATCTTTTTGTCTAGTTAGAATAGGCTGGAGGTGGTCTGAGTAGAGATTCTCTATCCAAGGGTCACTCAGTCCCCCATTGAAAAAGGTATGCATTCTTTGAATTCACAGCCTAAAGCTATAGGTGATCTGAAATAGAGATATTTTATCTATCCAAGAAATAGTCCTTCATTTTAATATAGCCCAGCTCCAATCACATTGGCCAATTAGATTTAAATGCCATTTGATGAATCACCTACTGTTTTGAAGGGTATATAAACTGTGAGTCCACCACCATGATTGTCTTTGGTCCAAGAGAGATGACCAAATGACCATCCTTTTATTAATAACCTGCTGAGATTTTATTAATAAAAATGATTAAATTACCCAGAAACTATGTCTTTCAATCTTTTTAAATGTCATGCTGCATTATGTGTGTCCCTCGGGAAATCTCAATCACTGGGAGGTGCTATGAGCCACCTGAGGGCTTAGGCACAGGAAAAAAAACAAAGAAATGTGTGTTCTTGACTATGTCACAAGCTGCAGCTTTAACAACATCCTCAGAATACTTCCCCATCTTTTCTGTTCTGCCTATAACAGAAGTTATGAGTCCCTTACAGTCAGAGGTCATAGGACCTTTCTATAGTCTTCCTCTTTACTCACTTATTTCAAAATCAAGTTAACCATAAGCCTCCAAGAATGAGACTTTGTAGCAGTTAAGGGTAACAATTGTATCCCAGAGCCTACATGCCAATTTAAAAGCTGCCCTAGCTTGCCACCTAGACCAGTACAAGTTATAGATTTCACACATCAAAAGTTTGCCTTTCTGGTGGGATTGCTGCTATGAGGAACAAATGAGATAAAAGTGCTTTTAAAGACAGAAAGGGCATTAGGAATGTAACATGGTATCATTATTATAGTAAGTGATGCCTCATCCATCCAGCATCAGTAAGGCACAGATAAAGTATCCCAGAGAAAGGATGAGTCAGATTTTTCTCTTCAAACATCAAAGCTATATTTTGACCATTTTTGATGGATGCCTTGTTAAGGTCTCTTCTAGCTCTGTAATTGTCTAAGAGCATTATACACTCCTCTGCTTTCTTAAACAGGACACAGTGTTATTTGGTCCCAACATTATAAACACTCATTCAAGTCCTAGGCTATACAACACAGCAGTTTCTCTTCTTGAGAGTTTTCTTGAGGGGGCAGCTAGGTGGTGCAGTGAATAGAACACCAGCCCTGGATTCAGGAGGACCTGAGTTCAAATCCAGCCTTAGACATTTAACACTTACTAGCTGTGTGACCTTGAGCAAGTCACTTAACCCTCATTGCCCTGAAGGAAGGAAGGAAGGAAGGAAGGAAGGAAGGAAGGAAGGAAGGAAGGAAGGAAGGAAGGAAGGAAGGAAGGAAGAAAACAAAAATAGGAGAGTTTTCCTGTCTCCCTCCTTGCCATCACATTGTCCAGTGGCACTTCTGGGTTGCCAAATCTTGTTTCCATCTCCACATTTTTCACAAATGTCCCTTTCTTTTCACTCAGTCCCAACTCCAGGTCAAGCCTTCACTACATCTTGTCTGCACTAGTTACCATCAACTCTTATTTCATTAATTCTTATTTCAAACCTTCCTGACTCTCTGCTCTTCTCATATATTCTTCCCTATGACACGCTCTCCACTTGCTAATATTTACATGCAAGGTTCCCATCTCCATGTCTTTGGACTGGATGCTTCTACCCACACCCCCTCAGTGACTGGAATGTTTGCCCTCTTCATCTGAGCCACTTGGAATCCTTTCCTCCATCACAAATTCTAACGTGGAGAGATTACTTCCCTTCAAGGTTCCCAACATTTCTACTTTAGCAATCAGTTCCACTTTGTTGGTCAAATTCATCTTCAGAAGAGAAGTTCTCACCACTTCTTCTACCTTATTCTCAGGGAATGCAGAGATGAGGCATTTCACATACTGATACCATGATGTTTTGAGGCTTCAAAGCTTGAGAAATAGAAATATAGAGTGTGTCTGAGATGCATATTGCTTCATAAGGCATTTCATAGAATTAAGGGTTAACAAATATTTGTTGAATTAGTGTTATGAAGAAACTGAGTTTAAATAACTGATCTGATGCCACCCAGAAATTAGAGATCAAGTAGTGATGATGAATTTGGAAAGGACCCATGCAGTCCCATGCTCTTATTTTACAGATGACGAGACTGAGCCCCTGCATAAGTGAAGTGATTGGTCCAAGGTCAGTAGAACTTTGATTTTAACTCAGATCCTCTGATTCCAAGAGCAGTGTACTGCTCTAATGCATTAGTGATGTCTCTTGTACACCAAACCTCCTGAAGAAACAGAATTTGTCTCAAATCCTGGTTTCCAATTAAATAGAAATCTATTTCCTGGCAAGTAAACACTCCAGTTCTTCATTTAGAAACATCTTGCATTTCAACAAAAACCCCTCAGCATGATTACATGCTGCTGTGTTTACAATTTCATTTCCTGAAGACGTTTTTCATGAACACAAGCAGGTGCAAAACAAAAGCCAATCAACACAAACCCACAGGCAGGCAACCATGAGGAATAAAAGAATGCTTTACAGGGTTTGCATGTTTCTTTGATATAATAGTAATTACAGTAGCTGGTGTTTATGTTGTGTTTCGTGGTTTGCAAAGCAATTTACAAATATTATCACATTTGATCCTCATGAAGCTGGGAGGTAAGTGCTATTATTGTCCCCACTTTATGGATAAGGAAACAGAGGCAGAGAAGTTAAGTGACTTGCTCAGAATCACACCGCCAGCAAGGGTCTAAGACTGGATTTGAACTCAGGATTTTCAGATTCTAAACCCTACATTCTCTCCACTATACTGTGTTTCTCTCTCTCTCTGATACCACGGTCTGCAAGTCAAGTACAAATGGAAAAGGAGTTAGACTGATCATGGACCAGAAATAAGAGGCAGCGGAAGACTTGAAATACCTAGAGAAGTAGAGATGTTATCTATGTCATAATGGGTAAGACACTAGACCTCAGTTTTCTCATCTCTGAAACTGAGAGGGTGGGTTAGACGGTTTCAGAGATCCTTGCGAGTTCTGGGTCAGTCATACTTGGATTTCATGGACTCTGGTCCTCTGTGTATAAAGTATAGACAGGATCACACAAGATGAGAAATGGCGGAGGGACCAAAGGCTGCCTTGTAAAGGGGGTGACCACATCTGTAATGGTTCCTCTTTGCCCTAGATTACCCAGTGCCCCCCACCCCAGACATGGTCCTTTTAGAACAAAAACCAAGGGGAGCTCAGAAGCTCATCATTGCCATTGCCCAAACTGGAGAGAATCTGATCTGAGACATTGGCATATTTGTTCCTTCCATACTGATATATGCTGCTGGTAGGAAAAATGAAGGAGACAGGGGGCAGCTGGGTGGTGCAGTAGATAAATCACTGGCCCTGGTTTCAGGAGGACCTGAATTCAAATCTGGCCTCAGACACTTGACAATTATTATCTATGTGACCCTGGGCAAGTCACTTAACTCCCATTACACCATCCCCCCCCCAAAAAAAATAGCCGTAGAAAATGAAGGGGACAGTAGAACCCACCTCTGCACCCAAGCTCACTTACTCTCAGGTCACTCCCTCTGTTTTTACCTCAGAGAACAAATGCAGCATGCCTAAGCTCTGGATTCCTATGCACTGGCATTGACCTTTTCTCTCTCTAAATTCATTCAGCTCCACACAGAGAATACATTCTCCCTGTAATTGCTGACTTGTTGTGAGCCAAGACACTAATGGAACTGGAAGCTCCCACAGCATCAACCAGGGCTAACATGAGCCACGATGCCATGGAGCAGGTCCCATGGGGGGATTGATCAGGTCTGAAGCTCTGGACTCTTTGGGCAAAAGTATATAAAGACAGGGGGTAGCTAAGTGGCGCCGTGGGTAAAGCACCAGCCCTGGATTCAGGAGGACCCAAGTTCAAATTCGGCCTCACACACTTGACACTTACTAGCTGTGTGACCCTGGGCAAGTTGATGTGGGATGGAATTTGGGGTCAAATTGATTGTCACAAAAGAATTACAAGATAGGGGCAGCTAGGTGGCGCAGTGGATAAAGCACTGGCCTTGGATTCAGGAGGACCTGAGTTCAAATCCAGCCTAAGATGCTTGACACTTAACTAGCTGTGTGACCCTGGGCAAGTCACTTAACCCTCATTGCCCTGAAAAAAAAAAAAAAAGAATTACAAGACTCAGTGACTCAGTTTCCCATGCTTTATTGCAATACTGTGGGTGACCACAGGGAGAGAACCAGAATAGTGGAAAGGTATCTCTCCAATAGTGAAAGTAAAGACAGTTATATTTATAGTATAGATCAATTGATTATCAGTCTCATTATAATTTCCACCTTTGGGAGGTACAGGGGAGGGCCTATCCTAATTTGGAGTTCCTGGGGTCCTAAGCCAATCCCAGAGGCGGGTACCTTTTTCAGTGGAGGTGTGTTTTGGGGGTTTACACATCACAAGATGAATCTGGGGACAAATTTGGCCTTTTCTGCACATGTCTCTTTCTGGTTCCCATGGCTAGTTTCAAAACACTTTCATATTTCTTTTATTTCTGGTCTGAATTTCTATAGGCTGTCATTTAGTCTAAGGTCATCATGGCCTCTCTCCCTCTGTTCCTGTTATGGACACTGATTTCTGAGGGTATGTAGGAGAACCTAGCATTTTAACTTGTAAATTATCCATTAACTGGGATCTGAATCCCTTTTACAGCTAATATCTGAATTAGAGCTTGGGTCTTAGGTTTTTTCTATTAACCCCTTTTTGCCTCCTACATCAAAGTCACTTAACCCTCATTGCCCCACCCACCCCACCTCAAGAAGTATATAAAGACAGTAAAAGAAGTCTGCAGGAGAGATATGGATACCCTAGAGAACTGCCATAAAAACTGCTGTTAAAGGGCAGCTAGGTGGCACAGTGGATAGAGCACTGGCCCTGGAGTCAGGAGTACCTGAGTTCAAATCCAGCCTTAGACACTTAACACTTACTAGCTGTGTGACCCTGGGCAAGTCACTTAACCCTAATTGCCTCACTAAAAAAACCAAAAACCAAAAAACAAACTGCTGTTAAACTCCTTCAGGGCTGCTTCTCCTCTTCTTTAATCTGTTTGTGCACTGCTAACTGACTTTTTTTTTTGGTTGTTTTTTGCAGGGCAATGAGGGTTAAGTGACTTGCCCAGGGTCACACAGCTAGTTAAGTGTCAAGTGTCTGAGGCTGGATTTGAACTCAGGTCCTCCTGAATCCAAGGCCAATGCTTTATCCACTGCGCCACCTAGCTGCCCCCTGCTAACTGACTTTTACCACATTAAGCATTGTTTTTACCTGAGAGTTATTGAATATGTTTTTAGCAAAAAAAAAATAAAATGCATCTTAACCCTGAGGCTCAACCCTGCAGTCCATAACATTAGATGAGGAAGAATGTCTGGGATACTCTCCCATAATACCTACATATAGATACCAGATTGGGAGCTCCCAATCCACTAATCAAAATATGCCAGCCTAGAGGCTATTTTTTTTTTAGTGAGACAATTGGGGTTAAGTGACTTGCCCATGGTCACACAGCTAGTTAAGTGTTAAGTGTCTGAGGCCGGATTTGAACTCAGGTACTCCTGACTCCAGGGCCAGTGCTCTATCCACTACGCCACCTAGCTGCCCCCTAGAGGCTATTTTTGATACCTCATGTATCTATACCTAAGTCTACATTATATTCATATCTATATCATCGTCTCTATAGGGATGTCTATAGTCATATCTATATTGAAACATCTCTCAAGATCTTTATTTATATGAATGTAACCATATCTGTATCTCTGCCTATTTATCAAAATGGATATATCCACATAAATATAGGTATATTGGAAGCGAGAGAGAGAGAGAGAGAGAGAAATCGAGAGAGAGGATGAGAGAGTAAAATACAGACACAGAGATGATATACATATGAATATATTAATATGGAGACAAAGAGACAGAAAGATTGATATTGAAATAGAGAAGTGGAATGATGAAAGACAGAATGAGAGAGTGAGAGAGAAGGGGAGGGGTGAGAAAGAGAGATCCTAAATCAAGTTTAAACATAGAATCATAGCATTGTCTTTTCCTAGCACTGAGCCAGACTGAGCCTAAGCAAAGTTACAAAGCAGGTGGATTAGCTTTGGCCACTCCCACATTAACACTCAAGTAATGCACCAAGGTCAGTGGTGCATTACTTCCTCCTCAGTGGGGGGCTGGGTGCTACGGAGGGAGGAGTCAGAAATCCCAGGACAATTATGCTGGGAGGCAAGTGCTGTTAACTTCCTAGAGCAAAGCCCAGGCTGCTTCCCCTTTATTGACTCCAGTGCCCCTGAACCCATGTGTCCCTGGCCCTACCACTTCTAAGCCATGTCATTTGGGCAGGCTTCTTAACACTTCCCTCAGCCTCATTTTACTCATATGGGAGTATAGGGGTTGGACTGTCTGGCTTTGAAAATCCACTCCAATTCCAATCTCTGATCCTCTGTGATTCTCTTTCTCCCACCCCCTGAAACCCACCCTGTCCTGAAGTGAATCTGCAAGGTTATATAACAACAACAACAGCAATAATAATAATAATGAGAAGGAGGAGGAACATAATCATAGATGCATGCATTTATATAATACTTTAAGCTTTGCAAAGCACTTTACAAATATTACCTCCTTTGGTTCTCACAACAACTCGAGAAGGTGTGTACTATTATTACCCCATTTTATAGATGAGCAAACTGAGGCTTAGAGAAGTTAAGTGACCTGCCCAGGTACATATGATGTCAGTGTCTGAGGCAGGACTTGAACTCAAGTGTTCTTGATTCCAAATCTAATAGCCTATTCACTGCAACATTTAGGTGCATAGACATTGTTTGCTCTTATCCTTATAAAAACATCCATGGCCACTTGTGTGCAGGGGGTTGCATGAGAAAGGTGGGGAGGTGATATTTGCAAGTTTTTCTTCTATTATCTATTTCACAACATTCATTCTACAAATATTCATTCATACATACATTTCATTCATTCTTCTAGGATCTATTTCATACATTCATTCATTAAGCTCCCTGAGAGGAGGACTTAATTCATACTTTGTATTGTATCTCCAGTACCTAAGGAAATCCACATTTTACAAAAGGAAAAAAGAAATGCTTGTTGATTTATTCAATTCCTTCACTCATTCATTTTATAAATATTTATTGAGTACATACAAAGTGCTAAGGAAGACAAAGATTCCCTGACCCTCAGTTCATTTTTTCTTAGATCAAAAACAATAATACTATTTCTATAGGTGCTTTAATGCTTACAAAGCACTTTGCTGAGAATAGCCCCATGAGAGAGGTAGTACAAGTATTACTGGTATCCACTACTTTACAGGTGAAGCCATTGAGGATCATAGAAGTTAAGTTACTCTCCCATGATCAGCTAGCCAGTAAGGCAGAATTAAGGTAGGACTCCAGCCGATACTCCCTGATTCCCCATTATCTCTATCCCTACGGAAGCACTGTACTTTGGAATGGTTTGGAGGAGGGTAGACCAAAGTAGGAAAATGTGGCTCCTCTGTTGAAACTTCCCCATCGAAGTGGTCAGTTCCCTTTGAAAGGACCATCATTCATGGGGGACCTCTGAGGCGAAGGCACCTGGCCTAATCCATCCTGGGGCTGACAGCCCTGCATTCAGACTTGTACAAACTTCTGGTCACACTGTATTACGTTACAGGCAATGATATTATTCCATTAAAAACAAAGATGAAAGGACTTAGGACTCTGTTGGCTGATGGAGAAAACATCAATTCATCTAGCACAACTTGCTAATTCACTGGGTACTTGGGCAAAAGAAAATATTCCTTAAAGAGACATACACAGAAGGCACACACTCTTCTCAGAACCACAAGGGGGTCCCTCTTTTAAGGGAGTGTTACTTTTTGCATGAGAGACGAATACAGTCATACATTCAACAGCTAGGGGATGACTTGAAGATCATTCAATCCAAGATAATCTTTTTACAAATAAGAAAACTAAGGCCAAGAGAACTTGTCTTTCCTAAACTTCAGTCCCATATAAACCAATTGCCCATTGGGCACCCACCTGGAAGATCTATAAGATGTCTCAAATTCAATATGCAATTCTCCTTCCAAAGCCCACCTCTTCTCCTAATTTTCCTATTTCGTCTAGGGTGGTACATTGGATAGAGCACTGGCCCTAAAGTTGGGAGGATCAGAGTTCAAATATCACCTCAGACACTTACTAGCTGTGTGACTGTGGGCAAGTCACTTAACCCCATTGCCTTAAAAAAAATCTGGGGCCATTTCCAGTTGCCCTGTTACATATCTTGCCACAGGATCCAGATGACTCTGAAGAACAAAGTGAGGATGGTGACATTGCATGGTCCTCCTTCATTTAAATCCAATTCACTTCAAGTCATCACATCACCGAATGTCATGGTCCTCTTCGAGAATTAAGGATAAGCAACTATTTTTTTTAGGGTATCACATTCCTTCCCGTGATAAAGGTTGCAACTTCGGAGTCCTTTCTGCTCCGTATCTCCTTAACTCCTGCCTCATAGGTGATCATTTGCCCATTTTTTTTTCTTTTGGTGAGGCAATTGAGGTTGAGTGACTTGCCTAGGGTCACACAGCTAGTAAGTGTTAAGTGTCTGAGGCCGAATTTGAACTCAGGTCCTCCTGACTCCAGGGCTGGTGCTCTATCCACTGCGTCACCTAACTGCCTCTCAGTTGCCCAATTTTGTGAATTCTACCTTCAGGACTTCTCTCTTATCCGTCCTCCTCTCTCGTCCTACATGACCACCAGCCTAATTCAGGTACCCATCACCTCTCCTTGGTCTGTTACAGTAGCTCCCTATTGGCCTCCTGGCCTCTACCTTATCCCATTCCAATCCATCCTCTACAAGATGCCAAAATATTCTTCCTCGCACCCTATCATTCTGACTCAAGAAACTGCAGTGACTACCTGTTACCTCTAGGATAAAGATACAAAACCTTCTCAGCTTGATATTTGCTTGCACTCTCATCTGGCCCCATGCCATCCTTCTGAGCTTATTGTGCATTCTCTTCACACATTTTATGTTCCTGACAAATTGTCCCACTTGCCATTCCCTGACTCACCACTTCCTCTGGCTTCATTCCTTAGAATGGCCTCCTTCCTTATTTCTGCGTCTTAAAATTCCTAGCATCTGTCAAGTCTCAGTCCAAACACTACCTTCTACATGAAGGCCTTTCCTGAGCCCCCAGCTGCTAGTGCCCTCTCTCTAAATTACCTAGTATTCATTTTGTACCTCTATATAACTAACTTTCTCTAACACTTCTATATGAAGTTGTACTTCTATATAGACATATCCACAGCTAGGTGACACAGTAGAGTGCTGGCTCTAGAGTCAGGAAAACTCAAATTCGTGAGTTCAAATCTGGCCTCCACTTATCAGCTTTGTGACCCTGGGCATGACACTTAACCCTCTTTGCTCCAGTTTCCTCACCTGTAAAATGAGCTGAAGAAGGAAATGGAAAACTACTCCAGTATCTTTGCCAAAAAAACAAAAACAAAAACACCCAAATGAGGTCACAAAGAGTCTGAAACAACTGAACAACAACAATATTTCTTATGTTATACATAAATGTTCTACAACATGATAGGATAAACATTTACTATGTGCCAAGCACTGTGCTAAATACTGGGGATACAGATAAGAAAAAGAAATGCAGTGCCTCCCCTCAAAGAGCTTACAAGCTAATTGAGGAAGACAATATACAAGAGGAAGCTTAAAGGAGGTAGGGGGAGTGCCCAGGTACCAGGTGCAGAGGCATTATGAAAATGATGGTGGAGATGAAACCAAGCAGAGTAGCTGGTGGCAAACAAAGAAAGAGCTGATATTTTTAACCCTTTAAAAGGATGCAGTTTTTGTTCAACCCTCTAATCAGAGAGATAGAATTAAATGAGGATACTGGTGAGATATAAGGAGCAAAGATGAAGCAATCTCCACAGTGATGAGGTGCATGATAATGAGCTATCTGGTAATGAGTTTATCTTGGATGGGCTATGGTGATGATGGTGTCAAAACCAGGCAGAGCAGTTGGTGGCAAATGAAGAGATGGCTAAGCTTTCTGAACCCTCTACAAAAGAAGGCTATGGGAAGAGCTTTTGGCTCCACTCTCCAACCCTGCAATCAGAAAGACAGAAGCAGTTGAGGGTATTGAGGTGTGAAGAGTTCTCACTATTATGTCAACACATTTTCTCCCCCAGTAGAACCTTGAAGGCAGGACTTGTTTCACTGTGGTTTTTTTTCCCTACCTTTTTATCTTTGGTTGCTAGTGACAGAGAGCACCTGTGTATAGTAGTGCTTGGTAAAGCTTAATTCAGTTTGAATCTTGACAGTAGACTCCATTAAGATAAGAACTATTTTAGGGAGGAGAGGGGAGATTTAGAGGGGAGATTTGTATTCCTGGCACCTAAGACAGTGCCTTGCATTTAGAAGGTATTATTCAAAACTTGTTAGATTAAATTAAGACAAACATTTATTGAATTCCTAACATGTGCAATGCAGTAATAATAGGTTTGGGAAATAGAAAAATGCAAATTTATCAGTCCCTGCCCTTAAAGAGCTTAGATTCTATTAGGGAACATGACATACATAGAACAGTAAAAACAAGGTAATTTTGGAAGTGAGAGAACACTCACAGCTAAGACAATCAATGAAAGTTTCAAGGAATAGGTGACAACCTGGGTAGAACATTGGAGGCTAATAAGGATACCAGGTCCGAGGTCACAGAGGGACCCAATTATGACTATAACTGAGGGCTTGTGGTGTTCCATTTCGTTGTAGCATTCAGAAGTCATACCTCTCTCAAAGTGTTTTGGAGATAGCTGAGTGTAAATAATGAACACCCTGAAGGTCTCATGAATTCAAACTCTTGTTATTAAAAATTATAATTATGTAAAATATGGTAATTGGTTGCCACCCAACATAAATATATAGTGTGAATTCAAAAACATGCAATCACTTTAGGGGATCGTTATCCTAGCTGCATATGGACAGATCAGCCCTACTGCCTGCCCAAGATTCATATCCAGGAGTCCTTCCTGAGAAAGTCTCCTTGCAATGGTTAATAGGTCATTCCAAATCAGGAATCTGTGATATTGTCACAAACCTAAGAGTCAGGGAAGCCTACAGACGAATAAGAAATAAAACCTATTTTTCAAGGTATGGGGTAAATTTACCACCACCCCCACTTTGAATTAAGAGCCAATTAACTAACCACATCTCTACCAATTCATGTCCTCTCAGCCTGGGGTGGGAATGAAAGTTATTTGACAGAAGTTCCTGTCCATTCCCACCTTTTTAAAGTTCTTTCCCTCCAGAATCTAGAAACAGTCTGTGTTTCTGTGTTCTATCATGCAAACAATGTGACTCTAAATGTCCCCCCAGAAAATGTGGAGAAAAATTTAAACTGGTGAATCTTTCTCATCTTGGGTTCTAGGATATTTAAAATACTCAAACTAACATTTTTATAAGTCATCATTTAGTAGTCCATTAAAACATGCACAGGGGCAGCTAGGTGGTGCAGTGGATAGAGCACTGGCCCTGGATTCAGGAGGACCCAAGTTCAAATCCGACCTCAGACACTTAACGATTACTAGCTGTGTGACCCTGGGCAAGTCACTAAACCCCAATTGCCTCACCAAAAAAAAAAAGAAAGAAAGAAAGAAAAGAAAAGAAAAGAAAAGAAAAGAAAAGAAAAGAAAAGAAAAGAAAAGAAAAGAAAAGAAAAGAAAAGATGCACAAACTTATGCACACACACTCAAACTTTAGAGCAATTTGAGCCTGTTTCTCCAGATTTTAAACAAAAGAGAAATAACAGCTTGGTGATGTCATGCCCCATTTCTTTTATCCCTTGCATTCTATGGTGACTGAAAGCCTCTGCTCCCTACCAGTCTAGCTTAAGAGCTGGAGTTTCCTTCAGGGCTTAATTAAAGTAGCTGAAATTCTATCTATTAATATTTGGGTATGGGACTGGGAAAGGGGAACGGTGAAAAGAAGCTTTGGGAGTCAATCTAGGGAGAGCATTTGTTTGCAAACCCACCTAAGTCATGTCATAGAATACTATTTGCTTCTAGGCCATATCTTATTTATGGAGTCATCTTAACTTGAAAGTGCCCAGTGTTTGGCACATATTAGGTGCCTAATTGATGTTTTTAATTGATTTTCATTTATTGGAGTGCTCTTTTCCCCCTTTTCTTCTCTAACTCTGTATCAACCCAGTCAATCCCAAAAAATATTTAGATGTGTGTGTGTGAGGGGGCAGCTAGGTGGCACAGTGGATAAAGCACAGGCCCTGGATTCAAGAGGACCTGAGTTCAAATCCAGCCTCAGACACTTGACACTTATTAGTTGTGTGACCCTGGGCAAGTCACTTAACCCCCATTGCCCCACCAAAAAATATATATATATATATATAAAATAAAAAAAAAGATGTGTGTGTGTCTATGTGTCTGTCTCTGTGTATGTATGTTAGAGGAAGGGGATTGGATTAGAGTCTATCCCATGGAACACCATTGGGCATGAGCCTGCAGTAGCATTAGAGAATCACCACCACTCCCACAATCCTCCGAGATACCCCTAGAAGCATGAGGAGATGTAGCTAGAATAACCCTGGGAACCCAACTCATCTGTAAAAGCAAGAGTTGGGATAAGAATTGTCAAGGTTTATAAGGCCTACATGTAGGTATTCATCTGGAATTCAAACGTGGGACCTCTCATAGGAAGACTCACTAAAAAGATTCTCCACCCATAAAGACTTTCATTAATGGATAATGCAGATTCGCTTTTTAAGTGGCAATTTGGGTTTCTCTCTTTGATTTTAGACAACAATTGTACAATAGTCTTTCGAGTATATTTCCTTAAACAATCTGACCTCTTTTTTCTGTGATGATTTTTGCAGACTTGCATTTGTTGATTTGTTGAATGTTTAACTATTGAAACTTGCTATATTACCCATTCTTGTACGTGTTGACATCCAGGCTAATATGAGAAGCATGGATTTTGCAACATGGAAATATTATTTGATCTTATTTTCTATTGTCTCTGACTTTTCCAGTTATTGGTTGATTTTGATATTTCAGTAGGAATGCCCCTGAAACAGCAAGTATCGATTGGGGGAAATTTGGGGTGCCCTTTAGAATAGGGACACAGAGGAAATTTGCCTTCAAAGTAGATCACCTATGGTACTGGAACTTCTAGACAAATATTTGTGTTTCCTGTGAACAAAGGGACACCTAGAAAATGTTTTGTTTCAATTTCCTCATACATAAAATGAGTGGGAGAAGGAAATGGCAAGCCACTTCAATATCTTTGCCAAAAAAATCCCAAATAGGGTCACAAAAGTCAGAAACAATTGAAAAATGACTGAACAGCAGCATAGATCGGAAGAGTGGGCATATGGGTCAGTAGTTGTTGATGTTTCATTCATGTTTGGAATCAACACAATCCAAGTTTCTTTTTTTCCTTGCCTTTTGTATCTTTCTCTCCTTTACATACCTTGGAAATCAGCTCCTCAGTTCTCTCATAAATATCGCTTCTAGGAAGGATCTCACATAGATAGATAGATAGATAGATAGATAGATAGATAGATAGATAGATAGATAGATAGATAGATAGATAGATAGATAGATAGATAGATGATAGATAGATAGATAGATAGATAGATAGATAGATAGATAGATAGATAGATAGATAGATAGATAGATAGATAGATAGATAGATGGACAGACTGAGAGACTTGATAGAATCAAGTGACTTCTCCCATTTTTGGTTTTGACATGGGACTTAGGACATATTGAGAAATTAAGAGACTATTAAAGTTTAAACTGGCCAACCAGATATCAAGACAGACACACCTAGGAAGTAAGGGGAGAAAAATTCTATAGCAGGAAAGTCAATTAAGCCTACCTACTACCTGAGCTAAGGGACAGAGATAACTCCAGAGATCAGGACTATAATTCCAAAAGAACCCCCCCCGCAGAAATCTTTCCCCACTCCACCCCCAAAAGGGGTGGTCACCCCATCTATCCTCTATAAAAGCTTAGGCCTTTCTTCTGTTTGAGGAGAAAGATATTTCTGAACCATCTCCTCCCCTTGAGGCAAAGTCTTTGAATTTCCTCTCAGTCACTTTCTCTAGCACCCAATAAAGGACTATTTTAATTCTAATTGGACAGTGTGCAAGAGAGGACTCCCACCACCTCCTTCCTCCTGTGACAATTTCTTTAGTTCCATTTCTCTCTCTTCTATAACCATCTAAAGGACTGTGAAGTTCAGGTTCGAGGAAGGTTGTTTGTTCCATGTCCCTCACTGGAGAAAAAGAGTTTGTTAAAATGTTTTCTGAAAATCTTTCCTCTTTTTCTTCTGTTTGTGGGGCTTTCTATTTTCATCCTTGAATGCTCTTGGAATGACTATGCTTATCTTACCCAGCTTTATTTAGACTACCATTACCTTCCACTGCTTCTCTCTGCTTGGTGAGAGGTAGATGCTGCTCCTCCTTGTCCATCATCCTTCCTTGTAAGATTTCAGAGCAAAGTTTCTGTCCTGACCTTGTTCTGTCTGGCAGCCATCTCTCTTAATCTGGCAACTAATGATGATGGTGGTGGTGATGATGTTTCACTCTAGGGATTACAAACATTTTGCCCTTGATATAAATCAGCTGACTAAGACGTTTTTGGAATTTTTTGGTCTCCTTGTGGCAATTAATTTACATTGGTTAAGTTTCTAGTTGAAATTAGCATTGTTAGTTCAATTTGAATCATGACATAGGCACTGGAGGGGCAGCTAGGTGGCGCAGTGGATAGAGCACTGGCCTTGGAGTCAGGAGTACCTGAGTTCAAATCCAGCCTCAGACACTTAACACTTACTAGCTCTGTGACCCTAGGCAAGTCACTTAACCCCAATTGCCTCACTAAAAAAAAAAAATAGGGGGCAGCTAGGTGGCGCAGTGGATAAAGCAATGACTAGACATGATGCTACATACAGCTGATGAAGGCTACTTCCCACCTCCTGCCAGAGAGGTGAGGGACTTGAGGTGCAGGATGAGACATATTTACAGACATGGTGCCATGTGGATTGGGCTGACCATACTTATTTGTTACAAGAGAGAGCTTGTCAAAAGGTAAGTAGGAGAACTGATGAATCTCTAGTTGGCACAGCAGATAGAGCTCTGGGCTTAGAATAAGAGAGGCTCAAACTTCATGAATTCAAGTCTAATCTCAGACACTTAGTATTTGTGTGACCCTAGAAGTCACTTCACCCTGTTTGCCTCAGTTTCCCTATCTGCAAAATGATCTGGAGAAGTGAATAGAAAACCACTCCAGCATCTTTGTGAAGAAAACCCCAAATGGGGTCATGAAGAGTCAGATAAAATTTAAATGCCTCAACAACAACAACAAATAATAACAGTTCAAATTTATAGAGGATTTAAGGTTGTCAAAGCACTTTAAATTCAAATAATAGTATTTATGTGGCAATTTTAAGGTTTGCAAAGTGACTTACATACATTATCTCATTTGTGCTATACAATGATCCTATGAGTTAAGTTGTTACAGATATTTGTATCTCTGGTTTAAAGATGAAGTAACTGAGGCTTCAAGCAATTTAGTGACCTGTCCAGGGTCATACAACTCACAAGTATCTGAGGGAAGATTTGAAGCCATGTCTTTGTAACTCCAAATCCAGCAAAACATTGGGCAAGATATTAAAAGAAACAGTTAGATCAGACAGTGGTTGTTGTTGTTTGGCTTTTGTTCTCAAAGAGGATCATGACATCAGGGTGATATTATGACTTGCAGGGAGTTGGATTTAAGTGAGGAAGGGCTGTGCAAGGTCACTAGCCTCACTCTCTCCTCCAGAGCCATCTGGGTTCAGTGGAGAAATATACATCAAGACAACTGGAGATGGCCCTGGATGTTTAAGGCAATTGGGTTAAGTGACTTGCCCAGGGTTACACAGCTAGTAAGTGTCTGAAGTTAGATTTGAACTCAGGTTCTTGCCACTTCAGGACTAGAGCTCTATCTGTGCCACCTGACTGCTCCAGATCAGGAACCTATGTGCCTGATTCTTTGGGACAAAGAAAGAGAAACATAATAACAATTGCTGGCATATAAGTAGTACTTCATATGTCATCTTACTTAATTCTCATAATAATCCTGGGAGGTAGATTCTATTTTTATCCCCATATTACAGGTGAGCCAACTGAGGCAAATGGTGGTTAAATGATTTGCCCAAGGTCTCACAATTAGTGTCTGAGCCTACATCTGAACCCAGGTATTCCTGACTACAATTCCAAAGTTCTAGATGTGATGCCACACATTGTCTAGTACCTGAAACAGGATTTGAACCCAGGTTTGTATGCAATGATATTGATGAAGGACTAGGAGATGGAGATGGATCAATGAAACAAAAATACACAGAAGAAAGTTAAGCAGGGGATAAGACAAGTAGGACAGTTTTATTACTATTAAGATAGATTTACTATGTACTTCTTGTGAAAAAAAAGTGTACCTACCTATAATAGAATTTCACTGTTTCTGGTACAGTCTTCTTTTCCTGTTCTTCTTTGTGTAGTTGATGTTTGAGAAGTTCAAATCTGACTCCATACAATTCCAAGCAGTTTGACCCTGGGAAAATCACTTAATCTCTATTTCCCTCAATTTCTTCAACTATAAAATGGGGATGATAGTAGCACCTAACTCCCAAGATTGTTGTGAGAATTAGATGAGGTAATATTTGTAAAGTTCCAGGCACAGTGCCTGGCACATAGTGGGAGAATAAAAAATCATTATTTCTCATTTTTAAAAAGAAAAACAATTCGTGCCTGACAGCTACAAGCCATGTTGGAGACTCAGTTTCCTTACCTATGAAACGGGGATAATGATATCTATAGCACTGACCTCACGGGGTTGATATGAAAATCACATGACCCAATTCATCACATGCCTTTTTTTTTTTTTTGCAAGATTTGAGTTCATAGGCAAACGTCATTTCTTTTGATTCCCTGGGGGATAGGAGTTGACACAGTTTCCCTGTCCTCTGCCCAGAGCAGGCATACCACATCCAGGGCTGGCTGCCACTAAAGGAAGAACAGGAACAAAGTGGACAGTGTCTGGATGAAAAGAGACAAAATGGTGACAGGTCTTGGGATCATGCCATGGAGGATCAGTGAAGGAAATGACGATGTTTGAGCTGAAGAAGAGAGGACTGGGGATGCTTGGAGAGGCTTTCGGAGAGACCATGTGCTTGTCTCTTGCAGTTTGGATGTTCGGCAGTTGGTGTCGCTAGAAGCCCAGCCCTCAGACCCACTCCTGGGGCTCTGATAAGAACAGTGAGGTCCAGCGTTCCTTCCCAAGACTAGTAGCAACTTTCCCCCTGAGCTGCTGGGGTTTTATAAGAAGTTGCTTTACATGGTTTCAGGGTATTTTTAGAAGCATGGAGGGAAAGTGGCTATTTTTAAAGGGCACATAGCTTTGGTTTCCAATAGATTTCTTTATTTGTCTTGAAGTCTTGCCCACTCCTTCCAGTGGGATTTGTTTCCCTTCATGGGCTAGTGCTACTGGTCCCTGCACAATGTCCCCAATCCAGGGACCCAAGGGAGGATGGGGTGACAGGCACAGAATTCCAGAATCTCCGGGTCTTTGGTTTGAAAAGGCTTTCTGGGACCATATAACCGGAGTCCAGCACCAGAAGTCATCCTGCATTAGAACATGACTTTCTGGAGGGCAGGAATGGTGTTTTTGCTTTCCTTTGTATCCTTGGCACTTGGCACAGAACCAACACAGCCAACAAATGGTTATCCATCTGGTCCTGAAAGGGGAACCCATTACCTTCCAAGGGGAAATCATAGAGATTAAATCACAGGCTCTCAGAGCTAGATGTGTTTTCAAAGGTCATCTACCCAATAGTGCCTGACCTAGAATCTCTTCCATGATAACACCAATAAGTACTCACTCATCCAACCTCAGCTTAAAAAAACATTGAGAGAATAGCTATTGGCTCCCAAAGTAAGATCATAGAATGGTGGCAGAAGAAAGGGATCATGCCATGGAGGACCATTGGGGTTGGGGACCTGGGAATGGTTAGCCTGAAGAATAGATGACTCAGGTGGAATATAATGGTCCCCAAAGCAGAAAAAGAATGTCTGTCATATCATCCTAACTGTCTCCATTCTATGCTGCCCATACACCTGCCATCATCCCCATCTTGGCAATGCCCTTTTCCCACCTTGGGAAACTTAGATTCTATTCTTAATGGGGAGGGTGATTGGAGAGGGGGTGATTTCTGATAGATGAGCCCCAAACCAGACTTCCACATCACTTCCCAGGCATTTCCACACTAGATCTCCTTCTTCTCACTTCTAATTCCCTTTTATGCATTGTCTTATACTTTAGAGTATAAGCTCCTTAAGAGCAGGGCCCAATGATGAATACAGTGTCTGTCACATATATTGTTGTTGTTGTTGTTTGTCCTTCATTCTTTATTTTTTTTGTGTGTGGCAATGAGGATCAAGTGACTTGCCCAGGGTCACACAGCTAGTAAGTGTCAAGTATCTAAGGCCGGATTTGAACTCAGGTCCTTCTGAATCCAGGGCTGGTGCTTTATCCACTGCGCCACCTAGCTGCCCCTGTTTGTCCTTCATTCTTGAAGAGGACCATGACATCAGGAGGCGATGTCATGACTCCCAGTGAATTGGAATTAAGTAAGGGAGGGCTGGTAATCAGAGAAAACAGAGTCAGAGAATCTTTGAGCTGGAAGGAACCAAGGGGGAAGCAAATTCCCAATGGGCCAAGGTCACACAATTAGCTTGTGCCCTTCTCTTCTCCACATGGAAGAATCCCTAACTTCCTTCAAAGCTTAATTTTAGTGCTGCCTCCTACAGGAAACCTGTCCTGATTCCCCACCTCTACCCTCACTACTGAAAGAAAACAATGGCAATGACAACTCTAGGGCAGCTAGGTTCATAGTTCATAGAATTCTAAGTCTGGAGTCTTTGGGAAGACTCACTCATCTTCCTGAGTTCAAATCTAGCGTTAGACACTTACTAGCTGTGTGACCCTGGGAAAGTCACTTGACCCTAGTGTCCTCATCTGTAAAAATGAGCTGGAGAAGGAAATGGTGAACCACTTCAGTATCTTTTTTTTTTTTTAGTGAGGCAATTGGGGTTAAGTGACTTGCCCAGGGTCACACAACTAGTAAGTGTTAAGCGTCTGAGGCTGGATTTGAACTCAGGTCCTCCTGACTCCAGGGCCGGTGCTCTCCACTTCAGTATCTTTGACAAGAAACCCCAAATGAGATTAGAAGGGTCAGACATTATTGGAAAATGACTGAATAACAATACCTTCCCTTTAGAAATTACTTTGATTAGATTTTCTATTTCAATGTCTATTTATGAATTACTTCTCCCTAACAGAAAGCAAGATACTTGTGTTCAGGGATTATTTGATTTCTTTTTTTTTTCCATTTGTATCCCCATTAGCACAGTGTCAGCACACAGCAGATGTCTAATAAATGCTTGTGAGTAGAATCGATGGCAGAGTCGAGACCAGAGCCTAGGCCTCCCAGCTCCCAGTTCAGTGTTCTTTCTGTTTTGCCTGACTGCTGGCTACCCATGCACTGCAGCCTCCAAACTGAAGACACCTCAGTTTTACAAGTGCAAGTGTGGTCGTGCCATGAGCACCTACTAGGGACATAGAGCAGGGACTCAATAAATACTTATTGAATTGAAGTTTCCAGCAGGTAAGTGGGGGTGGGTAGTGTTATGCTGAAGACAGTAAAATGTGGTAGAAAGAGCACTAAATGATTAATCAGGGGACCTGGATTCAAATCCTGCCCCTGTTTAACCTTGCATAAGTCATTTAAAGTCTCTTGGCCTCAGTTTCTCCCTCGGTGAAATGAGGAATTTGGCCCAAACAGCCTCCAGGGTCTTTTTCAGCTCTAAATCTCTGATCCTAAATGAGACTTAGGTACAAATCCTGCCTTAGGCACTTGCTAGCTGTGTGATTATGGGCATGTCACTTGCCTCTGCTGAACCTCAGTTTCCTCAACTGTAAAGTGACAATGTTGTGCTACATCTCAAAACCCATGATCCAATGGTGCTGTTGGGAGGGCTAGGTTCAAATCCTGCCTTAGATATTTGCTTCTTCATGGCCAAGTCATTTAAATTCTCTGATTCTGTTTCTTTATCTTTAAAACAAGAACCATAGTTTTAGAACTGGAAAAGGAAGGAAGGGAACTTCCTACCACATGCCAAACACTGTTCTAAGTGTCTTTTGATACTCACAACAACCCTGCGATACCATTATTAGCTTCATTTAGGGCCACACAATTAATAAGGTGTTTGAGACCAGATTTTAATTGAATTCTTCCTGATTCCACTGTGCCACCTGGCATCCCAGTCCAATTCTCTCAGTTTTACAGATAATACACATAAATGTAAAAAGGCTGAAATGTATCATTTACAGACCATAACATAATAAAAATAGTCAATGGTTCAGGGCACACAAACAAAATACTTAAATGCAAAGGAAGACTTATCAATGAATTTCTAAATAATGAGCAGGTTAAAAAACAGTTACAGAAAGAATAAATAGTTATGTGGGGGTAAAAACAATATAGCAAAGTTTCTAAGATGGAGCTAAAGCAGTACTCAGGGAAAATCAAATCCCTGCAAATATACATGAACAAAATAGAAAAGAGGATTAACAGATTTTAAAAATTAGAAAGCTAACAAATAAACTGAAAATAAGGATGAGGGAGATTTTGAAAATTATAGGAAAAAGATAAAATAAAAACCAAAAATAATTAAAAATTTTAAAAAACATGATAAATAAAGCTAAAAGCTGGTTCTTTGAAAAGACTAATAAAATCAATAAACCTTTAGGTAATTTTTTTTTATTGTGAGGCAATTGGGGCTAAGTGACTTGCCCAGGGTCACATAGCTAGTAAGCATCAAGTTTCTGAGGCCAGATTTGAACTCAGGTCCTCCTGAATTCAGGGCCAGTGCTTTATACACTGCTCCATCTAGCTGCTCCCAGTTTATCTTTTTTAAAAGAAGGTAGAAAATCAAATTAGTAAAATAGCAAATTAATAAGAAGAAATCACAACCAAACCAGAAGAAATAAAAAGAAAATCAGAATCTATTATGCAATTATATGCTAACAAAATTGAAAACGATGCAATAAGCATTTATTAAGCACCTACTATGTACCAGGCACTGGACTTTATTGAGAAGGGAGGTGACACGATCAGACCTGAGTTTTGGGAAGACTGTGTGGAAAATGGATTGGAGAGGGGAGTGATTTGTTTTGTTTTGTTTTTTGTTTGTTTTGTTTTTGGTGAGGCAATTGGGGTTAAGTGACTTTCCCATGGTCACACAGCTAGTAAGTGTTAAGTGTCTGAGGCCAAGATTTGAACTCAGGTCCTCTTGAATCCAGGTCCGGTGCTCTATCCACTGCACCACCTAGCTTCCTGGAGAGGGGAGTGATTTGAAGCAGGCAACCCCCTCCTTAGCCCCCCACCCCCAAAGCCAGCAGTTGATGCAATAGTCCAGGCGTGAGAGGTGATGAAAGCCTGCTCCAGGGTGGGGGCAGTGTCAGATGAGAGAAGGGGGAACATTTGAAACATGTTGCCAAGATTAAATTGACCAGTCTTGGCATAAAAGACAGAGAGGAATACCTTCAACAATATAAAATGCCCTCATTGTCAGAAGATTGGATGGAGCTCTTAAATAACCCGATCTCAGAGAAAGAGATAGAACTGGCTATAAAGGAACCACCAAATGAAAAAATCTTTGGATCCTGATGGACTCACAGGATAATTCCATCAAATGCAATTTTATAGATGAGGAAACTGAGGCACAGGTTAAGTGACTTTCCCAAGGTCACACAGATAGTAAATGATAGAGCTGGGATTCAAACTCCAGTTGGAAGTCACATCCTCTTAGGCCCCTACCAGCTCTAAATCTATGTTCCTCTGCTCATTCAGCTCCCAATCCAGCTTTTCAATCCATGATCCCAATTTATCCCCCCAGCAGCTCTATGAAGAAAGTACTTTGCCATCTTTAAACATAAGGTGTCAGTGTGAGTGATGAAGCAGCATGGCATGCATCACGGATGGAAATCCTGGGCTCAAAACCTGACTCTGACATACTGACCTTGCCATCGAACCTCTCAGCAGCCAGGACAGCCCTCGAATATCACATATTGGAGAGGTGTTGATCAGTGTTGGCAGTTTCCTCCCTTAGAAGTTCCCTAAACTGATGAGCTCATGAACCTAGTACCCTGTGACTATTAGCTTCATTTGCATTAGTCTCTGGGATTCTCTATCGGGGCCATCCACAGCATGGAATGGCACTTTTTTTTTTCAGGGCAATGGGGGTTAAGTGACTTGCCCAGGGTCAGTCACACAACTAGTAAGTGTCAAGTGTCTAAGGCCAGATTTGAACTCAGGTCCTCCTGAATCCAGGGCCAGTGCTTTATCCACTGCACCACCTAGCTGCCCCGGAATGGCACTTTCAAGCCTTCACAGAATTCACTCCCTTCCACCAGGCCCTTCTTGATGCAAATATGTACCCTGAAGGCTCGACAAACACTTGGGGCACTCCTGCTCCCCTTCACAACCATCATCCTGTGGTTATAGGAGAAGGGGTAATGTTTCCAGGAACCTGCCCTCCCTCAGAACCACAAAGTCCCAGCTGGTAGCTGGTGCTATGAGTGGAAGTCACACTTGGGGGCCTGGTTTCACACCCAGTCAAAGCAGCCCTTGTGCAGAGGAACCCCATGTACCCCCAGTGCAGGCTTCCCCTGGCATCCTTTGAGTGATCTGCTGGCCCAGAGAGCTGGGGCCTTCAGAAATAGTAGAAATCTAACCATTTTAATGGTTTCTATCTTTCGCTTCTACCAAAGGTAGCAGGTTATAGTTGGTAGAGAGCTGGCCTCAGGGCCAAGTTCAAATCCTGACTCTGACACATATGGTTGTGTGACCTGGAGCACCACACACCCTTCCAGCACACTAGATAATTATGTAAGACTATAAGTTACAAAGAAGGTGACAACCAGCATTGATGAAGGAATTTCCTCATCAGAGAGTTCTCTGTAGCCATGAAATCCCAAATCCAGGCCTTAGCCTATCTGGAATTTCAGAGATCTTAGGAGCTAACTACCTTCTCCTCTATTTGGAAAGACCAACTGAGTTAATATATGTAAAATGCTTGCAAATCTTAGAGATGGGAAGGGGGCAAGGGAATACATATTTATATAGCACCTACTGTATGTCAGGCACTGTGCTGTGTGCTTTACAAATATTATCTCATTTGATCCTCACAACAGAGGGTTTTTTTTTTCATTTTCACAGCTGGGGAAACTGAGGCAAATGGGAATTAAGTGAATTGCCTGTGGTCACACAAGCAGTGAAGTCAAGATTTTCTGACTGCAGGTCCAGTGCTCTATCCACTGCGCCACGTTAGCCATTTGTATCATTATTTTGTGAAAGACAAGGGGAAAGAGTTGGTGGAAACCCACCAAAATATTGTCCAGTAGCACCTATTTTCATCTCTCTTTTTTTTTTAATTTAATTTAATTTTTTTTTTGCAGGGTAATGAGGGTTAAGTGACTTGCCCAGGGTCACACAGCTAGTGTCAAGTGTTTGAGGTTAGATTTGAACTCAGGTCCTCCTGAAGCCAGGGCCAGTGCTTTATCCACTGCACCACCTAGCTGCCCCATCTTTATTTTTTTTAATTTTTTGTTGTTGTTGTTGAATCATTCTGTCATGTCTAACATGACCCCATGAAATGTTGTCCATGGAGTTTTCTTTTTCTTTTTTTTTCTTTTTCTTTTTTTTTTTTTGTTGTTGGTGGGTTTTTTTAATGGGGCAGTGAGTGTTAAGTGACGTACCCAGGGTCACACAGCTAGTAAATGTTAAGTGTCCGAGGCCGGATTTGAACTCAGGTCCTCCTGAATCCAGGGCTGGTGCTCTATCCACTGCACCTCCTAGCTGCTCCTTTCACATCTCTTTAAATAAAATTTAGGGGGAAAGAAATGTTTTGGGTCAACTTGATCGAAAAGTTTGAAATGTGGATTGTGTGTGAGGAGGCTTGGGCTCTACTTTGGGTCCACCATAACCTAGCCAGCTGTGAGACTTTGGGCAAGTCACTTTACCTCTATGGGATTGGATTTACCTGATCTGCAATATGTTCTCTGACTATATGGTCTCTGGTCTTCCTTCCAGCACACACAGCCCCATTCTGTGATTCTGTGAACTGAGAAATACTATACCCAGAATGCCTGCTTTAAATAATTGTCACTTAGAGTGCTTAACACTAAAGCAGTGCTGGGCACAGTTTGATCTCTGATGATGCAGGGAACTTTTCCAGAGCATGAAATCCAACATTCCAATCCACCAAACATGTATTAAGCTTGATTGCCTTATTAAAGCTATCACAATGGAACATGGGCCTGACCAGCAGGACCTGGGCGTACATGCTTTGGTGAGCTTCCTTTTGGAAGGGCCTGGTGATAGGGAATGAAAGGGCCCAGCTCTCCACTTCAGAACATACAAAGTTCTATGACCCTCTCTGGCCCACTTACTATCAGCCTTTTTGATTGGCTGTTGAACTGGAACATGATATGTAGACAAAAGACTCCCATGGAGGCAATTCAGCCTCCTTTCATAAATGGCTGCACAGGAGTGAGGAGGAAAGGACTTCTGCAAGCCTCTGGGTGAGGAGAGAGAGAGCACCAGTAGCCTACTCTCCCTAAGTAAGTGGAAGTGAAGCCATGAGTACATGACCCTACTGTTACTCCTGTTCCTATTGTGTCTTCCTCCCCACCCCACCCCCCACCCTGCACTGGGTTGGAGGAGTTTTAGAGACTGACTGGACAAGGAGCTTTGAAAGGTTGAGAGGATTCGCTAGAGGTTCAGGAGTGGGAGTCCACGCAACTCTGTCCATTGGTTATCCTAAATTTGGAAGTCAGCCAATAAGCCATTTACTAGGAGCCTACTATGTTCCAGGCATTGTATAAGTACTAAAAGTGAACTTGATGGAGGTAAATACTGTGTAGAAAATACTTTAAGCTGGAGGCTAGTCTCCCCAAGGAACAACATGGTATAGGTACAGTTTGGGGGAATAGTTTGTCCTTCTGTTCTGCTATGTCTTCTAAGTAAATATCCCCTCATAAAAGCTAATTGATGTTAATGGTTAAATATAATTAGCTTGCTAATCATTGATGAATGATATTGGGGAGAACATACTGGGATAGGAATTTCAGTCAGTGACATTAGAAAAGATACTCCAAATTTCTCAGGGGTATCCCTAGGACCCTGAGGGAGAAATGCAGCCATCTCTATAGGGATCTGACTCATTACTTCGTATATGGGTTAATTAAAAATCATCCCCATTTTATAAATAAGGAAACTGAATCTTAGAAAAGGTAAATAATTTTGCCTAATTGTCAGCTATCGAGTGACAGACACAAGATTCTTTTAAAATTTTTCTTTTATTTTTAATTTATATAACATCTCCTGCATGTGGAGCACAGGACTCAGCACTAGGGATACAAAGACAACCTACCCTCAAGGAGCCTACATTCTATTGGAGTGATCCAGTAATTGATGTTTGGTGGAGAAGGAGGACAGTGTTAACAACTAAGGGGATCAGGATAGGCTGTATCTCAGGGTCATCATTGTAATTACCAGTTATGATTAGACAAGAATGTGAGTTATAATACAGCCGTACGTGAGCTAGCTAGATGGTGCAGTGGATAGAGCACTGTGTGTGCTTAGAGTTAGGAAGACTTGAGTTTGGGGGGGCATCTAGGTGGCGAAGTGGATAGAGCACTGGCCCTGGATTCAGGAGGAGCTGAGTTCAAATCTGGCCTCAGACACTTAACAATTACTAGCTGTGTGACCCTGGGCAAGTCACAACCCCAACTTCCTCACCAAAACAAAAAAGAAAAAAGGAAGAGGAGTTTGAATCAGGCCTCTGACATCTACTAGATGTGTCACCCTGGGCAATTGCTTCAGTTCCCTCATTTGTAAAACAGAGATAACAATAGCACCAGCCTCCGAGGAATTTTGTGAGCATAAAAGGAGGTAAACTAAAATATATGCATGCAGTTGTTAATATTAGCATTTCTATGATATAGAAGAAATGGGTGGAGAGGGACATTAGGAGTTATAATTAGAGAGCTATTAGGGCTCTTAAAAAATGCTGCAGCAGGGAGAACTCTTAGACCATGGCTTAGTACACTCCCCACAACATAGTAAGCACTTAGTAAATGTTTCCTTAGTCTATAAAAGTGATAGATGATAGATAGATAGATAGATAGATAGATAGATAGATAGATAGATAGATAGATGATAGACAGATGGGCAGATGGATGGTTGGACAAATGGATGGATAGGTACATGGATGGATGGATGGATGGATGGATGGATGGATGGATGGATGGATGGATGGATGGATGGATGGATGGATGGATGAGTGGGTGGATGGATGGGTGGGTGGGTGGGTGTAGAGATAATCATATTTCAATACAATTGGTTTGCTTTATAATCTTTTGTATTTGATTTTGTGTTTTTGAAAACATCCCTCTGAGAAGGAGCCCAGAGACTTCAGCAGACAATGCCAAAAGAGTTCATGACATTAAAGGGTTGGGAAGCCCTGCTTAGGACATCACTGTTGGCACCCAAAAAAAGAGAGTATCAAAATTGGGAGAGCCCTTAGAATTTAGAATGTCACAGCTGGAATGCTTTTTAGAGCAGGGTATTTCAGAGATGCATGGGTTATTAGAACATGTTAGGGCTGAAATGACCCTTAGAACACAGAATGTCAGATCTAGGAGGGGCCTTAGAACACAGAATGTTCCAGTTGGGAAGGACCTAGATAATTCTGAGATGTTCTAATGCCAGGATTTATAAGGCACTTCTATCCTCAAACTTCTAAGAGTTTTTATATAAATGCAATGCTTTAGTCATTAAGCCTTATATCTCTAAAAGTAGCCAAATGGGAAAATGAGGACAATAAAAAGACTCAGTGATCTCTCTGATCACTCCACTCTAATAGAATTTACATAAAATCCAAGGACAGAGGCTGATGCCTGTTGGATCCCGGACTTCTCCCCAGGCCCTCTGCAGAATTCTAGCCCAGAAAGGGTCCTCACTGACTATATAGTCTTAACTCATCTTTGGATTTAAATACCAGTTCTGCTACTTATTACTGATGTGACCTTGGGTAAACAATTTACGTTCTCTGCACCTTCGTTCCTCTGTAAACTGAGGGAGTTGGACTTTATCTTCCCGCCCCCCACCAAAAGGTCTCCCCCCGCCCCAGCTCTAAACCTATGACGCTAATGTACAAATAAAAAGACCAAAAACCCAAGTCTCTCCGCGGCTCTAACAAGAGTCCTTTGGCTAGTTACAGGCAAGAACCGAACCCCCATTTCTTCCCAGGACTTTTCTGACTGAGTTCAAGTCTGAGCCTTGCAATGGACCCACCCAGGGCAAACAGTAAACGTTAGATCGTTTCTGAATTCGTTTGCAGCCAAATAAAATGCTTTGCCTTGGTTTCTCGCTGCGTGCACGGGTTGAGAAGTCCTGGGGAACAGCGGCCGAGGCATCGCTGCAGCTGAGGAAGGGCTGGGCTGGTGAGGCGGGAACTTCCACCGAAAGAACATGACTAAGATGCGCTGCGAGGAATGAAGCCGGAGGCTGGGTCTTCCTGGACCCGCTGAGCCAGGCGATGGCTGTATTGTGCTTCGGGACGCCCGCAGGGCTTGGCAGTCTGAACTGGTGCCTTCAAGTGGCCTCCAAATAGTTCACAATTGAGCTGGCCGGAGTCTAAAGCTTGACACAGGAGAGACGCCCCAAGTTCAAAGTGTCGAGGATAAGATGGGGTTAACAGGCTGATCCCCAAATGTTCACACATTTAGAGCTGGGGGTTCAACAGCTTTGACAAACAGCTATTACGCGCCTTCCCTCTAAGATTACTTCCCATTTACACTCTACTGAGGTTCTATGTGCATAACTATTTCCATGCTCTCTTCCTTGTTAAAATGTGAGCTTTCTGAGATCATGGACTGTGTTTTTTTTTGCTTTTCTTTGCACCCCATCACTTAGCACAGACAGGGCTTATCAGGTACGAAGTGCCTAATAAATGCTTGTTGACTGTGTGCCAGGTGAGTTCCAGGAGATGAGGGGCCCCGACCCTCAAATAGATGTCATTTTGCTAGAGGAAATGACATGTAGACAGATCATGGGATCAGAGATTGAGAGCTGGAAGGGAACTTACAGAACAACTAGAGAGAGATTAAATGGATAGCACACTGGGCCTGGAGTGAGGAAGACCAGAGTTCAAATCTGACCTCAGATACTTACTAGTTGTGTGACCCTGGATAAGTTATTTAACCTCAGTTTGCTTTAGTTTCCTCATCTGTAAAATGGGGATCATAATAGCACCTATGGCCCAGGGTTGTTGTGAGGACCAAATGAGAGAATTATAAACACAGCATATATATATATATATATATATATGTGTGTGTGTGTGTGTGTGTGTGTGTATTTATGTATATGTATACATATATATAATGTTAGCTAGCATTATTATTAAATAGCTATTATTAGTAAGTGGTAGAGTCTGGATCTGAACCCAGGTCACCTGGCTCCAAATGCAGTCCACAAAATAATGAAAAGTAGCTGAGAAAGAGAGAGAGAAGAAGAAGAAGAAGAAGAAGAAGAAGAAGAAGAAGAAGAAGGACGAGAAGGACGAGGACGGAGGGAGGGAGGGAGAGAGAGATGGGGGCTAGGGGGAAGCTAACAAGTGGTGTAAGGGGGAATCAGGAAATACCTCATATAGGATGTGGCACCTGAGCTGCACTTTGAAGGCAGCAAGGGATTCTATGGATGCCGGACATACTGTAAATAATGATTTTTTTAAAAATTTCATTTCCATTCCTTCATGAGGTAGAGGTGAAGAGGGAGTATATTCATTCTAGGTGGGGGAAAGCACCTATGCAAAGGCACAGAGGTGGGAGATGGATTCTCCAGGAATAGTTAGGGGGCTGGTTTGGGATGAGAAATACAAAAGCGACAGTAATATGAAAGAAGGCTGCAAAGTGATCTGTGGGCAGAAGCCAGGTTCATGAAGACTTTAAAGAAACACTAAGAGAACACTGAAGCTGTAGGGTCTAACAAGTGAGCAGCTAACACATTGGGCACACAACTGTAAATATTACTAAGCCCCATGTGTCAAGGCACTGCTTCTAATGGGAGTCAAGGAGATTGACTTGTCAGCTGTTAATTTTTAATTTTTTTTTTATTTTTTGCGGGACAATGAGGGTTTAGTGACCTGCCCAGGGTCACACAGCTACTAAGTGTCAAGTGTTTGAGGCTAGATTTTTATCCACTGCACCACCTAGTTGCTCCCCCCCCCCAGCTGGTAATTTAGAAAGCAGAAAGGGTCAGTAAAATAGGCCAGGTGTCAGCTCCAACCTGACTTAATGTTACAAAGCACAGGGCAATATTAGGCTTACCCAAATCAAGTGACTGATTGAATGGCCATTGGGCTTTGGGGGGTGGGAGGTGGGTAGGGACGTCCTCTGAGTGGACAGGAGTGATTCATTTAATGTTCAACTAAGGAGACATTCCAGACAGGGTCTGTCAGCAGAGTGCTAGCTGGAGAAATTCCATCCTCCACACCCAAATGTTATCAGGCTTCTTATCCCTGAAAATAAATCTTCAGAACATGGAGCCCCAACCTTTCATTTTACAAGGGAAGGTCAAGAGAGGTGACTTTCAACCATTCCTTTATTCAGTAAGCCCTTATTTGGCACCTACTATCTGCCTGGCACTGTGCTAGGTGCTTGAGATTCCTACCCATTCAGCAGATTGTAGTTTTTGTTTAGGTTTTGCAACCCCACAGAGGCAGTGTGGTATAATGGAAAGTGAGCTAGTCTGAAAGCCCAGAAGATATGGATTCAAGTCCTGCCTTTAACACATCCTGGCTGTGTGACCTTAGGCAAGTCACTGAACCTCTCAACAATCTAGGCAACTTTCTAATACCATAAGTTGCAGAGAAGGTTTGGTGTGCACTACTCAATGGGATTGCCTCATCCTAGCTCCCTATACCATTGGAATACTAAGTTCAATTTTTTCTCCCCACCCCTATGTTCTGGGCACTGGGAATACAAAGACAAAAATGGAGCAACCCCTACCTTCAGGGAGCTTATATTCCACCTGGAAAGATATTGGGGGCTTTAAAAAGGCTTAAATACAAGATAAAGGAAAATAAATGCAAGGGAGGGAGACCATTAATAACTGGAGGGGTTTGGGGAGGGTCTGGAATGGCTTCATGAGGAAAGTGATCCCCGAGCTGGGGCTTGAAGGAAGAAAGCGGTTCTATCCTATTCAATTCAATAAACAATCCAATAAACATTTATTTTTCCCCCAGGGCAATGAGGGTTAAGTGACTTGCCCAGGGTCATACAGCTAGTAAGTGTCAATTGTCTGAGATTGGATTTGAACTCAGGTGCTCCTGAATCCAGAGCTGGTGCCTTATCCACTTCAACACCTCGCTGCCCCTCCAATAAACATTTGTAAAGTGCCTACTAGGGGTCAAAAAGAAGCTAAAGACAGTCCCTGCCCTCAAGGAGTTTACAACCTAATGGAGAAGACAAGAAGTAAACAAATATATAGAAAGCAAACTCTGTACAGAATAAACAGGAAATAACTAACAAAGGGAAGATACTGGAATTAAGAGGGGTCAGAGAAGGCTCCCTGTAGGAAGTGGGATTTTAGCTGGGACTAAAAAGAAACCAGGGAGGTCAGTAGTTGGAGCAGAGGAGAGAAAGTGTTCCAGGCAGGGGCATCAGCCAGAGAAAATGGCCAGGGTTGAGGGTATTGTTTGTGGAACAGCCAGGAGGAGGCCAGGAGGTGAGGAGGGAGAGTGTTCCAGGCATGGGAACCAGCCCATTCAAAGTAACAGAGATGGGGAAGGAAGTGCTGTAAGTGAGGAACAGAGGACTGATCTGACTGGAGAGTGCAAGAAGGGGACTGATGTATACTGAGGCTGAAAAGATGAAGTTGTAGAAGTAGAGAAAGACTTTTCTTTTTTGGGGGGGGGGCGGTTAGTGAGGCAATTGGGGTTAAGTGACTTGCCCAGGGTCACACAGCTAGTAAGTGTTAAGTGTCTGAGGCCGGATTTGAACTCAGGTCCTCCTGACTCCAGGGCCAGTGCTCTATCCACTGCGCCACCTAGCTGCCCCGAGAAAGACTTTTAAAAGCCAAACAGAGGCATCTGTTTTATCTTAGTGGTACTGGGGTTATTGACTAGGGGAGTGCCCTGGTCAGATCTGGGCATAAACAAAATCCCTTTGGCTGCTGGGTTGGGGAGAGGCTTGAGGCACTGGTGCCGAAGAGTGCATTGAGATAGTCTGGGTCAGAAGTGGTAAAGGCCCTTCTCTGGCCTCCATGAGCATCACAGAATCAGAGATTCTCCATGTAAAAAGGAACCTAAGAGGTCATCAAGCTACCAGTGGAAAGAACATTTAATATGGAGACACAGGTCCAGGATTCAAATCTCATTGTTGTCACCCATGAGCTATGTAACCTTAGGGGAGTCGTTTTGCTTCTCTGGGCCTCAGTTTCCTCCTCTGTAAAATGTGAGGGTCGGAGGAGATGAAGGGTTCTTAGATGTTTGGTTTTGCTTTTTAGTCCTGAACCCATTGGGCAGTCTGTCAAAATTTATGGACTCCTGCTCAGAACAACGCATTTAAATGTATAATGTAAAAGACATAAGATCACACAGGAGACCAGTTGTATTGAGATAGTTATCAACCTTTTTAAACTAAGTTCATAAATCTCAGGTTAAGAACTCTTAGACCTAATGGCCTCATCGCTCTAAGTCTATGATCTGGCGACATCTGCAGGGATCCCTTTGTCAGCATCCCTTACAGATGGTACCTGCCTGATCGCCTGAGGTCCAAGGAGGCTTAAATGAGAAACGGTTAATGACAGCATAGTGCCTGAACCAAGAGGCAGAGGGGTCCCCCCACCTAGCATGGCCCAGAAAAGCTTTTGTTTTTCATAAGGTCTTAGCATCTCTGAGCTAGAAGGAACTGCTACTTGTATCCCTACTCTACAATCCCCAAGAAGAGTTCATCCACTTATGAGTCTATTCTCATTGTTGTAACTCTCCCTAAAATTTCCCACATCATTACGTGGGATATTTGGGCTTGGTTTTGATTGAACTGCTGATTTCTTGGGATCATCGGCTTGGAGCTAGAAGGGAATTTAGAAACTATGGAGTCCAAACCTTCTTTTTACAGATGAGGAAACAGACCGAGAGTTTAAAATTACTTTCATATAGGGAAATGACCATTCATATAGCGAAATCCTGGTAAGAAAATTCCTTCTACCAATGCAGACCAGCTCAGCAGGCTGTCTTAATAAGTTGCCTGGGGGCACCGAGGGGTTCAGAGACTGGCCTTGGATCAAAGGCAGGACATGCATTTGGGTTTTGCTGACTCCAAGTCCAGCTCATTATACACTATGCCACACTAGTTCTCTGAATAGAGAGAGAACTGGCTAAAGATCATGCAATCTTCCCTTGGTGATGTCCTCATAGACTCCCACCTTGATGCTCCACTATCGGCGATCTTTCCTGCTCTCCCTAGTTAGTCTTCTTTCTCTCAAAAATATCTTATAGTGTACTTGCTTCCATACCATAAGTAGAACTTCTCAGTAGAATGCTAGGTCCTTGAATGTTGTCTGTTCATGGGGATTATCCCTCATTTAATTATTCATTCACCAACACTAGGAGGAGTTTCCTCACCTGGGATTCCCTGGGATATCCCTATACACCAAACATGGTACCTTCCAATTAGTCCTCGCTTAATACATGCCAGATAGATTGGAATGCTGAAGGTCACCCAGGACTGAGATTTGAACCCAGGCTCTCTTTCTTTGGCTGCCCTACCTCGCTCCTCCCTTGTTTACTTCTTTCTTCCTTCTCCCCTGAAGCTGCATCCTCCCACCTAAGTCCCACAAGGCTTCCCACACCCTAGCCCCAGCTGGCAACTCCACAGTGGGCTCAGTTGTTCAACAAAGAAAATCTCAATCAGACACTTGTTTTCTTGGCTGATCAAAGGGGTTGGGGGATAGGCAGTTAAAGATGAAGGTCAACTACCTTCTGAGCATTAAGGAAGTTTCTCTCAGCCAAGGGCACAAGGAGAGAAACGTCAGGTCAAACTCAGGCATTGTTCTTACTTTCTGCATTTCCTGTGCTGAGCTAGGCTTTCCATAGGTTTGGTGGTCACAAGGATTCGATTCTATCCCACCTGGGCTTCTGGCTCATTACTGTAATACACTAATGACTTGTAATTGCTCATCTCATCAAAATCCCCCAAGAGGGATCTCTGAGCACTTAGCTCTGACCACAATAAGCATCCTGAAATCAACACTAAAAGCCCTTTGTCTGCTTCTTTGCAAAGGGGAAAATGCTGAACAAACAGAAATTGCACCATGACTGAAAGAGATGAGTGAGTAGTGAGTTCCTGGAGGGTACCATGCCCACTGGCCAGAGAGTATCCAGTCTGCCCAAAGCCACAGAACCAACCCAAGCAAGTCACTGGCAAGGCTACCATACCAGTAGGGCTTAATTCAATTCAATTTAACCCACATTTATGAAGGTCCTGTTCTTTGCCAGGCCCGGTGCCAAGCAGTGGGCTTCCACAGACAAAAGTGAGACAGTCCCTCCCCTAGACATGCTTGCATTTATAGATTGGGTTGGGGCCTCAAAGGCCATCTCTGATGACCCCTCTGTTTTACAGACAAGGAAGCTGTGATTTTAATTAAATGTTTTGCCTCAGGTCCAGTAGATGAGAAGCATGAGAAGTTGGATTTGAAACAGGAGCCTCTAACTCTAGAGCAAATGCTCTTTCCACTGTAGCTTTTGCTTTATCTATCTTTGACCATCCCCCATTATTCATCTCCCTCTCACCTCCCCTTGTAGCTCTCCTTTCTGTGTTCTTCCCCCGCCCCCATTAGAATGTAACTCTTTGAGAGCAGAAATAGTTTTGCTTCATTTTAGATGTATCCCCAGCAATTATCACGGTGTTTGGCACACAGTTAGTGCTTAATAAATGTTATGTGTATCTCTCCAACATATTGCCTTCCATTAGAGAGGGCCCAACGCACTATGAGGTGATGGGGACTTTATAATGTGCTCTCAGCCTCTTTAAATTCTTTGTGTACATGTTATTTCCACAACAGAACATAACCTCCTGGAGGGCTAGAGCTGTTTTGAATTTGTCTTTGGATTCCTAGCACCTAGCATTGTAGGTGATCAATAAAAGCTTGTTGGATTAGATTGAATTGAATGGATTTTTTTTTCTGATGTAATGACCAGCATTTATTTCTAATAGCCTTGATTATGCCAAGAATAGCTGAGCACTTTGGTAGTAGTCAATACAGTCAGGAATGCCTTGGGTCTCTGACAGCTTCCATATGAGTGGTTTGACTTCCCTGGGGCTCAGTTTCCTCATCTGTAAAAATGAGGGTACTACCTGTAGTAAAATCGCCTTCAGGAAAAAGCATCGTTAGAATGGGGGTTTCACCTATAGTAAAATTAACTGTAGTAATAATAAGAGTATTACCTGTAGTCAATTCAACAGGGCTATTGTGAGGTTCATGGAAGATCATTGTAAAATTATTATTATTATTATTATTATTATGTTTATATATCACCATCATTTCTAAATACATACTCCTTTTTCCCAGTCATCTGTTATAACAGAGTAAAGTTATAAAGCCTAACAAATGTCAGTTATGTGCAGGGGGGGGGGCTCCAAAGAGTAGGTATTTTTCAGGGTCCACAAGAAGACTATCACTAGATGTAGTGGGCTGGAAAGCTCAGGGCCCCGGCCAAATCTTGCTAACGGGCAAAGAATTTAAAAATCTCTCCAGCTTCTGCATTTAAAAGAGTCATTCTAGCACACAGACCTACACTTAGTGGCCAGGAAGCCCACAAAAGAAAGCACTAACTATTTCAGTTTAATATGAGGTCTCTGCCTTTTACTTTGGGGTTTTTAAAGCAATCACCCAAATCTCTCGGCTGTAGAAGGCTTTTCTGCTCCTCAGGACCCATCACTTAGGTGTATGTTATAGAGTAAAACCAGGAAAAGAGTCTGAGTGTGGAACTGGACTGTGATTAGGGTCTGAGATGATCTCTGCCAATGGAATATGGTTTGTGGGTTGTTGTTTTTTTCTGTAAAGGAAATTAAGGAGAAAGTTCTAGGATTTCAAATTGGAAGACACCTTAGAGATCGCCTGCACTTCCCATTTTAGAGATGGGGAATCTGAGACTCAGGGAAGGCAGGGGACTTGGTCAAGGTCACACAGCAAACCACAGCAAGGTCAAGATTTAGATGCAGGTCCTCTGATGCTAAATCCATGATGCCTCCTGTGACACCATGCTGCCTCTTGTCATTGGCACGCCTGAAAATGATGCTGAAATGCCCCTAACCATCTGTTTGACTCTCTAATTTTAAGCCTCATTTTAATAAGAGACTTTGTACAGCTTGGCTTTTATGATTTAAATGGACTTTCAAATTGGGCTTTAACCATATGATCTAACAAAATGGGCAAACCTCAGTCTGGAGAGACAAAGAAGAAAATCCCTGAAAGTTGTAATTAAAATTCTCCCTTTTATCCCAAGCCTCTTAAGGCAATTATCATGAACTTAAAACGCTCTGATTTTTATACCCCAGCCTTAAAATGTTGGAAAGCAAAGCCAGTGCAACTGGAAAGTCAAGAGAGGCACAAGGTGGTTGAAAAATAGCTAGGTGCCCTGGAAATAATTTCAAGATAATAGACAATAACAACATGCACAAAACAATTAAAGGATTTCAAGGCACTTTACAACAACTCAGTGAGGTAGGTATTGAGCATTTTAAAACTAACCTGTTTTATAGAAAATCTTCCCTCCTGAGTCCTTGGACCTTCAGAATTGAAATAACCTTATCATGAGGTATGATAGTGGGAAAAGTATTGACTATATCATTAGAAGACCTGTGTTCAAATTCTGACTCTTTCCCTTACTATGTGTAATTCTCTTCACTGCCCTGGGATTGTTTCCTCATTTGCAAAATGAGGGAATTCAACTGGATCACCTCTAAAGTCCCTGCCATCACTAAATCTATGGTCATAGAGTCCCTCACTTCCTTTGAGAAAAGACTAAGATGAGGTAAGGGCAACTGCATGGTACTGTGGATAGAGCACCAGGCCTGGCGTCTGGAAGATGATTCTTCCTGACTTCAAATCTGGCCTTAGACACTTATTAGCTGTATGACCTTGGGAAAGTCACTTAACCCTCATCGGCCCCCCCCCCAAAAAAGAAAGGAATGGAAACTCTGACGCCAGGAACCTTTGTCTTTGTAGCCCCAGTGCTTAGAATAGTACCAGACACACAGTAGGTACTTAGTAAATGTTTGTGGGTTGGTTGTTGTTATCTGCTACTCCCAGTTGTTAATATTCTCCTCACCCTACTCCCCAAATTACTTTGTATGTATTTCACACCTATAAAATATAAGTGGTTGTATGGGAGCAAAAGGGAGTATGGATAAAGATCAGAGGGACAGCATGACATGGGGGATGGAGAAACAGCCTCCAAACCAAGGAGATTTGGGTTCAGGTTTAGCATTTGATACATACTAACTGTGGGACTTTGGGCAGGTCATTTAACCACTGTGGGCTGCACCCAATCCTCCAAGATTATAGCATACAAGAAGAGGTGCTTACCAGCATTGCTAGAGAAAGTTCCCTTATAAAGACTGCTCCAAATCAATGAAATCATGGGTCTAGTCCCTATCCCCGCCTCTTAATTTTATTTTCATTGATAGTTTCAATAATACTAGTCAACACTTATGTAGTATACCTACTATGCGCCACGCACTATGCTGTGTTTTTTTTACACAAATATCAACTTATTTGATCCTCACGAGAACCCTGTGATGTAGGTGCTATTATTATTCTCATTTTTACAGATGAGGAAACTGAGGTAGACACACTAATGGGAATTGCCCAGTGTCACACAGCTAGCAAGCATCTGAGGCCAGGTCTTCCTGATTCTAGGTGGCCCCAGTTTTATCCACTGTACCATCTAGCTTTTATTTTTACATCATAAATATATTTCATTCTTCTCCCCTACTCAGCAAACTATTCCTCATAAGAAAACGTAAGATCAAAAGGGGAAGGGGAAGGGGCAGGTCAGGAAAACAACTAAGGCGTAGCTAGGTGGTGCAATGGATAGAGCACCGACCCTGGATTCAGGAGGACCTGAGTTCAGATTGACCTCAGACACTGCTCAGACCCTGAGCAGGTCACTTAACCCCAATTACCCTGAATAAAAAAAAAGAAAAAGAAAACAACTAAAGCATCAATTTTCTGACAGTGGGCAATATTGTCTACCCATACGCCTCCGCCTCTGCCAAGCAGGGATCAAAGGATTCTATCAATTTAGAGCTGGGGGGAGCTTTAAAGGCCATCCAATCCAAACCCACTCATTTTACAAATGAAGAAACTGAGGTGGGCAGGGAAATATGGAAGTAAAAAGAGCCTGCTAGTGGTTATAGAAGCAGCTAGGTGGTATAGTGGATGGAAAGTTGGATTTCCAGTTAAAAACACTCGAGTTTGAATCCTGCCTCAACATGAAGGGTGTCTTAGTGTGGTTTGACACGTTAATAGCTTAAAATTGCACTAAGACTTTTGGGACACCCTCTACTTATTCGCTATGTGAGCCTGACAAGCCACCTAACCTCCTAGCCTCAGTTTTCCCCATCTATAAAAGGACGGTAACAGTATCACCTTTCTCACAGCAATGAATTGGCTGAGAGCTTGTATGGAAGAGGTGATGAGGCATGAGCCCCAAATAAAGACTTTGGAGGTAAATGGGAAAGGAAATAAGACTTATTAAGTATTTACTCCATGCCAGACACTATGCCCACTGCTTTGCAAATACGATCCCATCTGAGGCTGTAGGTTCCAGTTTTGCCTCTGGTGCTTAATCCTTGTATGACTTTGAGCAAAGCACTTAATCTTATTAAACCTCAGTTTCCCCACTGAGGATTCAAAAATGTTATTGTTTCTGTAACTTCCTAATCCTCCTCAGACCTTGGCCAAGATGACTCCTCATCTCTGAAGTCAGTCAACAAAAATCTATGAAGCACCTACTATATCCCAGGCACTGCACTAAGCACTTGGGATACAAATGCAAACAAAAGAATCAAAGGACAGACCCTGCCCTTAAAAAGCTTACAGTCAAACCGGGACAGACAACACAAAACAGGAAGCTGAAATGGTGGAGGGGCAGAAGGTACCCAGCCAGGGAGCATGGTAGGAAAGTCCAAGGAATGAAGTTGGGTGAGAAATGAAGAAATAGCTATTCTGGGCCTCCCTCCCCACCCACCCCCACCTCCATTTAAATGGAAGTTTTGAACCTCATGGTTCTACCCTGCAATCAGTAGGGTTGAGGTTACTGTTAAGGGTATCACTGGTATCATAGCTGATTCAATCTTTTGGGATGATGAAGTTAGGAAGTTATTAAAATTAGGAAGCTCCCAATTTTGGGTTAGGGTTAGAAGACATAGATATTTTTGTTTTGTTTTGTTTTTTTTGCAGGGCAATTGGGGTTAAGTGACTTGCCCAAGGTCACACAGCTAGTAAGCGTCAAGTGTCTGAGGCCGGATTTGAACTCAGGAACTCCTGAGTCCAGGGCCGGTGCTTTATCCACTGCACCACCTAGCCACCCCAGAAGACATAGATATTGATATGTGACCCTAGACAAATCGAAACCTCTCTGTACCTCAGTTAATATATTTGTAAGCCAAGGATAAAAAGATCTATAGCACTTATTTCACACAATCCTTGCAAGGATCAGATGAGATAATACATGTAAGGCATTTGGCCAGCCTTCAAGCAATAGGGCAGCTAGGTGGTACAGTGCACAGAGTTCTGGGCCTGGAGTCAGGAAGACCTGAGTTCAAATCCAGCCTCAGATACTAGCTTTGTGACCCTGGGCAAGTCACTTCACCCTGTTTGCCTCCGTTTCCTCATCTATAAAATGAACTGGAGAAGGAAATGGAAAACCAATATCTCTGCCAAGAAAACCCCAAATGGGACGATGGAAAATTGGACATGACTGAACAAAGCAATATCAAAATCACAGGATCAGGGACCTCAGAGACGTTCTAGAACAGCTTCTTCATTTTAAAGACGTTGAGGTCTGGGGAGGCAGAACACCTGGACTGAGGTCCCACAGGGAATAAACAGAGGAGAAATTCAAACCCAAGTCCTCACACTAAGAGCAAGGATAAGTTCCAGAGTAGCAGAGAACCATGGAATAGTAAGGAGGAGAAAAGGGTGAGAAAGGACCAGAGTGGGAGGTATTTGAGAACCCTCATAAGAAGACCCATATGCTGATCATGATGCTGGGATGATTTATTAGCACATTTGTTGTTGTTGTTCAGTCATGTCTGACTCTTTGTGAGCCCATTTGGGGTTTTCTTGGTAGAGATACTGGAGTGGTTTGTCATTTCTTTCTCCAGGAAAACAAGATTAAGTGACTTGCCCAGGATCACACAGCTAGTTTCTGAGGCCAGATCTGAACTCAGTTCTTCTTGACACCAGGCTTGGTGCTTTCTCTGGTCCATATCCAGATGTTCCTCATCAGCACATAGTAGCTGCTTAATAATGTCTATGGTTTGCTGACTATAGGAGCCTAGAATGTCAGAGCTAGGAGGGACGTTAGAGCGGAGAGGATGAGAGATTGATAGCTGAAAGGGCTCTTACAAGTCATGCAGTCCAATGGGGTCAAACACAAATAGAAATGGAGGGGCCACTAAACTGAACATAAAGACCCCTCCCAGCTGCAGGTTGACTTAGAAAGCCTCATATGTTTATTAACCTCTCAATATGGCAAAATAAGATAGGAACGACATTTTCACCTGTTTAGGGCTCCACTTGGGAGTGGTGTGACCTTCGTGAGTCTTTGACATCTATGATGTAGTCCAACCTCTCCATTTTACATATGACTCAACTGAGGTCTAGAGAAAGTGATTTGCCCAGGGTGATAAATCTAGTAAGTTTCGAGTCTTCGGAGTGAAGCCCATTTCCCTTCTCACTAAACCAGGCTGCTTTTATTAGAAGTCAATACACATCTGTGAATTTACTACTGAGGGTGAGGGGGTCAGGGAAGGGGTTAATTCTGCCCTTCCATAGAGGAATTCCTGCTCTTTCAAAGTCCCTCAAATTTGGATAATGTACTTTAACCTCTCTGACCCCATCTCCCCATATTTTACTATACTCTCTCTTTTGTCTCTCGGGCAAGGGGGAAATGCCTATAGACTCCAAGAACAATTGCATCCTTTTAGGCATAGACCTAAAGAAGGGAGACCACCCTCCTTGAAAGGCTAGTAGGAGCACGACAAAGTCTGAGTGAGCTGCCCAGGGCGCATATGCTTGCCTAATACGACGTACCGGCAGTCCTCCATTGACCAGAAGACTATTTCTCCACCGCGGGTTGGTGACCTTCAAGCCCAGGGGTTACCCAGGGAGGACCAGCTTTCATAGAGGAGAATTCTCTGGGATAACTTCCTTCCTGGGATTTTCTTCACTGTAACTGTAAGGAAAGAAAGATGTTCCTGCCTCCTTTTTCTTCCTTTCAAAATAGCAATGACACACACACACACACACACACACACACAGAGAGAGAGAGAGAGAGAGAGAGAGAGAGAGAGAGAGAAATCATAAATCATGTCTGTGGTGGCAGCATGATGTAGAGGAAAGGAGAGCTGAATGTGAATTCAGAGTTTTGGGTTCCTCACTTTTCTACCAGTGTGACCTTGGACCAGTCACTTAACCAAAGCCGGGCTGTTTGCTCATCTGTAACACAAGGCGATAACACTAGATAACCTCTGAGATCCTTTTCAGTCCTAAAGATATTATCCTACAAACTAGCCTAGGGCACACACCCTTTCTTTTCTTTCTTTTTTTAATCGTGGGCTTCACACTTTTCCCACTCCCTTTTAGTTTTTTTCAATAGTAATCCACAGAGCTCTTCTGAAGTTGTCCATGGGAAGGAAATCAGGTCGATTTCTCTCCACGGTCACCACGGGTGGTGGTGGTGGTGGTGGTGGGGAACAAACAAACAAACGAATGAACAAACAAAACAAAAAGCCTACATGGGACACTAGCAGGTACGCCCTCAGGTGACGAGGCTAGAAACACAAAAACCTCAAGAAGTTGACGTTCTAGAGGAAGGGGCAAAGTGCGCGAAGATGAGCAAATACAAAAGAGAATACCGGAGCCTCATTTTCTCCATCTGGAAACTTGAGGGAATACCTGCCCTGTTCCCAGGCTGTCTGTACAAACTACTTTGCACATTTCGGAGTTCCCGGAAGGACCTTAGGAGGTTGCAAAAGTTAATATGCAAAGAAACTGGCTGTCATGGTCGAGATTATTGAGTTTCCAGAGTTCAGTACAACACTAGGCGCTTCATAAATGCCTACTTAAGTGGTGTCTGTCAGTGCTTCAGTTTTCCCATCCACAGGTCGGACTAATTTAAAGTCCCGCTGTGTGAGACCTGGGAGGGCCACAGGACGCAATTTACCCTCTCGGCTCCTGCTCACTTTAGTGCTAACACTAGCTCGAATTTTTCTGGGTCAGTCCAACGCAGGGCTAAAAGCTGGGAGTCAGGAGCCTGTAGGGATGCACTGAGCCCCACTTCCACTGCCCCCCCCCCTTACATAGAAGTCTCGGGTGGCTCTCTCTCTCTCTGGCCGAGGGTCTGCCTCGGGCTCCTCCAGCCCTCCTCCCCAGCTGGGGCCAGGCCAGGCCACAGGAGGAGAAGTGGCCGCGGCCGCAGCTCCGGCGGAATCTGCCTGGGGGAGCGGGGGGCGGGGAGAAGCAAAGAGCCAGCTCGAATTCTTAGTTCTGGGGTCGGGGGAGCCTTGGAGAAGGGGGACACGGAGGAGCGGAGAGGTCAGTGGGAAAAGACCGCGCAGGATCTCCCAGAAGAGGGGGGAGCTGCGCGGAGGAGTAGAGGGGAAGAGGCGCGGGGGCCCACAGGGGCGGAAGAGAGGACCCGCGGGGGGCGGGCGGGAGGGCGGAGGAGGGCCGGGCCAGGGCCAGCGCTGGGCGGCTCGAGCTCCGGCAGCGGCCGCCCCGAGGGGTGGGGCGGCCCGGCAGGAGGCGTGTCTGCTGCTCTGGGGCTAGCGGAGAGGGAAGGAGTGAATGACCCGGCCCCCACCCGCCCGGCTACCGGGGGTGGGGCATAGGAGTGGCTGCAGCGCCTGCTAGCAGGTGACCCTGGGGGTGGCCCCGGGGCTGTCCGGCTGCAGGCAGGCACCCGGCTGGCTGGCCCAGAGCGAGGCACCGAGAGACAGACCTGCGAACGGACTGACCGACCGGCCGATCGCACGGAGGGCGGGAGGGCGGAGGAGGGGCGTGCCACCCGAAGTTGGCCCCGGGCAGAGCGAGCGAGCAAAGTTTGCGTCCAGAGCTCCCGGGCGGCCGGGAACATGGCGGCAGAGCCCGGAGCCCCGGCGAGTGTGGCGGGCGGCCGGCGGCTACTGCAGGGGTGGCTGGATCTGCGCTCAGAGGATTAGGGGAGCCCAGAGGAAGAGACGCACGCCCCCTTCCCTCCACTCCCCCCCCCCCCCAGCACACCATGGCTCGCTGGATCCCCACCAAGAGACAGAAATACGGAGTCGGTAAGTGAGGATCCTCGGTCCACTGCTCTCTGTCTCCCATGGGCTCCCCGGAGATCGCGAGGCGCACGGGGAGGGTGGGCAAGGAGGGGCGATCCCGGGGCAGCCCGAACTTCAAGCCCTGGAGTCGGTTGACCCGCAGGGGAGGGGGTGCTGCTGTTGGCTTGGGGAGAGCAGACTTGTAGTCTTCGGTCCTTTCGGGGCCGAGCGCAGTTCCGGTTCTGGACCGTGGCTTTTGCAAGCTGGGACCGAGCTGAGTGGATCGCCCCGGGCTAGGGAGATGTTGAGGAGAACACACCCGACTTCAGTCTTCAGGGTTTGGACTGCTGGGGTTCTGGCTTTGAGTTCCCTGCTCGCAGTGGCCCAGTGGAAGGCAGTGGGGATGATGACTTGGGGAGAGCAGGCGTGGGACTTGAATTCCAGGACGTAGCTGGGGTTCACTTGATCAGTAGTTAGACTGGACCTCAGGGACCCCATGCAGTCCCACCCTTTCATTTGACAGACAAGGAAAGTCAATCAGGGGACGTGCCCAAGTTTACAAACCGGCGGCAGTCCGAGTCAGAGGGAGAATTTGAATCCAACACCTCTGACTCCGGATGAGCCAAGGAGGGTTCCCCTCCTCCATTGGGTTGGAGTCCTCCCATTCAGTTGCCCTCACCTGTTCGGTGTTATCCACGCGACTATCACTAACTGAGCTTGGCACGTTTGAAGTAGGATCATGTGTCCCAGCTTTCAGGAGGCTTTGGAGTTTTCAGCACAGTCTCGGCTTTGCTTTTAATCCCCCTGGAGTTGGGGATTTGGGTTTGGAAACTTACACTCCCTGGGTCGGGGGTTCTTGGGCTTTTATGGGTTCCGGTCCTCTGTGGACCCCTTCTCACAATAATGTTTGGAAATGCATAACATAAAATACACGCGTCGCAGAGGGAATTGATTATATGGAAACGCAGTTGTCAAAATGTAAGGATTTTTTAAACGTTCGTGGACCCAGGGTTTGGAACCGTACATGGAAGACAATTGCTCTCCTAGGGATTTTTAAGTGGGGCGGGAAAAGCAAGGGAGGTGAGGAGAGAGACAAGAAGTGTGTATGGGGTGTGAAGGGCGTGTGACTGGGCACCGGGGTCCTGATTCTAAGGCAGTCCCGACCAGCGCTTAGCGACACGAACACCTCTGAGCCCATATGGCTATCTCGGGCTGTTGTGTGCTCAGGGTGGGGATTAGAAGCGTCCTCTGAACTTTGACTGCATCACCGGCTCCCAAACCCTAGCAGTGAACACCTAGGCTCTCCCTCATCACTCCCAGGTGTGGATTTTATCTTTAAAGAAAAAATAAAGTTACCGACTTAATAATTTTGTTGTATCTTAGATCTCTGGAAACCGCTTCCCACCCCCTCTAACAAAGCAAAACAGTTCAACAAAACAAGTTTACTCCCTCCCCGGGGGAGGACGGGGAGTGCTTGTTTCACCCAGTATTGAGATGATCTGAGCATCAGAAAGCTGGAAACGACCTTAGATATTATCTAGCCCAACCCCCTCATTTTAAAGACGAAGACACTAAGGTTCTCTGGGAGGAAGAAACTTGCCCAAGGTGGCATAATCTTCGGAAATCAGCACTGGTCATTACATTCATCAGATGGCCCATGGCTTTTGTCGGCAGGCATTTTAGTCGTGTCCTACTCTTTGTCACCCCTCTTGGAGATTTCTTGCAAAGATACAGGAGTGGTTTGTCATTCTCTTTTCCAGCTCATTTTACAGATGAGGAAACTGAGGCAAACAGGGTGAAGTTGACTCACCCAGGGTCACACAGCTAGTAAGTGTCTGAGTCTGGATTTGAACTAAGTCCTCCCTGCCTCCAGGCTCAGTGCTCCATCTTAGCTTTCTTTTCCAAAGTTGTAGTCATTGTATATATCTAGTTCTCTTGTATGTGTGTGTGTATGCATATATATATATATATAAATATATATATATATATATATATGTTTCTTGCTTCTCCTCCCTTCATTTTGTGTCAGCTGTGTCAGTTCCCACAAGTTTTCCCTAGTTTTTCTCATCATTTCATATCATCATAGACTTAGTGGTTAAATGTGAGGGAGTTAAGCATAGAAGTCCTTGAATCTCTCTTATTTTAGAGATGAGGAAAATGAGGCACAGTAATTTACCAAGGGTCACACAGCCATAGTAGTAGTTGTATGATGAGAGCTGAGCCCAGGTCCAGTATTGTGGCCACTACATGAAGCTATTTCTGATGGGACAAGCATCTTCTCTTCCCTAGTCTGTGGGCAATCACTTGATTTCCATGCTTTGTTTTGTTTTTTTTTTTGCTACCACACAAAGAAAATGCTGTTATTATTATTTTTTTTAACGTAGGAGGCCTTTGCTGTCATTTGGGATTTTCATGAGGGTGTATGTTCAGTAGTAGGATCATTGGGTTAAAGGGCATGACCCATTTGGTAACTGTTCCCTCTTAATCCCAAATTGTTTTCCAGATCAATTGGACTGACTCAGCTTTGCCAACAGTATATTAGTTGGACTCCTGGCTTCTCACATTTACTATTGTCAATGTTGGACTCACTGGCCAACATTGACTATTCCCCTTCATCAATTTGATGGTTATAAGGTAAAAACCTCAGAGTTGTCCTCATTGGGGGTTCCTCATATTAGTTTCTTGGAGCATTTAAAAAAATGATTGTTACTAGCTTTCATTTCTTTGGAAAACTCTTAGCAGCCTAAGGTCATATATTTAGAGCTTTTAAAATTCAATCATTTTATAGAAGTGAGAGTTGGGAATAGCTAGTTTAAGTCACTAGCCTAGGGTCACACAGCTAGTTAGGGTCCAAGGTGGGACTGGAACCCAGGTCTTCCTGACTCCAAGTCTAGTGCCCTAAACTTGTAGGCAGCTTGGTGGTACAATAGATAGGGTGCTGAGCCTGGAGTCAGGAAGACTTTAGTACAGTTCCTGTCTTAGATACTAACTAGCTTTGTGCCTTTGGGCCAGTCACTTAGCCTCTGTCAACCTCAGTTTCCTCAACTTTAAAAGGAGGCTCATAATAGCACCTACCTCAAAGAATTGTTGTAAGGATTAAATAAAATATTTGTTTTTAAAAATACTTAGTACAGTGCTTGGCACATAGTAGGTGCTCTCTAAGTGTTTATTTCCTTTGTTCTTTCCTCTATACCTTAAACATTTAAATCTTTAAAATGATAATGATGAAAAAGAAGCATCAGCTTTCTTTTTCAATGGGGGATCGGATTTACTCTTACCCATAAATTGTGTGTGCTTTTCAGCTTGGGAGAAAACCAGGGTGGTGGAATATGTATTATTAGAGTCGGATTTTTTCTTTTGAGGGGTGAGAGTTTAGGGCATTTGCTTTAGGCTGGTATAATTAGTCCTTCAGTTAATACTCTAAATAATTCTTTAATATAAATACTGTGTGTGTGTGTGTGTGTGTGTGTGTGTGTGTGTGTGTGTGTGTGTGTGTGTGTGTGTGTAAAAGAATTTACCACTTCCTCTTCTGCCCATTCATCTCATCTCAGCCTTCTTGGTAACTGCTCTTTTTACTCATGGAGGGAAGAGGCTGTCTTCTATGAGGCTGTGCTGGGTGGAGACTGAAGAACTCACAGAGCCTGTGTCAGACCCTTAGGATGTGGGGGACCCCAGTCAAACCACCCTCTTGTCCTCAGATTCTTCATCTATAAAAATGGGGGAATTGGACTTAACACCCTTTGAGGTCCTTTTCAACTCTAAACCTTTGATCTGGTGGTCCTAGAAAGAGTGTTGGGTCTGGAGTTGGGAAGACCCAAGTTCCATTTCAAGCCTCAGATTTTTACTAGCTGAGTGACCCTGGGCAAGTCACTTAACCTCATGGCCTCAGTTTCCTCATCTGTAAAATGAGTGTAACAATAGCACTTCTTAGCATCATTGTGAGGATCAAATGAGATTGATTACATATGTGTGGGTGATGCTTCACACCCCTTAAAGCTCTCTTTAAAAGTTAATGCTTGGGACAGCTAGGTGGCACAGTGGATAAAGCACCGGCCCTGGATTCAGAGGACCTGAGTTCAAATCTGGCCTCAAACACTTGACACTTACTAGCTGTGTGACCTTGGGCAAGTCACTTAACCCTCATTGCCCTGCAAAAAACTCCCACAAAAAAAAAATAAAATAAAAGTTAACTCTTATTATTACTATTAATGAGGTGATTAAGTTCAAAAAGCAGGTATTATGCACCAGGCTCTGTGCATAAAGACCAATGAAACTGCCCCAGGCTCAGGGAATTTACATTTAGTGTGCACACCTCATATATAGATAAACCTATCTATATATATGCATACTTGTGTGTATGTGTACATATTGTATGTGTATATAAATATATACATACATACATGTAACTCCTCTGGAATAATGTTCTACAACTTGCCAAGGAAGGGTCCAGAAAGGCTTAATGTGAGGATACTAGGCTGGAAAGTATCTCTGCATTTTAACTGGGGGGAAGTAAGAAGGAAGAGCTCTCAGCACCAGAGGCAATCTGTGCCAAATTTAGGGAAAAGGGCACTACTAGCAGGAAGGGCTTCTTTGGGGGAAAGGGCCTTTGAACAGAGTTTTAAAGGAAACTGGGAATTCTAAGAGACAGTCATGAGGAAAGAACATTCTAGGCACAGTTAAGACAAAAGCATGGAGTCAGGAGACGTTTTTGTTTCCTACAGGGAAATAGCCAACAGGTCAATTATTCTAGAACTTGAAATATATGTGAGGGAGAGATTTGAAACCTATCTCGAATTTGATTAGAAAAATACATTGTTTTTTTCTTTCCTCTTCTACCAGAATCTAGTAGAGGAGCGCATAGTAGGACAACAAATAATCGATTGATTCCATTCACCTGTGTCTCTCATGCCTGCCAACCACTGCACTAAGGCAGTGGGGGAAATAGAAAAATCAAGATGTGTCCTGTGCCCTCAAAGAATTTATCATCCAGTAGCCCATGTGTGAAGGAATCAGTATCAGAGCCACCAATTTCTTTATTGCAGATGTGGTAAGATAATGGAATTTGTCAGGCTAATTGGGATGGGCCACACCTGTCCTGTCCTGAGTGATGTTTGCTGTTGATGTCAACAGGAGAAACCACTCTCCACAGACAGTTTGAAGGACCTCCCCTTTTGGGGGAGGGAGAGTAAATGCTCGCTGAGAGGAGCTCAGTTTTTTCCGGAGTCACTTTCTTTCTGGTGGGGTGAGCTGAAGGAGTGGACTACAAAGAGGTTCTTTCTTAGCACTTTTGTCCTGTGGGCCCTGGCTGTTTCCCATTGAAGCTACAGATCCCAGGTGGTGAGTTAACATATGAGCCCTGCTCTTTTGAATTAGCTGAACTGGACGCAAGTTTGGGGATTGTATAAACTTAGGTTAGAGTTAGGGGGATTATCCGTATTGCTTTTTCCCTATTCCCTTGTCTTCGATTTTATTAACTTCACCTTTGCTGTTTATTTTATTCCCATTAATAAAACCTGATTTGTTTGTGGAAAAGAGGCCGTCAGACTCCTTTCTTATTGGCCTGGGAGAAATATCTAAAAAAGCAGTTCAGAGGGGAGGGAGCTTTGGACCTAGAGGTCCCTCATTATTTCTGGGACCCCAACATTATGGCAAGCCACTCAATTAACTCTCCCTATATTAAATTTGGCCCCCACACAGAAGTTGCATATTTGATGTTCTTTAGTCTTTATCTTTTAATGAATATGTATATTATAGGTAGAGAAAAAAGAAAATTAGGTTACAATCAGGTTAGAAAAGGCTCTAAGTGACTAGAAGAGATTTGGGGGAGACAGGGATCTAGTCAAATTCTCTTTAAGAACAACAACAACAACTACAATAATATAATAATAGAGGATGCTTTCTCAGAGAGAGGAAGGAAGTCACTTGCCTGCAAAAGTAGCTGAGTCAGGATTTGAACCCAGGTCAACAGATCATAGATTTAAAAGGGACAATTGGAGGTCATCTAATCTTAAACTGTGGGTTGCAACACCATATGAGGTTGCATAACTGAAATTGGGGGGGTCATGAAAATGTTGGTAGTAAATGTTGGATTTGTATGCCTATTTTATATAGCTATATACCCAGGGTGGCATAAACATTTCTCAGGACAAAAGGTGTCAAGAGTGGAAAAAGTTTAAGAAGCCCTGATCTAGTCCATCCCCACCCCCACCCCCACCTCCTCATTTTAACCCAGGAAGTAGGATCTCACCTCAGACACTATCTTTGTGACTCTGGACAAATCACTTAACCCCAATTGCCTTAAAAAAAAAACCCAACAAAACAAAAACAGAGAAGTTATCTAGTTAAATGACTTAGCTAAGTAAATGGCTGAGCAGGGATTTGAATTTGGATCCATTGACTCTTTTTGCTTCAGTAAGAACATCTTCTACCAATACTGGCTAGAGAGTTAGGAAAACTTGACCTGGACTCATTTTCCACTTTTGACCTTGGGGGAGAGTGACTTAACTACTGAGTTCTTAATGCAGTGGATAGAGTATCAGGTCTGGAGTCAGGAGGACCTGAGTTCAAATTCAGCCTCAGACACTTACTAGCTATGCAACTCAGCAGGTCAATCAGCATTTTCCTTTGTAAAATGATTGGGTTAGACAGTGTGGCCTTTGAGTTCCTTTCAACTCTGGAATTCTGAGATACTTGATGCATGCTGGGCATGCTGTTCAAGTCAGATAAAACAAGTCATTAACTTTTTAAGCACTGCTGTGTACTCAGTTTGAGAATACAAAGATAACAAACAATCCTTGCCCTCCAGGAACTTACTTTCTAGGCAGGTGCTGTTCTAGGTGCTGAAGACAGACAAAATTGAAAGGTTCTCTGCCCTTAAAGACCTTATATCTGATTGGGAAAACAACAAGTTTTTAGAAAAGTAAGAAATATATACAAAGTACTTTCTTGGCAGTCCAGGAGGCTAGGGACTAGTATAAGGGGGGAGGTGAAGTCAGGAAGAAAATCACTTGAGCTGACTCTTGAAGGCCCTTAGAGATTTCAGGGGTAGAGGTGAGCAAGGAGCACCTCTGAGCAATCCAAGAACAGGGCTGTGGTGGACTTTGAACCCTTTCTTTGATACTATAGTCATCCATTCAAGTTATATTCTGTTGTTCAGAGCCACCCATGGTTGGGAAGGAGAGCTGTTCTCTACATGTAGGCCTTTCTTGCTAGTCATGAAAGTGTTTTTGCTGGACAAAGTGTGAGAGGGTGGAAACATGTTTTTTGTGCTTTCTTTGGAAAAGTCTCAGTTACCAACTGTCCACTTAATATTTGTGGTGCTGAAAGATTTATTTTAAGCCAGCTTTCAAATAGGCCATTTGCATCAAGATTGGGTTTGGGAAATTACTGATTTATGGAGGCTTTGCCGTATAATTCAATGTCTGTGTACCACTGTCAGAAATGTCTCCTAGAGGGTGGTAGAGACAGTCTGGAAAATATTTGCTTCTTTCCCAGTTGTATACCATTCATCTGTCATAGTCCCATTGATCTACTCTGGCTTAGTCTTATGAAATAGTTGTTTAGTCATTTTCAGTTGTATCCCACTATTTCTTGGCAAAGATGCTGGAGTGGTTTGCCATTTCCTTCTCCACCTCATTTTACAGATGAGGAAACTGAGGCAAACAGGGTCAAGTGACTTGTCTAGGGTCATACAGCTAATAAGTGTCTGGGGTCAGATTTGAACTCAGATTTTCCTGACTCTGTGCCCAGCACTCTGTTCATAGGACCACTTAGTTGCTAGTCTTATGGAAAGGATACTATAATTGCTGTCCCATAGGACTAAACATGACTAGAATCACTGCAGGGGTGAAAAATCACCCCAAATGAATTTGACTGTATCTTAATAAACAGGAAACAATGATGTGCGACTTATTTCAGAGTCAGGTAGCTGTGCACGGTCAGACCGTTCCCTAGCTAAAGCAAAGGTCAAAGTCAGTAGCAGATTAGAAGGTTAAAAGAAAAGGCACTTCAGGTTATTAAAATTAATCCACTGGGGGGGCGGCTAGGTGGCGCAGTGGATAAAGCACCGGCCCTGGATTCAGGAGTTCTTGAGTTCAAATCCGGCCTCAGACATTTGACACTTACTGGCTATGTGACCCTGGGCAAGTCACTTAACCCCCATTGCCCTGCAAAAACAAAACAAAACAAAAAAATTAATCCACATTGGCACATTCTAGCAAGCCATTGATGCTGACCAATTGGAAATATGGACAAAAGGTAAAGACATGGACTTGGGTTATCACTGCTAGAAGTTTAATCACTATGTGGCACCACCTCAGCCAGCAAACACTTTCTCTTTGCCCAGAAGAAATACAAGCCAACCAAGGGCAATAGTGGCTTAGACAGGTGGTGTCAAACTCAAATAGAAAAATGACTCTAAGCTACCCATAAGGAATCTTTTGGGACACATATTGATTCAGAACACTACAAATTAACATGATCTATGTCCTATTATATTTTGGGCAGCTAGGTAGTGTAGTGCCAAGTCTAGAGTCAAGAAGACTCTTCTTCCTGAGTTCAAATCTGATCTCAGATACTTACAAGCTGTGTGATCCTGGGCAAGTCACTTCACCCTGTTTTCCTCAGTTCCCTCATCTGTAAAATGAGCTAGAGAAGGAAATTGCAAAACACTCCAGTATCTTTGCCAAGAAAACCCCAAATGAGGTCACAAACAGTCAGATGCAACTGAAACAACTGAACAATTGCATTTTTGTTTATTTTATTAAACGTGTCTTAATTACATTTTAATCTGGTTCAGTTATACTCTAAATGTTATGGGCCTGGATGCCTCTGGCTTAAATTATAAGTGGATAACAGGAGATTTAGAGTATCAGTAACTCATAAAACAAAAATATGCTAGGTTAATAAGTCAATAATTAAGTCATATCATCCCAGGAGGTCATATAGAAGAAATTAGGGCAACAAATAGAATGAAAGTGGGACAAATTATGCACTGTTTCTATGTATCTGTAGTGATATTTTCTTAACTTGGAAAAACAATTCAGCCAACTGCACTTGGATTCTAGCTCAGTCTCCAGTATATTATATAAGGAAATCAAAATGACACTTAAGATAATGTCAACAAGATTGTTCAGATGAAACTGGGTGTGCATTAACAAATACATGCTGGAGACTATGCTTGTATTTTTTTTTTACTGTACTTCTATCATTTTAAATTTATTTATTTATTTGCTAGCGTTCTTTTCTTTTTAAGTTTTGAGTTCCAGATTCTCTCTTCCTCCTACCCCTCCCCCACTCACGGAGAAAGTAAATAATACAATATCAAATTATACATGTGAAATCATGCAGAACATTTCCATATTAACAATACAGCAAAAAAAAAGTGAGAAAATTATACTTCAATTTGTACTCAGGGTTCATCAGCTTTCCCTCTGGAGGTGGACAGCATTTTTTCATCATGAGTCTTTTGGAATTATCCTAGATCACTGTATTGATTAGAGCAGCCAAGTCTTTCACAGCTGATCATCATTACAGCATTGTTGTTACTGTGCACAATGATCCTCCAGTTCTTGTCAGTTCATTTTGCATCATTTCATATAGGTCTTGCCATGTTTTTCTGAAACCACTGTAGCTTTTTACAGTCAAAGTATTTGTTTGTTCATTTGCTCATTTATCAGCCTCTGCTCACCCTGGAGTAGGGAAGCAATGTTTTAAGCTCCAGGATTTCTCATGCTGTTGTTTTTAGAGCTAGTTCTGGAGGTCTGCTAGTTTTCAGTACTTTCAAAGTGGTGTGTTCCTGGCAAAGCTATGGTCACTGCTCTCCTGGTCTATGCTCTGGTCTTTACCCAGGAAGGGCTCCTACTCCCTTGCAGCAATAAGTGTTAATGCTCCTCTTGACCCTGGAACTATGACCATGGCCCCTGCTCCCTTCTGACCAAACATAAGCACTCTTCTCCACCCAAAAGCTACAACCTAAAACTGCTTTCAAATAATAGAGTTGCCAATTAATGCCAGCTTCACCAAGTGCCAGCAAAGGGTCCCCCGTAATCTCTTTCTGATCTGACCCCCTAACTGTCTTTGGGCTGAGCTCCTGAAGCTGCTGCTGCTGCTGCCACTGTGAAGGCCACCTCCAAGACCCACCGCTGGTCCTGTTGCCACACTCTGGGCTGAATCCCACGCTGGTGTCACAGACCTTCCCTGCTGACCTCTCATGTTATCTTAGGCTGGAAAAATGTCCCATTCTGACCTTTTGTTGGCTCTGTGGCTCCAAAACTTGATTTGAGGCATTAATTTAAAGTTGTTTGGAGGGGAATGTTGGGAGAGTTCAGCTGGATTGCTGCCTGTTCTTTGTCATCTTGGCTCCCAATTACCAAGGCTATGATTTTAAAAGCAATCAGGGAATCACTTTATCAATAATTACCAACCCCAGACTCTACTTTCTCAGCTCCATAAAATCTACTTTCTCAGCTCCATAAAATCATTATAAGAATTCTCTGCATATATCAAGGGTATGTGTGGTAAAAAAAACATAAGAGGAAAATAGGTTTTTTTACACTGGACCACAGGAAAGGAAAGGGCTGGAGGCAGCTAGGTGGCACAGTGGATAGAGCATCGACCCTGGAGTCAGGAGGACCTGAGTTTAAATCTGGCCTCAGACACTTGACACTTCCTATCTGTGTGACCCTGGGCAAGTCACTTAACCCCAATTGCCACACACACACACACACACACACACACACACACACACACACACACAGAAAAAACAAAGGGAAAGGGCTAGTCCTTTTGCATGCCTTCTGGAGGTATTTGGCTCATGAATTCTATAAAGAGATATAGACATGCAAATTACTACTAATTTTGTCATCATAACAATGACTTGGGACACTTTGGTGATGTCTTTGCTGGCTGTGTAACCAGAGGTGAGTCATTTCACTTTTATGAGCTTTTTTTAGATAAGTTCCTTTATCTAAAAAAAATGGGGATAAAAATGACTGAACTAGGATCTAGTGAGGTGATATGTATGATGCTCCCTACAAATTTTCAAGCCTTTTATATAGGCAGGCCAGTAAATACAGTATTGATATTGGAATCAGGAAGATGTGACTTCAAATCACTTACTAGTTAGGTGACCTTGGGCAAATCACTTAACCTCTAGCTGCCTCAGCTTCTTCAACTGTAAAATGGGAAAAAGCTCCCCAGAGTTCTTGTGAGGATCAAATGAGATAATATTTATAAAAAGTGCAGTGCCTGGCACATAGTAGGCACTATAAAAATGCTTATTTCCTTCCCTTCCCCTTTTCTCCCTATGCCATGTCTCTTAGCTGTTGCTATCATAAGAGGCAAAATGGTGTAGTCCACAGAGAGCTGGTCTTGGAGCCAGAAAGACCTGGGTTCAAGCCTTGCCTCTGATATATGCAGGCTTTTGGACCTAGTCCATTAAACTCCTTGGTGGTCCCCAGGCAATCCTCTTAGACTGTAAATGGCCAAGAAGATGCAGCAGTGTATAGGCAGGAGTTTCTACACCAAGAGTCCAGTGAAAGTCTCAGGTCCAGTTTTAAAAGGTCACCCATGTCATTTTAAATCTCCCAGTTCCATGTTGGAGCCTCTTGGGCAGTGACCACAACGCCCAACACCCAATTCACATCATACTATAGGAATGACTCTCATTTTCCAAAGTTCAATCCAAAGGACTTTTGTTGACTGTGTTTTGGGAAGCAAAGAGGCAGACTAGAGAGGAAGATCAGTGTTGTGCTAATTGTTCATGGATTTTTTCAGAGTAATGTATGGGCCATGTCCCCTTGTATCCTTGGCCCTTTTCCAGGTCTCATGCTATTGTCAGGATGGTTGGCACCCAGCTCCCAAATCAAGGGACAAAAGCTGGTTTTGTCTTTCCCCAGAGCCCCGTGCCATCCCAGCGTTTTTTTTTTTATGGTCCTGTTGTTCAAATGGCCTCCTGTTATTCCTACTTTTCTACTTGTGCTGTTTTCAACTGTTTTTCCACATTGGATTAAACTTCCTGCCTGGACATGGCAGATGTTGTGAGTGTTCCATCTTGGGCTGCCTTCTTCAGGAGGCCAGGGACAAGCCTTTGATCACTTCAAGCTCTGTTTAACAGGGAAGAAAATGAAGATGAAAATTACTTCAACCTTGAAAATAGCTTTTCTCAGCTAAAGTGAATAAGGATATGTACCAGATGGCTAGAAGAACACGGATGGTCTTGAAGTAGACAGGAGACAACGGGTGGGATCATAGACCACAGCCTGGAGTTGACCTTAGGTTTTATATATTCCAACCCCCTCCTTTTTACAGATTGAGAAATGGAGGCCACAGAGAGGACATTTCTTGCTCAGAGCTACCCTAGTAAACTACAGCAGAGCTGGAATTCAGACCCACATCCTCTGTCTCCAAGTCCAGGCTCTCATATTTTGTTCAATGGATGTTCTCCAGTGTCACTTCTTTGGCTCTTATGCCATTCATGAGACGCGGAAGGGACACAAGATCATGATTTTAGATATCTGAAAGGAGCATGGTATTCCCTTTGTCCAGCCCTATTATTGTGCAGAATATGAAACTTGAGACCCAGAAAGGAGACATGACTTTTCTGTGGCCTCTCAAGTAATAAGTCGGGGAGCCAGGACTGGAACCCAGGTTATCTGGCTCCAAATACAGGGCTCTCTTGATTATTTCCTGCTGACTACCAGTGTACTCATCCCAGGATGAACTGTGCTTTTCTCAAGACTGAAATGATGTGGGCAATCTTGTTGATTTGGAGCATTTATTTTTCTTATTTAAAAAATCTTTCAATGATGCTTTTTTTCTTTTTTGGCTATCACCGTCACCAACCCTCCTACTTTCCCTCCGATCCTCTTTGACTAACCAAAACCACATAGAAAATAAGTATAATTAAGCAAAATGGATTTGCAGTTCTTTCTGAACATGTGGGTCTTATTCTTCACATACAATTCATTGCCATTCCACCAAGAGGGGAAGAGTGCTTCATTATTTGCCTTGAGTATTGATTGGTGACTGCCTTGATCAGTCAGTAAGCACAGAAAGCTTTGATAAAGAACTTTCTTTGTGTCAGGCCCAGTGCCAAGCACTGGGCTACAAATAAAGGAAAAAGATAATCTTGCTCTCAAGGAGCTCACATATGATAGATCGGAGTTCATAAGTCTTTGAAAGTTATGATCCATTATGCTGTTAGGGTCACTGTCTAGAACTTCTAATGTTTCTGATGACTTCACTCTACATCACTTCATACAAGTCTTCCCAGGTTACTATTTCATCATTTCAACTTAATAGGGGTTTCATTGGGTGGGGACCTTCTGAATGAGGAAGCTCATTGCCAGTGAAGATTGACAACTTCTCTACCATTTATTTACCATTTGTTGTTCAGTTGTGTGCAACTCTTTGTGACCCCAGTTTGGGGTTTTCTTGGCAGAGATACTGGAGTAGTCTGCCATGTCCTTCTCCAGCTCATTTTACAAGATGAGGAAACTGAGACAATCAAGATAAAGTGATTTGCCCAGGGTCACACAGCTAGTCTCTGAGGCCGGATTTGAACTCAGGTCTTCCTGACTCCAGACCTGGTGCTCTATCTACTGTGCCATCTAACTGTCCACAACCATTGATGACATCAGAGGTTTACCAAGAGCTTTGAAAACTTAAATGACTTGTCCAGTCAGTATGTATTAGAGGGAGGACTTGAATTCATGTCTTCTTGGCTCCAAGTCCAGTTCTCTCATGCTGCTCTTCCCTCTCATTTCTTAGAGCACAATAATATTCAATTATATTAATATACCATACATTGTTTAAGCCATTGACAAATGATGGGCAGCCACTCATTTTCTAGTTATTTGCGATAACATAAAGTCTTGTTGCAAATGATTTTTGTACATATGAGTCCTTTCCCTTTGTCATTGATCCTTTGGGGATAGAGGCCAAGTAGTGGTCTTGTGAGGCCTAAGGACATCCATATATTGGTCTCTTTGGGTGTTTGGTTCCGAACTGCTTTCCAGAATGGTTGGACCAGTTCACAGTTCCACCACTAGTGCATTAGTGTGCCTGTCAGTCAGTCATCCAGCTAGCCAACAAGCATTTGTTGAGGGCCTAGTGTGTACCAACTATGGTAAATGATTGGGGAACAAAGAAAGGCAAACCCATAATTCTTGCTTTCAAGGAGCTCACCTTCTAATGGTGGAGACAACACACACACAAACAAGATATATACATTGTAAATGGATGTAACCTTCATTGGAAGGTGCTAGCAGTGAAGGAAGGGGCATGAGAAAGGAAGAAAGGCCTCCTGTAGAAGGTGGGGAATTGAGCTGAGTCTTGAGAAGCCAAAGAAGCTGGGAGATAAAGGTGAGGAGGGAGGACATTCCAGGCATGGGGGAGCCAGGGCAAAGTTACAGATTCATGAGCCAGAGATAAGCAGGGAGTCTGTGAATCTGGATTATTGATTACCTGAAGCAGGAGGGGAGTGTAAGAAGACTGGAAAGGTAGGAGGAGGTCAGGTTGTGAAGGACTTAAAAGCCAAACAGAAGATCTCATAGATGATCCTGAAGTATCAAGGAGCCATGGGACTTTATTGAAAAGGAGGTGACAAGGTCACACCAGAGCCTTGGGAAGATCACTGTGACAGCTGAGGAGAGGACGGACTGGAGAGGGAAGCAACTTTAGGCTGAAAGCCCATTGCAATTCTCCAGGCATGAGATGACGAAAGCCCACACCAGGGTGGGGGCAGTGTCAGAGGAGATGAAGGGGAGTATTGGAGAGATGTTTTAAAGGTCAGATCCATAGGACACTGCTACGGATTGGATAAGGTGGGTGGGTGAGAGTGAGGAGTCAGTCAAGGATGACACCTTGGCTGTGAGCCTGGAGGACTGAGAGGCTGGTACTGCCCTCAGACGGGAATTGGGAAGCTGAAAGAGGAAGAGGTTTGAGGAAAGAGAATAAGTTCTATTTTGGACATCTTTGTCAGTTTGATGTGGATGAAGTAGAACCTCAGGGTTGCTTTATGTTAATTTATCTTGTTAACGATTTGGAGCATTTTTTTTCTTATCATTGTTGATGGCTTTGATCTCCTTTGACCTTCAAGACACTTTTTCTGCATCAGTGCTTCTATTATCATGGAATTTTAAGTCTGAATGAGACCTTAGGAATTACATAGTCCACTTCCCTTCCCCCTCATTTTATTTATTTGTTTGTCTGCTCATTTATTTATTAATTTGTTCATTCATTCACTCATTAACTCTCTCTTTCTTTATCTGTGTCTCCATCTTTGTGTTTGGGTGTGTGTCTCTATCCACCTTAGTGTCTGTTTATCTGTGCATTTCTGTGTGTGTGTGTGTGTGTGTGAGTGAGTGAGAGAGAGAGAGAGAGAGAGAGAGAGAGAGAGAGAGAGAGAGAGAGAGATGTTCAGGAAGACAAATGCTTTTCTGCTAATCTCACAGAAAATGTCCATTATCTCACCAGAACAATTAATTACATCTAAGATGCAGTTCCTCTTTATTTTAGAGCCTTTCTGAGAAGGACAGTGTGGGGCCTGGAGGTTGGAACAAGTAAACTGGAACTAGAGAGTTGTGGGTTCTCTCACTGGACCACTAGCTTTTTTGTGGCCCTAGTCTTCACCTCAAGGCCCAGCAGCCTCTGGGGCTGAGCCTTCTGCTATCAGAACATCATTGGTTTGCAAAATGAGAATGTTGTAACTTTGACCACAAAACACCGTGAAGACAAATGACATTTTGAAAGGTGCTGGGAAACCCTTTGCAAAGGTTGGAGACAGGGGATATTATAGAGTGACAACTAGACAGTGAAAAAAATCCTACATTTCACAACTGGGGGAGCAACCCTTTGAGCCCTTCAAATCCAGCCCCTTCGTTTTACAGAGAAGGAAACTGAGGCTTAGGGAGAGTATTTTGCTTTTTCCTCCATTTTTAAATCACAAGACTTGTCTTACTTCTATCCAAGTGAATGGGAACTCCAAGACAGAAATTATTTAATGATGGTTCCTAATTATTACTCCCTTGAATTTATTTTGTATCTAGTCTGCATATATTTGGATGTAGATGTACCTGTTGTCTCCTTACCCATGGATTATAGTCTTGAGTCTGAGAAGCCTGTGAGACATTCTTCTCCTTTTCAAGATGTTCACTAGGTAATTGTTTTGGGTGTTGTCTCCCCCATTAGACTGTGAGCTGCTTGAAAACTAGGATAGCCTTTTGACTCAGTGTCCCTAGCAATTAGCACATACTAGGCCTTTAATAAATGATGGGCGACTTGCTGACACTGAGAAGACTCAGCTCAGCAGAGAGGCTAAATCTGGCTATATAGACCTGAGAACTAACTAACCAAGTCCTGGGTAAACAGAGAAAGGAAGGAAAAAGGCAGTTCCTATCCTAAGCAATTCACAGTATAATGAAATAATATGCAAGCAATGATATACACATCCGATATATAAAGATACATTTTAGATAATCTCAGAGACAAGGCACTAACATTAAAGGCTTCTTCCCATAGAAAGTAGGATTCTAGCTGAGGAATTTTGAAGGGAGCCAGGGAACCCAAGAGATGGAGGGGAGGAGATTGAGAGTTCCAGGATGTCAGATATCCAATGAAGGTATGCAGAGTTGGAAGCTGGAATGTCTTGATTTAGGAACAGCAAGGAGGCTGTTGTCATTGGATCTCAGAGGGGAATAAGGATCAAGAAGAGTGGAATGGGGCACCTAGGTGGCATAGTGGATAGAACACCGGCCCTGGATTCAGGAGGACCTGAGTTCAAATTCGGCCTCAGACACTTAACACTTACTAGCTGTGTGACCCTGGGGAAATCACTTAACCCCAATTGCCTCCCCCCCCCAAAAAGGCATGGAATGGAAAGGTAGGAGGGAGGCAGCATATGAAAGGTTTTAAGTCCCCCATGGCAATAAATTCCCACGAGGCTGAACCAAGATAAAACCCTCAGCAAGAAACTATTTATTATGCTTTTGTTTGGAGTTTCAACTGAAGATAGAACATTTTTAACTTAACTCAGGTCACCCAGGAAACTCATATCAGATTTGGGAATAGATCTAGGGTCTTCTCAAGCCATTTATATACTGGGTGTCATTCGTACTTATAAAAAAGAAAAATCTAACCATAAATGTATGGTTATGCTTGATGTCAGTATACTCCAACGCATCCTTTAATCATTCATTCATTCATGCATTTTTATCTTTTCTTAGTCCAGACTTATGATTCCTGTGGGTATCTCCTGGTAGGGAAAACCACTCAAGTCATTCAGACTTGGAGAGTGACTGGAGGAATGGAGAAGCTGCATGTATCAGAGATAGGACTAGAACCCAGTTCTTCCTGATGATGCAACCTCAAAGTAGTAATAAAAGCTCCCATTTTTGTTTATTGTTGTCATTCAGTCATCTCTGACTCTGTGGCCCAATTTCAAGTTTTCTTAGCAGAGATACTGGAGTGGTTTGCCATTTCTCTCTCCAGCTCATTTTACAAATGAGGAAACAAATGAGGAAAGAGGGTTAAGTGACTTGCCCAGGATCACACAGCTAGTGAGTGTCTGAGGCCAGATTTCAACTCAGGAAGAAGAATGAGGCTTCTTGACTCCAGGCCCAGCACTCTATCCACATGCCACCTAAGTAAATAACCTAATTTTATACAATTATAAGCTAATGCAATTCTTCCTTTCTGGTCAGAAACCCAACCCAGGTTTGTATTTCTCTGTAGTTAGTATTCAAATAAGATTCTGGAAGTTCATGTTATTCTTCTATATTTCAAAAACTTGTGATTTCTTTCATAAGGTTACTCCCTCCACACGTGCTGATTGTAGTTCATTTATGACTTTATGGTTTTTGAAAGTGTTGTCGCCAAAAAAAAAAAATCATTCTCCTGTGGCCAACCTGTCAATGAACCTCTTTCAACTTAAGTGGTCCTGGGGCAGCACCCAGTCCATACTTAAAGCTCTTCTGCCTTGTCTAGGACCTGCTAGAGTTTTACCAGTTTAGCCTTAGAAATCTCAGAGTGTCACTTCCACTGAGCAAGGAATTTAGCAAGGCCAGCGTGGTGTGGTGGAAAGAGCTCTGTGATGATAGCTGTTATGTGGAGGGGGGATTGGATTTGTCTGGTCTCTTCAGAAGGCAGAATTTAGAGATGGGGAAAAGCTACAGAGGTAACATTTGGCTTGATTATAAAAGAAAGCTCCCCCAAATCAGAATTGTCCCCACGTGGATTGGTTTGTCTCCAAATATGTGCTGTGTTTCTCTTTGGAAATCTTTAAGGAGAGCCTTGAAAAGAACAGGTTTCATCATCAGTTCTCCAGAATTGTGGTTCATCATTGTGCGTATTAAAGTTTCTAAGTCATTCCAAGTCATTTGCTTTTGCCATATTGTTTTCCTTGTATAATACGTTTCCTGTTTCCAATTCATTTCACTTTGTGTCAGTTTATACAAGTTTTCCAAGATTTCTCTGAAATAATTTCTGTCATTTCTTACATCACAATAGTGTTCCATCACATTTATGTACCAAACTTGGTCAGCCATTCCCTATTTGATGGATGTCCCCTCCATTTCTAACTCTTTGCTATTGCAAAAAAAAAAAAGAATATTATTATACATCTTTAGAGTTTGTTTGCCTTAGTACTGACCCTTTCATTAATCTATCCTCCCTCTAATTTATGCCTTTCTCTTTTCCCTTTCCCTCCTATTTTCCTGTTGAGTGAAATGTATTTTTTGTACTCAACTCTGTGTGTGTGTGTGTGTGTGTGTGCATTCTTCCTTCCTTTGACCAGTTCAGATGAGAGATGTCAACCATTCTTCCTTCCCTTTCCTCCTTGTTTGTATAGCTGTCAAATTGTACAACCTGATTATGTAAGAAAATATTTCCTAACTTAAAATTTTAATATTTTGTTTTCCCCAACTACATGAATTTGTTTTCTAAAATTTTGAATTCCAAATTCTCTCCCTCCCTCCTTTCTGTACTCCCTCATTTAGAAGGCATGCAATTAGATAAAGGTTTTACGTGTGTAGTCATGCAAAACATTTCCATAATAGTCATGTTATGAAAGAAAACACAGGCCCCCAAAAATAAAAGCATGAAAAATAAATGTGTTTTTTTTTTAAAAGAGTATGCTTTGATCTGCATTCAGACCCAATTAATCAGTTCTTTCTCTGGAGATGGATAGCACTTTTCATCATAAGTCTTTCAGAATTGTCTTAGATCATTATATTGCTGAGAATAGCTAAATCCTTCACAATTGATACAATATTGCAGTTACTGTATACTATGCTCTCCTGATTCTGCTCATTTCATTTTGCTTCAGTTCATTAAGTCTTTCCAGGTTTTTCTGAGAGCATCCTGCTCATCATTTCTTATAGGACAATAGTATTCCATCACAATCATATAGCACACTTTGTTCAGCTGTTCCCCAAGAGATGGGCATTCCCTCAACTTTCAATTCTTTACCATCACCAAAAGGGCTACTATAAATAAGTTTTGGCATATATAGGTCCTTTTCCTTTTTGTTTTTTATCTCTTTGGGATACAGATCTAGTACTGGTATTTCCCTAACTTTTCTCTCTTTTTGTACCACTGATACATTCCTCTTCTTCTTTTCCATTTTTCTTTTAAGATCATTAAGACATAACACAACCACTCCCAGGGCTTCCATCTAATTAGGATCCCTTTGTGACCCCTGTTGATGATAGGGTTCAGAGGGGACCCATATAGCATCTCTTCATGTTAGAATGCAAGCAGTTTGTACTTGCTTAGTCCCTTATGATTGTTTGTTAATGTCTACATTTTTATGTCCCTCTTGACTACTGTGTTGGCATTTCACAGTTCTTACACAGTTCTGGTCTTTTCATCAAGAATGCTCAGAAGTCCTCTTTTTTCATTAAAGGTCCTTTTTCCCCAGTGGGATTATACTCATTTTCTTCTGAGTAAGTTATTTTTGGTTGAAATCTTATATCCTTAACCTTCTGGAATATCATATTCCAAGACCTCTGCTCCTTTATTGTAGTGGTTATTCAATCATGTGTGATCCTGACTGACTTGTCGCAACTTCAATTCTTCTTTTCTGACTACTTGCACTATTTGCACTATTTTTTCTTTGTCCTAGAATCTTTGAATTTGGGTTCCTGTGAGTTTTCATTTGGGGGTTTCTTTCAGGAATGACTGGTAGATTCTTTTTTTTCCCTCCACTTTACCCTCTGGTTCTAAAAGATCTGGGAGGTTGGTTTTTTGGGTTTTTTAATGATTTCTTGAAATATGATAGCTAGATTCTTTTTTTGGTCATTGCTTTCATGTAGTCTAGTGGTTCTTAAGTTTTTTCTTAATCTATTTTCCAGTTAAGTTTTTTTTTCCCATGAGATACTTTCTTCTATTTTTCCAGTGTTTTGACTTTATTTTAATATTGTTTTCTTATGGAATCATCAGCTTCTATTTAATCTATTCTAACTTTCAGAGAGTTTGTTGCTTTTCTCCTTTGTGCTAAGATGTTAATTCTTTTTCCGATTCTTTTCCCCCACCATAACTCCCATTCCTTTTCTAACTCTCATTTTTTTCTTTTCATCTTCTCATTTCATTTATTTATTTTTTAACTTTGAAATCATCTTGCTTCATGTTTTTCAGAAATATTAGTTGAATTTTTTTTTTGCAAGCTGTGTCCTACTTGGAGGCTTTGCTCATAGATGTTTTGGAGTAATTTTCTTCTGCTGGTTTTGTGTCTTTAACATCCTTGACAACATAAAAGCTTTTTATGGTGAGAATCTTTTTTTTGCTTGCTCATTCTTCCAGCCTATCTCCTGACTTCAAATATTATATTAGGGCTGGGTTCTTCATACTTCTTGAGGGGATATCTGGGCTGTTCTTGCTGTTTTTTCTTAGTGTATTGAACATTATGTTATTCCAGGATTTCAGGAATCTTTGGTAGGCTTCAGACTTTTATGGACATTGGTTTAGAGACCTAGTTCTGCTCCTGGGTCTGAGAGACATAGTTGCTGATTTCTCCTGAACTTGTTTTTCTCTTAATATACAGACTAGGGAACAAGTCCTGTCCAAACACAGCTCTCCTCCTCAGTCTACCCTGAAACTGTAACTTGGAACTTGGTAGTGAGTGATAGAACTGTCAGTTGGCATCAGTTCCTATACCCTATGCCAGTTTAGACTCCCCTATGCTGGATTTGGGACTCTGCTTACCCTTATGCACAGCCTCTTCCTGTACTGGAGTACTGTATAGAAATGAACCCTGTCCAGGACATAATCTCAATGTCAACAGGCCTCTCTGTCTACCTCTGCTGACCTGGGCTGGAAAAAATGACTCAGATTTTATTTTTTTTGGATTTCCTGATCAGGTTTCAGTCTGGTGCATTTTCGAGCTCTGTTTGGAGGGTTTGGTGAGGTTTTTTTACTTTTCTTTTTAGGGAGGGGGTGGAGCTCACTGTCCCCCTTTCTTTTATTCTGACATCTTGGCTCTGCCCATCTCTTATTCTTTCTTAAAGGAGTCATTTCATCTTTCGCATGATAACTGAGGTTCAGAGATGTTAGGAATCACAAGTCATTGCCTTTCTTTATCTTATTGACATCCTTGGGGATAGGCTTAGCACTGAAATCGCTGAGTCAAAAGCTATGGACATGTTAGTCACACTCTTTGCTTAAATCTGAATCACTTTCCAGAGTGTTTGGACCAATGACTCCACCAATAGTGAAGTCATGTGCCTAGCTTTCTACAGTACCTCCACCATTGACCATCACTATCTTTAGTTACCTTTTATGTTTCCCTCATACGTGATTTAGAGCAATCTTTTCATATGGCAATTCCTCCTTTGCAGTTTCTCCTTCGAGAATAATTTGTTTTTGTATCTTTTCATCAATCTTCTTGATTTCTGACAGCCATTAAAAGGTTAATAAACTGTCAGGAGAGGGTAATACTCTTCCATCAATCCCTTCACAGCATCAGTTAACCATTGGTGTTCACCCTTAACTTGGTGGAGGAGGAAGGTTTTTTGTTTTGTTTTGTTTTTGAGTTGATAGCATCTTCATCAGGGTAGTTTTCTTTTTTTTTCTTTTTTTCTTTTTTTTTTTTTGCAGGCAATGGGGGTTAAGTGACTTGCCCAGGGTCACACAGCTAGTAAGTGTCAAGTGTCTGAGGCCGGATTTGAACTCAGGTACTCCTGAATTCAGGGCCAGTGCTTTAACCACTGTGCCATCTAGCTGCCCCATCAGGGTAGTTTTCTTAAGCATCTGCATGGCAGATATCAATGATAGCTTCAGGAAGGGGAGATAAGTAAGAGGGGCCCCTCAGTGAGAGCATGGCACAGGTGCTAGGGAACTGGACTTAGAGTCAGGAGGATCTGGGTTCAAATCTCACCCTCAGACCCTTACTATGGTGTGACCCTGGACAATTCACTTCATTTCTCTGTGCCTCAGTTTTGTCATCTGCAAAATGGACTTGGGACTTGATGACTTCCAAGGTCTCTGCTGGTTTTAAATCTATGATCCTTGAACCTGTCTGAGATAATTTGTTTCCTATATTCATAATTTAAAGAAGTTCCAAGTTTCAGTTTGAGGTCAGTGAAGGCAAAACTATAATTTGTTTTTCTCATGAAAGTTCACAGACCCCGCTCCCCCCCCCCCCCGAAATCCATCCATGGACTGCCAAGAAGTCCCTAAGTTAAGAATATCTGGTTTAGGAGAAAAGACTAACTTGACTTTTTTTTTTTTAGTGAGGCAATTGGGGTTAAGTGACTTGCCCAGGGTCACACAGCTAGTTAAGTATTAAGTGTCTGAGGCCGGATTTGAACTCAGGTCCCACTGAATCCAGGGCCAGTGCTCTATCCACTGCACCATCTAGCTGCCCCAACTAACTTGACTTTCTCCTTGAGTCCTATTATTATCTGTGGAATACCATGGTTTCAGAGGAATTTTCAACCACTGGTTCTAGGGCCACACTAAGTCATCTTAACTATTCAGAATTGATCTCTCAGGAAGCTTAGAAGGCATAAGGACTATGAAGACACATGTTGGAAACAGCCAGAGTCCTCTGGGATTTACCTGCATTTTTCCTGTTCAGGGTAGTTGAAAACTCAATGAATGGGTCTTGCCTCTGACAGAGACCTGGGAAAGACCTTGACTTCAAAAGGCCAAGATCTCCTGTTGCAGCCAGGGCCATCTCCAGTCATCTTGGTCTATGTCTTGGTACTGGACCCAGATGACTCTGGAGGAGGGAGTGAGGCTGAGAATTTGCACACCCCTGCCTCATTTCAATTCAATTCACTTGTAACTTAAGACATCACTTCCCTGATGTCATTGGTCCCCTTTGAAAATGAAGGACAAACAACAACAAGCAATCAAAGTAGTCACCTTAAAACCACGCCCAGGTATCTTGGCCTACAGGACAGAGGTCTTGGGCTTGCTGGTATTTGTAGCAAATGTCACTGACCCAGCCTTGTCGGTCCTGTGGAGTAGGACTGCCTGGAACAGAACCCAAAGTAGCAATCTACCAAGGGGTAATTCCCCAAATAATCCTTCTTTGAATCTGTAGCCTGGGCCCAGTGACAGGGGCAGCCTGCTGCCCACAGGGGAGCATACCCAAGAGTTTTTCTCCCTGAGGATTTGAGAAGCTATGATGTTTCTAGCCATGGTCCAGATGACATGATGATCTCTCATCGTGGGTCCTCATTGCCCACTCAAAACCTTTTTAAAAAATGCTTAGTAGCTGGCAGAGAGATCCCTTTCTCTAGCTGGGTGAGTGATGTCATCTGTCTTCTCAGAAAAGAATAACTTTGGTTTCTGAGCTCTAATCTAAACCAAGAGACATGCCCTTTTATTTTAATTCACCTCTTAATTTAATTTTTTCTTTTCTTTTTTTTTGGGGGGGGGGGATTTTGGAGGTGGGACAATGAGGGTTAAGTGACTTGCCCCGGGTCACTGAGCTAGTAAGTGTCAGGTGTCTGAGATCAGATTTGAACTCAGGTTCTCCTGAATTTAGGGCCAGTGCTCTATCCACTGCAGTGCCCCCTAGCTGCCCCCTGGTCACTTCTTTTTGATATAATGGGCTTGCTATAGAGAGGAATGAGTGTTTTTTGCCTTTCTTTGTAGCCTTAGTACTTAGCACAGTTCCTGACACACTAGGCACTTAAATGCTTATTGGCTCATAGAGCCCTCATTGTTAGGAAGGTAGATGTTAAAAGGACCTGGTTTCAAATCCTGACTCAGTTTACATAATACAGATGTGACCCTGGGCAAGTCACTTAATTTCTATTTACCTGTCTTTCCTCCTCTCTAAAATGGGTGTTATAATAATAGCACTTAACCTTCCAAGGTTGTTGTGAGGATTAAATGAGATAATAATTGTCAAGTCCTTAGCACAGGGCCTGGCACATTCTAGTCGCTCTATAAATATTAGCTGTTATTATCTAGTTCAGGTCTTTTCTCCTGAAACCCAATGCTTTCCCCCATCAGGTAGTAAAGAAAGTACTTTATCAATTTTAGAGCATCATAGAAATGCAAGCTACCCATTGACTTGGCAGTGACACTTGAATCCAACTTTTCAAGAGGAAACCAAAAACCTCCCCTTAGATGTTGCCTTCAAAGGCTCTGCTTTGGGCGGGGCAGGGAGGGGGAGATCAGTTAGAGAGAGTTTTTGTTTTGTCTTTTTAGGGGGGTGGGGTGGACAAGGTGATTCCTATTTTCAGTTTGCCATCTTAGGCTGAAAAGCCTCACTGGGAAGGCTTTCATCCAGTTGCACAATCTCCATGTGTGAAATAGTGTATCTGTGGTTCAGTGTTCCTGAGTGTGGAGCCCCGAGCTGTAGCCAAAGGAAGTGGAAGGGCTATCTCAGACAGAGCAGGCTCGCTACTTGCCATAATGCCTGGTTTATCTTCCTGCCTCAATCAACAGCAGCGCTGCTGGGTGATGGAGGCCGCTCATTTCTAGCCATCTGAGCTTGTGTGCTTGCGGAAATGCTCTCTCCACCAGGGCTCCCATGACTGCCTTCCTTTGAAGAGCTCTTGTCCCACCCCGTGATTATCACGTGTTTGAACTGAGATACGGGATTTGGGGTTCCCAGCAAGGTACGGCCCCCACCCCAGGATTATTTGTATTTTTGCATCTAGGGAGGGAAAACAAAGCTATTGAGGAGATATCTCTTGATATTAGAAATCAGAAAGTCTGTGCCGCAAACATTTATTAAACACCTACTATGGGCAAGGAGAGAGACAGCACTGTGCCTAGAATCATGAAGATATGGGTTCAGATCCAGCCTCAGACATTTCTTAGCTTTCTTAGCTTGGACAAGTCACTTTAATTCTGTTTGCCTCAGTTTCCTCACTTATAAAATGAAGGTGCTGTTATCATCATCATTAGCTAGCCTTGAAGTCAGGAGCACGCATTCAAATCCTGCCTTTGACACATACTGACGAGGTGACTGTGGACAGACCCCTGCAGGTCTCAGTGCCCACAGATAATTCTGTAATTCTGTTTGTCAGATGCTACAAGTAATTCACAAGCAGATATCGTTTCTTTTTTGGCCAGGCAATAAGGGTTAAGTGACTTGCCCAGGGTAAGGCAGCTACAAAGTGTCAAGTGTCTGAGGCTGGATTTGAACTCAGGTCCTCCTGAATCCAGGGCCAGTGCTTTATCCACTGTGCCACCTAGCTGCCCCCAGACATGTTTTTTTTTTTAAATGACGACATTTCCCTTTGATTACTTATTAAGCAGCCATTAAATCTTATTAATCAAGTATTTATTGATATCATTAATTAATTATAATCAATGAATCAATTTTGAGCATACATATTAATCGATACTTATTAATCAATTTATTAAAGTTCCAATGATGTGTCAGGCCCTGTGGTAAGTGCTAAGCATACAAAGACAATGTTGAAGACAGTCTCCAGCCTGGAGGAGCTTACTTTGTCCCGCTGGAGAAAGCATGTACATAAAAGGTTTTTAAAAGAACACCAAGTAACCTTCGGGAGGGCAGCATTAGCAGCAGGGAGTGGAGAAGGCGGAGAACTGGGGAAGGCTTCATCTCTTCCCAGAGGTGATGGTTAAACCGAGTCTTGAAAGATTACCAGGCATTCCACAAGCTGGAAGGGAGGAGGAAGAGTGTGCCACGCATTGGGCATAGCCAATGCCCGGGTGTAGAAAAAGCAGATGGAGTCCCAAGTGGGCCAATGGGGCTGAAACAGGGGGTCCAAAGGAGAGAAGTAGCAAGGAAGAGAGTGGGAAAGGTAGCAAGGACCCAGCAGGAAAACAGCTTTGAATGCCCAATAGAGGGATCTAGAGTCGGTCCTAGAGGTGTAGGGAACCACTGGGATTTCTTTTAATGGCAGTTGGGGGGGGATCTACCAGTACCGTTAAGGGTCTTCTCAGACTATATCCTAATCCTAATTTAGAAACATTTGTAAGAGGCATTATTGCAGAGTGAAAGCTTTGTATTCAAGAAGAGCAGGGTTCAAATCCTCCATTCCACGCATACTGGCTAAATGACTGTGGACAAGTCAGTTAACTTTTCAGTGTCCCTCCAGGTCATTAGTGAGTTAAGAGACAGCTAGGCGGTGCAGTGGACAGAGTACTGGCCCTGAAGTTGGGAGGACCTGAGTTCAAATCTCACCTCAGACACTGACTAGCTGTGTGACCCTGGGCAAGTCACTTAACCCCAATTGCTTTAAACATCCACAGCCATCTCTAGTCATCCTGATGTATATCTTGCCACTGGATCCAGATGGCTCTGGAGGAGAGAGCGAGGTTGGTGACTACACACAGCCCTCCCTCACTTAAATCCAATTCACTGCAAATCATGACATCACCCTGACGTCATCGTCCTCTTCAAGAACAAAGAGCAAACTATAATATGTGTAATATAATATAAGTGAGTTAATAAGTCCTGGAAGGGTATAAACCACAGACAGGACACTTACTTGTATGGGCGGAGTTCTGCCAGAGGTCTCTACAGAGATTTTATCAGAGAGAATGGTGGTGTTTAGGAGTTACATATGTTGTGTGTTAGACCATGTGCTGGATGCTGGAGAGACAAAGACAGGACCTAGACAGCTCCAGGCTTTTGGGGAGCTTATGTTGGGAATATTGTGAAGATAAAACATGTTCAAGGATAAGTTAATGTAAAGTCTACAATAATATTAAGACCAGTCCCTTTTGTTACATTATTTCATTTGATTCTCCCAACAATCCTATGAGATAGGTGATGTTATTATGTTCATTTTGCAGATGTGGAAACTGAGGCTGAGAGGAATTAAGTGACTTGCCCAGGGTCATAGAGCTAGCAAGTGTCTGAAATAGGATTTGAACTCATATTGGAGCCCTCAATTTCTGTCCCAGAGCTTTATCCATTGTGCTACCAAGGTGCCTCTAATGCCAAGCAATTTGGAAAGGAAGAGAGCATTGACAACAAGGGGGATAGTGTGGGAGGTACTTGCTAGCCTGTGTTTTAATGAAGCCTTGTATGAGGAGATGTTGATGAGGGAGTCACTTCCAGGGAGTGCTGGCCATGTGTGTAAAGACCTGACTCCATGGGTGTCCCCTTCCTGGATGACTTCCCCTTCCACTGGCATTCCATCTTTAATGCTAGGTGTGGGCATCATTTCTACTAGCTACTTATTTCAGGTTCAGTCACTGATTCAGCGAAGTCACTTTAAGCTGTATGATCCCTTTAAGCTCAAGCTCCCTTTACATATATATAGGTAAACCAAAATGCCTTGGTTTACCTATATGTAAAGGGGGCTCAGGACCCCATTTCCTTTTTGCCCTCCCCTCCCATTCTCATCTCTGTTTCAGAACATTGGAAGGGAATTTTTAGTTTTAAAACAAGGCAGAACATTCCAGAAACTTAATTAGGAAATGTTGATGAGCCAGCCTTGGCTAAGAACTCTTAAACCTTAACATTAAGATGCCAGCAACTTGGGCCAGCCAAAGACTAGCACATTGTGGCCTCCTCTATGCCACTCAAATTACAACTAGATACTTCATACTTGCTGGCAAATGCTAGGCCTTCTTAGCCTGGGCACTTAGCCTTCACCGGAATTGAGCCCCCGATTTTGGCCCATCTGGCTCTCCACCATAGGTTTCTCTTCTAACCCTTGCTCAGATCACATCAATGGCTCAATTTCAGCTCTGGAAGGGATGGAATAAGGAGGAGGAATTTGGTTCATTCTTGGCCATGCCGGTTCTGGCTTCCCCTGGCAGTTTAAGCCCGAGCCCTAGCCCTTCCAACCTCCGTTTCCAGTTAGTGTCATTTGGAACAAATGAAATCCAAATGCCTACCACAGATCATTCACAGAGCCTGCTGGTTTCCCAGAATTCTCTTATTCCTTACCATACCATTCCATACCATAGCAGTATCTACTCTAGCCCCCCATTTTTACAGATTCAGTCCAACAAATATTTATTAAGCACCTACAATGTGCTATGATGGGCATAAAAAATAAGCAGTATCTATCCTCAAAGAGCTTACATTTTATTGGGAGGAATTGACTAGCACATAAAGAATATATGCACAAATTAATTTCTGGGGGGAGTAGATACACTAACAACTTGCGGATAAGAGAATGAATTTTAAAAAGCAAACTTTCTTTCTTTTTTATTTTTTTCAAATTAACAAGCATTTCTTTTCTCTCTCTTACCTCCCTGCCCTACTGGAGAAAGCAAAGCAAAGAAAACCAATTCTCATATTGGCCATGGCTAAAAATGAATGGCTCTCTCTGCCTGTTTAGACCTCTCTGTTAGTAAATGAGTAACATTTTTCATTGGTCCTCAGGAGTTACGGCTTGGTTTTAGGGTGATTGGAGTTCTTTAATCTTTTGAAATTGATTTTTTAATAGGAAATGCCTTTTGTAGCAGGTCAGTCAGCCAGCTAATAAGGATTTATTAAGCTCTTACTGTATACTGTATATGAAGGGAGCTAGAAATTTTGAGGAGCAGAGATAAAAGAGCATTCCAGGTATGGGGTAGGGGAATATTTTAATGGCACGGTGGGGAAATTAAACAACACATAATCTGGTTTGACTGGACTGTAGAATGTATGAAATGTGTTTGTTGCTGATGTTTGTCCTTTGTTTTCGAAGAAGACTGTTGATATTATAAGGGCGACGAGTTGCATTTTAGCGAGGCAGAGTTGTAGCTTCACCCTTTCTTCCAGAGTCGCTGTAATGGCCTAGGCTGCAGTGGGTGATCTTGTCCTTTTACAATAATGTGAAGTCAGTCTCTAAAGATTGGTTGGAACTAGACTATGAAGGGCTTTAAATGGCCAATGAAAGAATCTGGACGTTACTCCAGAAGCAATGGAGAGCCCTCAGAACTTCTTGGGCAGGAGGGTGACATGTTAAGTGCAAATTTAGGAATATCATTTTGTCCTGTTTGGAAAATGGGTTGGAGAGGGGAGAGATTGGAGGCTTGGAGCTCATTTAGGAGGTTATTGCATTCATTAGTCTATGTGAGAGTTGATGAGAGGCTGAATTGTAGTAGATACTATAAGTACTGGGCCTGGAGTCCAGAAGACTCATCTTTGTGAGTTCAAATCCAGCCTCAGTCACTTAATAGCCTTGTGACCTTGGGTAAGTCACTTCACCCTGTTCGCCTCAGTTTCCTCAACTGTAAAATGAGCTGGAGAAGGAAAAGGCAAACCACTCCAGCATCTTTGCCAAGAAAACCCCAAATTGGGTCACAAACAGTTGGACATGACTGAAATGACTGAACAACCACAGCTTTAAGTATTGTCAAGGTAGAATTAACAGGAGTTGGCACTTGATTAGATTTGTGTATGTGTCCTTTTGGGGGACAAAGGATCATGGACAGAGAATGGATGACTCCAGAGTTATAAGACTGGGTGAATGGAAAGATAGTGGTGCAATGAATAAAAATGGAGAAGTTTGGAGGAGGTTCTTGGTATCCTCAGAATGAGTTCCTTGTTTGGGACTGGTTGAATTTGACATGCCAAAAGGCTGGTCCACAGGAGTTTAGTGACTCGTCCTACATCACACAGGTGGCATAGCAGGATATGAACTCAGATCTCTTCCTCCTACATCAGGGTGTTGTCCAGGGCAGAGATTAGCCTTACGTTTCTGATTGTAGGTGCTAGAAGAATGAGATATGCTTCACTGACTGGCTTATGGCCATAGCTTTTTGAGCATTTTTCTTCCTTCCTCTTTAACCATTACAGGCCTGGCCTTGGGGTCAGCAGTCATTGCATTGCCTTTTCTCAGGGATGTTACTTAGAGTGACCTCCTTACTCACTCTAGTTGAATGCAACAAGAAGCTAAAGACTCAGAGCCAAAGGGAGAAAAGAAATGGGGTGCAACCATCAAGGGCTATGTTTGTTCCAGTCTCTTCCCCCATCCCATTAAGAGAAATTTTCCTTTCTTTTTAAAAACTTGTTAGTCTAGAAGTCACTCTGTTGAAAGTCAATTATTAAGTGCCTCCTATACATCAGGGTTGCTGATATATTTCCAACCTCTCAAGAGTGAGGTGGGGAACTACAGGAGCAGAATGTTGCATACTTTATGTTGTTTGGGGTTTTTTTTTTGGGGGGGTGAGGTTTAACTGTTTTTTTTTCTTATTATAAGGGTTTATTGTGTATGGGGGGGATGGATGTCAGGAAATGACTGTGCTGTAAAAAAATCAATAAAACTTTTAAAGAATGAAAAGAAAAGTTCTGTAGAAAGAAGTCAGAAGGGTGTGTTCAGGGTATGGTTGTTTTTTTGTGGACCTTCATTCTGATAAAAATCAGTGGGAGAAGAGGATTTGTAATTTATGATGGGGAAGGAAAATGAGCTCTTTATTTGACCAGAGCATCTGGGAGAGGAAGGGATGTGAAGATGCCCTGGACTGTATCTGGTCCCCAGTGCCTTGTCCAAGAAGCCCTAGCCTGACTTGGGCAGCCGCTCCACCCCAATGGTCTCACCACACCCAGAGGGGAAATAATGGAGTGGTTTTTCCTTGCTGGAAAAGGGAAAAGTCATTCATGGTTGTATTTGCCTGTGGCCTGGTCACATGAACGATGAATTAAATGGTAGAGTCAGGCCTCTTAGTGGAGGAGTAACTGACATTTATAGAGCATGGAATTTATAGTTTGTGAATCATTTTGCATTCCTCATCTCCTTTGTTGATACTCACCCCAGGGATCTCAGCCCCATCAATTGTGGTGTAGTGGGTTCAAATCCTGAGGCTGACACAAGCTGGTTTTATGACCCTGGACAGCCCACTTATCCTCTCAATGTTCAGAGCAAATCGAAGAGCAGGCATTAAGCTACATTGGTTGGGGAATTCCTTCATCTAGAGTTTCTTATCCCAACACAGTTACAAGTCTGGGCCAGATCCAAACTTGAACATAAGAAAATTGAGAGTTGAGGTGGTCACTGCCTATCCCCAAGGCCCAGAGTGCTCTTCCCCCTCATCTCGACCTCCAAAGGCCTTTTCTGGTCCCTTCACTGCCAGGGTCTTTCCTCGGATATTGCCTCTGATTTACGCTGTATGGATGTCACATATGTACGGTTGTTTGCAGGATGTCTCCCCCACTAGATTGGAAGATCCTTAAGGGAAGGGGCTGGGTTTTTGTCTTTCTTGGTATCCCCAACACTTGGCATGTGGCCTGGTACATAGTAGGCGCTTCATCAATGCTTGATAATTGGTTGATTCCAAGGCCAGCATACTCTACATTTTCCCCACAAGCCTTTTGCTATAAGGTTGTACTAGTCCATAAAGACCTAGGGGTGGATTATATGCCCATTGTCTGAGTACTAGCCTAGCTAATTTTGGAAAAAGGCAGATAAAAGAGGTGATAATAATTGCAGTCATGGTGGCGACTGACTCATTCAATACCAAATTGCATGATATATAGAGTTCAAGGCCAAATTGCATGATATATAGAGTTCCTCTTTGGACCCTCTCGACCCTATGAGATGGGCTTCCTAGGCATTATTATTGTTGTTTAAGAGATGAGAATATGGAATCTCAGGGAGGCTAAGTGACCACCCCCCACCAGAGTCACACAGAAGCCAAATTTGAACCCAAATCTGCCTGACCCAAGATCCATCTCACCATCAGCTCTGCCCTGCTGTCTCCTAAGTGGACCAGCAGGGAAGTAATTATTTTTGTCACAACAACTCTGGAAGACTCTGCATTAGTGGGTAGTATGGCTACAATGTTCCTAAGCAGAAGGATGGTAGAGCGGGGAGGGACCTCCCAACCAATCAGTCCAACTGTCTCATTTCAAAGAGAAGGAAACTGAAGCTGAGAGAGATGAAATAACTTACCTAGGCTCATTTGGTTGGCATCTGAGACAGGATTGCTACCCAAGTCTTACCAGGCTAGCATTTTCTCCCTGACCATGCTGCTTCTACTGGTAAACACCATGAAGGTAGGGACGTGCCTTAGCTAAACTCTTCAGCTCTCCCAGAACCTAGCATGGTGCTCCACATATAGTAGGTGCTTAATTAATGCTTGTTGTGCTGAATTGTCCATTCCACATCTGTAATTCTATAGAGGGTTAGAAAGGATCTCTAGGGTTCAAATCCATCCTTTTCTCTCCTTCCACTTATTTCCTGCCTCCCAAGCCAGACCACACCTAAACCACTGCTACTTTTGTTCCCTCAAGGAATGAGGACTGATGAAAATGAACTTGGAAGCTGATATTATCTTGTACACTTATTAACTAATAGTTACTAATTCATCAATATACTTATTATTTCATAGGCATTTTTATTCCTCTCCTTATTCTTACTGTTCCATGAATTTTCCTTCAGAAGGACTGTGGGTATCTGTGTAGGGCCTTTACTAGCTAACTGACCCTAGGCAAGTTAACCTTTCTGGGCCTTTGGGAGGACAGGACTTGAAAGATCTGTTGATTCCAGATAGCTGAGATTGGGAGGAGGGCTAACCAATGTAGACAGCCACCTATACTACAGTGTACAGGGAGATGGGACTCAAGTAACTTTCTATTTTATTTTTAAGAATTTTTAAGCATTTTCATTTAAAGCTCCAAATTCTCTCCCTCCCTTTCCTTCCCCCCTCCCTGAGATGACAAGCAATCAGATAAAGGTTATACTTGCAGAATTATGTAAAACATCTCAGGCAACTTGTTTTGTTTTGTTTTGTTTTGTTTTGTTTTGTTTTGAACTTTGTGTGTGTGTGTGTGTGTGAGGCAATTGGGGTTAAGTGACTTGCCCAGGGTCACACAGCTAGTAAGTGTCAAGTGTCTGAGGTCAGATTTGAACTCAGGTACTCCTGAATCCAGGGCTGGTGCTTTATCCACTGCGCCACCTAGCTGCCCCTCAGGCAACTTTTGAAAAGACCTTTGAAAGAATAAAATCCACATGTTTAAATCCAGTAAATTCTACTGTCTGTGGAATGAAAGTATTTCTTTTGCAATAAATCACAGGATCAGACCTGGAAAGGACTTTAGCAACAATCTAGTTCAATCTAGACCTGAGAATTAACTATTTCTAGATACACAAATATATATATATATGTATATATGTATATGTATATATATATATATATATATATATACATATGTGTGTATATATACTTATGTGTATGTCTGTGGGTAGCATGGTGTGGGACCCTATCATCCAAGAAAATTATCTGAATCATTGGGTAGAATAGATATGGGATATTATGTTGTTAAGTCTCCCTGGGCCTCAGTTTCCTTATCCATAATGTAAGGGAGCTCACCTGGATGGCCCAAGGTCCCTTCCAGCTTTGTCTACGATCTCATGAAACTCATTTTACTGTGGTCCTGTTCTTTCACCCTTCCAGAAGCTGCCTGTGTCCTTACCGCCACCTTCCCTATCCTTCTGCCTGGTAACTTAGTTCCTCCTTCCCCTTTCCTGGAAACCCCCTTTCCTGCATCATCTGTGTCCTGGAAACTTCCAGGATAGGTAGAAATTTCCAGCTCTCTCATAACTCCTTTAGGTTCTTCTTGGACATGGGAAGCCAATCAGACCCCCTTGAGCTGGAGCCAGCCCATGCCCATTAGACACCTGAGCCAGCAGCTGCCCCAACACAAGAGCTGCCAAGGTGCCCTGATGCATGGGATGGAGATGGTGGAATCCCAAGGAGAGCTTGGTGCGATGATTCTTGCCCTATACCATGTGGATCCCTCTTCTTGACCCAACCTGAAGGCCGCTGGTGACAGTCTTAATTTTATTTCTTTCCTTGCCTTGTTTTGGAAGGGTCAGCCTTGACCTCAGAGTGAGGCGCTCAGTGGACTTGCTTAGCTTGGAGGTAGGAAGTGTCCTAGCCCCAGCAGGGGAGGGAAGGGGAAAGAGTGAATGGACTATCCTATCCTCGGAAATTTACCTTATTGCCTCTCCCTGTTTCTGCTTGTCTCCTTGGTCTTTGGATTCTCCTGAAAGACCACTTTAGTCCATGGCCTTTATTCAGAAGAGCTGAGCCTCAGGGCCCTCCTTCTTAAGGCAAAGGGAAGCACTGAGAGGTCACTGCGTTTTTAAGTAACCCCATCTGGCTGGTGCTGGTGATAAGAACTGAAATTTCTATAAGCCTTTGGAGTTTGCAAAGCTTTGCCTTATAACCCTATGATGAGAAAGGCGGTGCTAATCTTAGCCCCATTTTGTAGATGAACAAACTGAGGTACATAGAATCATAGCTTCTGAGCTGGAAAGGACCTTAGAGGCTCTTCAGTCTCACGGCCCAAAGATGGGGAGGGACTTGCCTGAGTCAGATGGGAGAATTGAACCTAGACCTTCTTGACCCCAACACTGTTAACACTGCACTACACTACACGGCAGATCAATGCAATTCCAACAAACAAATATTTATGGGTGCCTGACTATGTGCTACTTTGTGCTCCATACTGAGCCTGCCCTCAACAAGCTTCCATTCTATCGCTCTTGTAAACTCAGATAGATTGTAAACTCCTCGAGGGCAGGGACTGTGATTTTAGCCGACATTTGTCTGGTCTCTCCACAACCTTTCACATCCTAAAACCAATCTGACCAGTTAATCCCATGATTCCCTCTTTCCTCCAGGATCAGATGGGAACTTCTCTGTGTATTTGTCTTTTACGCCTTGGTCCAATCTACCTTTCTAGCTTGGAGCATTCCTCAGTTCTGCCAAATTAGCCTTCTCATTAATCTCTACCCATCTGCATGCCTTTGCACAGGCTGTCACCCATGCCTGGAACACACACACATACTCCCGTCTTATTTCTGCCACTACCTTCCATCAAAAAGCAGCTCAAATTCAACTTCCTCCAGTAGACCTTTCCTGCTCCACCCCCAGCTACGAGTGCCTTTCCATTCATGAATGATCATATATTTATTGTGTTTATTTATTTAGGTGGGGGCTCACTAAATGTGGTTTTCCCCCTAATTGAAGTGAATCATAAGTCCTAAAGATGTTTATCCAGCTTCAAACACTGCTTAGTTGTGTGGCCCTGGGAAAGTCATTTAACCTCCACCTGCCTCAGTTGCCTTATCTGTAAATTGGGGATAATAACAGCACCTACCTCCCAGGGTTTTCGTGAGGATCAAATAAAATAATGTTTGTAAAGTGTTTTGTAAACCTTAAAGTGATACCCAAATGCCAGATGTTACCAAAACACTTTAGCCATCGATGGCTTCTAGTCATCTTTTATGATGTGCACCTCAATTTTAACTGCAAAAGGCTCTTCACCAGTGGTCAGCTGGTTGGGTACCTCAGGGATATACTTTGGCTCTTTCTGAGATCCCTCGGTGCTTAGTTCGGGGAAGGGCTGATTCTCTAAACCAGGCTGTTGGATCTGCCGAGACTTGTGGGTGGGCAAGTTTGTTTGAAAAGATCTGTGACACAGGGCGTGGGGCGGGGGGAGGGAGTGCGGGGCTCAGTGGCTGAGTGTGTGGGATAGGAATGAGAGCAGGCAAGCCAAACGCCAGACTCTATGGGAGGTTAATGAAGAGCAGAGACCCAAAAGGCGAGAGGTTTCCCCTGCTTCCCGGACTGAAATCGAATATGAACGTGGAAAGCCAGGTTTAGGTTACAAGTAGCTTCCCTAGGGTGTCTTCTCTCTTCCAAAGTCCGCATCTCGATTATGTTGTTTATTTCTCTTGAAAAAAAAAAAAAAAAAGGAGGCCCAAAGAAAGAAGTTCCTGTAACAAAGTGAGGCCTATAATCTCAGGGTTTTCTAATCTCCGGGCTGGTGAAATGGCTCTTGGTGATTTTTCTCCCCATGTTTTGGCTATTTAAGGCTTTTCCTCTTCCCTAAAGGTTTTCAGAATGTGGAAAACTGGGGAACATTCAGTGGGGGAAGAATTACTTGTTTGCCCTTGAACTTGATCTCTCCTCTTTTGTCCCAACTGGGTCTCATCTCTCCTTGAGTATTCAATGAGAACCCCAGCCTTCAGAGAAACTGTCTTTCATTTTATTTCCCTCCTTCCCCATCCCCTTCTCCCACCATGAGTTAAAATAATATCCAGAATTAGAACCACCCTAATCCTCAAATCATAAACACATCTGTCTTTTTAAATTGCTGGATTGGGGCTGGACTCTTTATGCCTCCCAGCACACTGTGGTGGTGCATGGTGAGGAGACCTCAAGAGTTTTCATAAAGATGAGCCAAGTTTTATGCTTTGGCCAGCAAACCTTTTCCCCAGCCCCCAAATACCCTGATCTTTGGGGAACGGATTTTTTAGGACTTTGCTCCTTCCTCTTTTGATTTTCACAGTTGGGACAGGAAGAGGGCCCTGAATACAAGCCTGAAAAGAGTAGAAGGACTCCATCAATCAACTAGTATTGCCTAAGTACCTACTCTGTGCTAGGCTCTGGAAATACAAAGACAAAAATGAAACTGTCTCTGCCCTCAAAGGGCTTACATTCTATTGAAGATTCAACATATAACAGAAAAGGGTATATGTAAAGACAAAGGAAATGATCATGAAGCACTTATTAAGCACCTACTATGTGTTAGACACTATGCTAAGGGTTGGGGAGACCAATAGAAAAAGGAAACAGTTCTGGCCCTCCAGAAATTTACATTGTATTGGGGAAAACAACACATACACAGATAAGCATATAAAAATAAAGGCAAAGTAAATAGTCAACTAGCATTTATTAAGCACCCACTGTGTGTCAGGCACTGGGCAAGGCTATAGGGATATTAAAAAACTAAATAATGCATATTCTCAAGTACTTGTAAGACTGCTTCTAAAGGACACAGAGAGAGAGACAGAGACAGAGACAAAGAGAGAAGGGTGGGGTAGAAATTGTTGACCAGAATTCCATCATGTCTTTTGGTATCAGTACTGATAAGCTTTTCTCCTACCATTTCATTCTTTCCAGGAAGAAGGAAGGACAGACAGACAGACCAGGGTTAAAGAATCAGGGTGGGTCCAGAACAGAGGGGCATTCCCCTTGTAAGCTCATACTTTAACAAGAAAGTGTCCCTTACATGGCCATTTTCTGCATATGGATTATGTCCTTTAGCAAACTTGATGAGAACAAAATCCCTTGGGGGTATCATGGAGATAGATTAAAGAAGCTTCAGATGTTTAACCTGGAGAAGAGAAGGATGGGATGGACCTGATAACAAAAGATGGCTTAGATTTCTTTGGTTTGATTCCACCAAGCCAAAACCAAAGAGCCAAATTTCCACACAATGGGCCATCCCTAGAGGTTCTAATTTCTCCTTCTTTGAAGGTCTAGATGACTTCTGAGATGAACTACTACAGTCTGTGAAAAGCTGGGCCCCATTTCTAGCCTCTTTTCTCTTTATCCAGAGAAGGACAGGACACATTAAAAAAACCCAAAACAAAACAAAATAAAAAAAAAAACACCAACCTCCTAGTGATTTTTCTGGTCTGAGACATGATCAAAAGCAGATTTTCTTCCTTCCTGGAAAGAATGAAGTAGTAGGAGGAAGGCTTATCAAGTGATGCCCTTCTCTAACCAGACAGTCTTCTTAGCAAAAGACACATGATAGAATTCTGGTCACCAATTCCACCCCATCCCCCTTTCTCTCTCCATCTAGTGCTTGATGTTACTCCCAGAAAAGCTACCCCAATTTCTATAGCCTTAGTCTTGGTGACTAAGTCCAACTGGGTCTTGAGCTCATAATTCAGTCATGTGCAATTGACAAAATGAATATGCAAAAGTCCCTTCTTGTTTCAGGATTCCAGAATCTCAGGGGCCAAGTGGTCCAGCCCACTCCTCAGTAAGAATCCTCTTTATAATGTTCCCAAAAGGTGGTTTCCCATTGCTGGCTTAAAGACCTCCAGGGATGAGAAGAACCCATCTCCTCTCTAGGCAGTACATTCTCTTTGGGATATGCAGAATTGTTATGAATTTGTTTGTTTGGGTTTTTTTCCTGCTATCAAACATACATTTGCCTCTTCATAACTTGCAAATAATTAATGCAAATAATTGCATCTAGCTCTTTCCTCTGGGACTATTTCAATTCAACAACTTTAAAATGAAGGTTATAGAGTAAAGGATCTCTGTGGTCCTTTCCAAATCTAAGTCTATGATCTTATTTCTTGAACATCCTCAAGAAGAGGCTACTCTCTTTTATTGAAATATCTCTTAAAGGGAAGGTAGGAACTAAGCAGAGGGTCATAGGAGTAGGGGTTGGGAGGAAGGCAAGAAACCTTAAAGGCCATCTAGTGCACCCCTGATGTACCTGAGGATGTTCAGTCCCCCAAAGGTTAAATAATTTTCCCCAGGTCACATAAGTAGGCAGTGACAGAATTGAGGTCCAAACCCTGGTTGCCTTGATTGTTTAGAAATATCAGTATCGGTTTATCATAAGCTCTTAGAATGTCAGAGCTAGAAGAGAATGTTGGATGATCCAGGGCAGGTGGGATCAGTTTTTATATGTGTAAACACATAGGAGGAGGTAGGGTGACTTCCCCAAATACCCAGGGGCAGTCTATAGAAGAAGTGAGGCTTACTGGGGTCCATTGGCATATCTCAGCATCCTTTTTACTATACTGTAATAAGAAAGGGATTTGCTTAGTCTCAAATGGGAAAACAATGTTAAAACTCTATTAAGTGAGGGGGGAGGGAGGGGAGGGAGGGAGGGAGAAAAATCTGAAATTGGAAAGCTTGTATTAAACAAAAGTTGATAACTATCTTTACATGTAATGGGAAAAAATAAAATACTTTATTAATTAAAAAAATCTGTTAAGTGGAGTTTTTTATGTCTTATGGTGTTGCTGAAAGACCTTGGGTCATCTGTGATCAAGGGCTCGAAGGGACCTCCCAGCCCACAAAGATCGACTCCAGCTCAGACGACTTCATCTCCAGAGGCAGGCAGATAATTTGGGTCCAGCCCTCTCGTTTTTCCAATGAGGAACTTGAAGCTAAGCTCAGTGAGCTAATGTGACTTCATGGTGACCACAGAAATAGTAAACACTGGGCCATGATCACTTGCATCCCTCCCAATGCACTGCTCATTTAGCCACCATGTCCTTCCTGGAGCAGATGAGGGACATGACAGCAGATGACATGGGAATGAATGAAGGATGATGATAGTCCTTCTTAGGTACTTTATAGGATTGTGACTGTCAGATGAAATAAAGGAAAATAACCTGTTTGGGGGGAGCCGGGACGAAATCCGGTAAACTGAAGATCTACAGTTCTCTGGCTTGATTCTGATTTCTGTGGGGCCATGTGGTACAAATAGCTGGAACACTGAACTGCAGGTCAATAGACCTGGGTTCAAGGATCAGCCCTGTCCCCAGCTCGCCCTTGTAACCTTAGTCATTTCTTTGCACAGGCCTCAGTTTGCTCATCTTTGGAATAGAGTGACCAATACTGGCTGGCTCTAAGAGCATTTATTACACTATGTTACACTATGTTCCAAGCACTGTCCTAATGCCAGAGGATTCTTGTGTGGATTGACTGAGATAATCTATACAGAAGGATGTTCTAAGTTGTACAATAGTACAGAAATATAGAGGCAGGGGAGATCAGTGGTTAGCGTGTCAGACTTGGCATCAGGAGGACCTGAGTTAAAATCCTGCCTCAGGTGCTATGTCACTGTGGGAAAGTTGTTGAACATCTCCAAGCCTGACTGATTTTTCTTCTTTATAAAATGGAGATAATAATAGCACTTCCCTCAGAGGGTTCCTGTAACCATCAAATGATTTAATGAATGTAAAACGTTTTATAAACCTTAAGGTATCATATAAATGTAGATTGTTATTTTTATTGAAGGAGATTTATTAGTTATGGTTTCCTGATGCTGTTACAGAAATGTGGCAATGGCTGAATTAGTAGCTATAAGGAAGGGAGGAGAGAATAAACACTGTGCTAGGCATTGTATTAAGCACTTTTTACAAATATTCTCATTTAATCCTCACAACAACCCTGGGAGGCAAGTGCTATTATCATGGCCATCTTACAGTTGAGGAAACTGAGGAAAGACAGAGTTAAGTGACTTGCCCAGGGGCACGCAGCTAGTAAGTGTCTAAGGCTGGGTTTTGACTCCAGGCCCAAAGCATCTTTAGCTTTTTAGTGTATATAACTCCAGTAACAGGAAACATGGAGAAGTAGAGAAAGAGTTGACTTTGGGAGCAGGAAGACCTGGGTTCAGATCCAGCCTGAGACGTTGACTAGCAGTGTGATTCTGCACGTCACTAAACACCTCTTGGCCTCAGACTGGGCAAAAGAATAAGACAGTATATACTACCATACTCAGAGGGATCTGTGATCTCTTTCCCTCCATTGATGTTCTGTCCATGTCTGCCCATCTTGTGTCACTCTGGTCCGTGTGTCCATACCTTTGCACCTAGGGATCTACCCAACATATTGGGACTTTCCATACTTTCTTCTGACTTAGAGCAGATATCAGAGAAGCACAGGGATGGTGCATTAGGCATTTCTAAATCTTGCTTAATCAGTGGCCCATCTTTTTTTTTCCAGTCATATATTTCCTTGGTGACATCCCTCACACTGTTTCCCTTTTGTAATTCCTTGTTTGTCATCGTCCTATTCATATCCTTCTCATTGGCCTTTGGTTGATCCTCATTCAAGTCTCATGCTCTGTATTTGTGGCTACATATGCACATAGACACACATATGATTGTGACATGGGAGCATTTCCACTTGATCGAAGTGAAGATTGGTTGCAATAAACATGAGAGAGAGAAAAAGGGGAAAACCAATTATGGGTATTTTCCCTCATGTTAAAAATTTAGGTTTCATTCTATATGTGGTATCTGTAAGCACTCTGTCAAGAGATGGGTAGGCTGATTTATCACTGATCCATAGAGTTGGGTGGCTTTGCTGTTTTTAAGGCTTTCAAAGTTAATCTATAATTATTATCATTATTATATTGTCCTGGTTCTGCTCATTTTACTCTTATCAGTTTATTTCAGTCTTTCCAGAATTCTGGGAGTCTTTCACATCGTTTCTCAAAGCACATGTGTATTCCATTACATTCACATACATACCGACCAAAATTTGTTTAGCCTTTCCCCCAAATGATGGACACTCGCTTAGTTTTCAGTTCTTTATCACAACAACAACAACAACAAAATGTTGCTACAAATATTTTATACAGGTGGGTCCTTTCCCTCTGCCTGATCTCTTTGGGGTATGAGCCTAGTAGTGGGGATTGCTGAATCAAAGGTTAATTGACGTTGGGGCTGAGTTTGACATTGTTTTCCAGCATGGATGGATCAATTCACAGCTGCACAGTGGTGGGTTGCAGCCCTTCCAGCATTTGTCACTTTCCGGTTTTTGTCATCTTTGTCAGTATGGTGGATTTGACTTAGAATCTGGGTTGATTATTATTAGACTAGAGCAATCTTCCAATGTATCTGTCGATAGCTTGGATTTCTTCCTTTGAAAACAACCTGTTTTGGGGGCAGCCAGGTAGCACAGTGGATAAAGCACCTGCCCTGGATTCACAAGGACCTGAGTTCAAATCCAGCCTCAAACACTTGACACAGTAGCTGTGTGAACCTGGGCAGGTCACTTAACCCTCATTGCCCGGCAAAAAAAACCCGAACAAACAAACCAGAAATCCTGTTTTTATCCTGAGCATTTTATCTATTGGGGAAAGGCTCTTAATTCTTCTAGATAATTAAATGAACAGTTTTTATTACTTAAAGTAAAAATTCAGAGGGAGGGAAAAAACCTTATGTTGTTTCTCTGACAAAGGTCTGATATCTCATATCTTATTCAAATATATAACAAGAGCTGTTCATTCTCCCAAAGATTGAATTAAACTTAATTAAATTAATCGATTGAAATAAACTTTTCTTAAAAGAAGAAAACCAACCTATTTGCATATGATAAAATGTCCCAAATCATTAATAATTAGAAACATGCAAATTAAAACAATTTTGAATATTCAGCTTACATCTATCAGATTGGCAAAGATAAAAGAAAAGAAAATGACAATTTTTGGAGGGGTTATGGGAGGACAGGCACAACTAATGTACTTTTTTTTTAAGGCAGTAAAGGTTAAGTGACTTGCCCAAGGTCACACAGCAAGTTAGTGTCTGACACCAAATTTAAACTCAGTTCCTCCTGAATCCAGGGCCAGTACTCTATCTACTTCATCACCTATATTCCCCCAGCTAATGCACTTTTTTTTTGGGGGGGGGGTCAATGAGGGTTAAGTGATTTGCCCAGGGTCATGCAGCTAGTAAGTGGCAAGTTTCTGAGGGCACATTTGAACTCAGGTCCTCCTGACTCCAGGGCCGGTGCTCTATCCACTGCGCCATCTAGCTGCCCCTCCTAATGCACTTTTAATGGAGCTGTGAATGCGTCCCATCATGCTGGAAAACAATTTAGAAGTATCCCTGCAAAAGTCACAGTTTTAGACATGGCCACTGTGTAGATTTGCCTCACTTGACTATTCATTGCTGCTGTTGTTATAAGGAAGATTTAAACTGTTTTTTTTTTTATTGGGGAAATGGTAAGATGGGGTGGAAAGAGTGACTAAGAGACTCAGTGAAGCTTTTTTTTTTTTTTTAAGTGAGGCAATTGGGGTTAAGTGACTTGCTCAGGGTCACACAGCTACTAAGTGTTAAGTGTCTGAGGCCGGATTTGAACTCAGGTACTCCTGACTCCAGGGCTGGTGCTCTATCCACTGCGCCACCTAGCTGCCCCCTCAGTGAAGCTTTTAAAAAATGTACAGAAGAGAAAAGAAGCAGAGGATCAGAGTGAAACAGGCAAAGAAAAAAAAAAGAAACAAAGGAACAGAGTGAAACATGCAAGTGGAGCAACTTTGGGTGATAAGAAGAAAACAAATTCAGGCCCTCCCAAATGGGGGCTCATGATTTCATGAACAATCCTCCTTTTCTGGTCATTGTCTTTGGAAGTGCTCATATTTGTTTGTGTCGGTCAAGTTCAATAACGAATAGTAATTTTGTTTATTAATAAACTTTTTTGAGAAATGAAAGCCGCTTGTGCACATTGGTCCTGGGTATAGGACTATATCTTCTAGAACCACATTAAGGAACCTCAGAGGCCATTTTTATCTGAAGAAAAGTCCCCCCCGCTATGCCACCTCTTACTTGAGTACGTCTAGTGAGAGAGAACTCATCACCTCTCAAGGCTTCCTCTTTCCACATTCAGCTGGATAAGTTTTAAATTTTCCCTTAGATCAAACCTAAATCTACCCCTTTGCCCTTTCCCCTGTTGTTCCTCATTCTGCTTTCTGGGCGAATCCAGTGAATCTAATTTCCTGTTCAGACATCTTATGACCCTTTCCCCTAGGCCACACAACCTCCCCTAGATTTCTCAGTGGATGCCTTCTGCTGTGGACATATTTCTGGATTCTGGAAGGCTATGCTAGTGCAAGAATTATCTTTTTTGCAGAATAACCCTTCAGATAACAAAGGACAAGCATCATCGACTCTCTACTGTGAACCTGAAATCCAGCCTAGGGAGAGGCTTGGGAGGACAATAATGTTCTTTCTCTTTTGCTTCCAGTTATTATTTCACCTCGTTACAGGAAGGTCATTACCTTTCCCCTTACTGTTATGAGCCAAGGAACAGAAGGGGTATTAGAGGCCTTGAAATAAGCCTAGCAAATCCTATTTCACTTCTGAATAAACTTGTCCAAATACAGGATGAAGAGTTTTATTAAATTCCTGCTGTCTTGGAGGAATGAGAATTTGGCCATGCCTATAGACACATTTTCCCGAGGCTGATGATTGCAGAACTCCAGGAGGCTCAGAGCAGTATGCCTGTTTCCCAGAGCCTTTGCTGGAAGCCAGTTGTATTCACAAAATATCAAATTTCCAAATGACTGCCTCAGCCCCTGTCCCTTCTCTCTCCCCAACCCATTTATCCTAACATATGATACCAACTCCTGCATTTAAGCCTCCACCATCTGGCTCAGACTTCCTTTCCCAGCCTCATTTAATAAACTTTAAAGCACCCTCTGTCCTAGCAAAACTGGACTACTCTTTGAACTGGACACCACATCTCCCACCTCTCTGTATTTGTATTTCCGATTCTGGAAAGCACTCCTTCCTCATCTCATAAGATCATAATTTTAGAGCCTGAAGGGACCTTAGATGTTAGTGAATCCAACAGACACCTGCCAGAGTCACATGGTAAAGTGTATGTGAGAAGATTTGAACCCAGATATTCTTAACCAAGTTGTCCCGAGTCTTATCCACTAAACTAAGCTGCCTCAAATCTCCCTTTCTTTGGATGTTGTCAAGAAGATGCTGGTTGTATATTTCTTGGCTGGATTGTGTTGATTATACCCTTTGGGGTATAATTTGGTCTAGATCGTTGGTGTCAAAGTCAAATAGAAATCAGGGCCATCAATCCATCCATAAGTATCCCTATGGGCTGTATATTGATTTAGGGTTTTTTTTAACTTTTTTTTTTTGGTGGGGCAATGAGGGTTAAGTGACTTGCCCAAGGTCACACAGCTAGTGTCAAGTGTCTGAGGTCAAATTTGAACTCAGGTCCTCCTAAATCTAGAGCCAGTGCTTTATCCACTGTACCACCTAGCTGCCTCCTTGATTTAATTCTAAAATGCAATTTACACACAACACACACACACACATATGTATATGTATACTTTGTTGTATTTTTATTTATTTTGTTAACTATTTCTAATTATATTTTAATCCTTTTCTGGCACTCAGGAAAGTTGTGGGCTCCACATAGTTGGATGCAACTAAGTTCTAAGTTGAAACAATCACTGAAGTCTAATCCAGATCTGAGATTCTGTCATTCTTCTTTCAAGACAGCCCAAGTGTCATATCCTTCATTGAAATCTCCCCTGCTTCTGCCTTGCAGGGCACCACTCGTCCTTGGTCAATCCTTCCCCCATGTATTGACTTTTCTAGTATTAGACTATAACTCTCTTGAGGGCAGGGACTGTCTTGCTTTTTGAATTTGGATCTCTGCACTCCGCACAGAGCTATTTCCCAGTAGAATAGAAACTCCTTGAGGGCAGAGACTTAAATTTTTGCTTTTGCACCTCCAGTAGCTAATATAGTCCTTGGCACATGGTAGGACTTTAGTAAATGTTTTTAGAATTAAATTGGATTGAAGATATCTTGTATCCTTTCTGGACGCTGTCTGCTTATTCCATCACACAGTTTGGCTCAATTTTGAATACTTTCTCTTCTCATGAGATAGTCAAAAGATTCAAATGGAAATTATTTTTTAGTTAAGTACATTGTAATCCTGTTGGGCCTGGAGAACAGTCATGAATGAAGCATAATTATACATTCTAGTCTATTTCGCTGTGCTTGGCTCAGAGCACACTTTCCCCATATTGTTTATAACAACAGTGTAGCCAAACTCCAGGTATAGGAGAAGAACCAACACTCTGAAGCCAATGCTTTTAATTCTCAGGTAGCCATAGAATCAGTTGCCATTTTGGTTAGAGAGGTTCATCCAGAGAGATGAATCAAGGGCACTGAAAACAGTGATACTCAGTCTCAGCAGAATGGTTTATCTTCTTTATCGTGGACTAATAAAGAGTGGTATTGACACTTTAGCCACAAAGAGAAATTGAAATAGTTGTGGTCAATTGGTGAAGCCATTGTCTTATAGCTGGCTAGCTGAGTTTTGACTTGCTTCCAACCTTGACCTGTAGCTGTTTCCCAATTAGCGACTCAGTTTATTTTGTTTTTTTGATTAAAAAGGGGAGAATTAATTCTTGGTTGGGATTAAGGAGACCCTAGGATAGAATAAATTGGAAGCTCCATGATAGTAGAAATCATGCAGCACTCATCTTAATATTCCTCACAACTCAATGTCCTGCCCCTAATAAGGACCCTTAAGATTATCTGGAGATGGGATCCTATGGATCTGAGAAGACATCTAACCCAACCCTCTCATTTTACAGCTGAAGAAACTGAGACCCAGAGAAGCACTTTGGGTCACCAAGGAAGCAAGTAGCCAAGTCGGGATTTGTACCTTGGGTCCCCTGGCTCTGAAATCTCATACTTTGTTCAAAGGATGAACCTATGGTCTCCAGTTTTAGTGCCTGGAGTATTATCTCATCTCATCATTTCAGAATTGGGGAAACTGAGGCAACATAGGTCTACAGCTGGACAGGAATGTTAGAAGACCTTCAGGCCAAGCCCCTCAATTTTCAGATGAGGAAGTAGGGCCCAGAGAGGTTATGTAGCTTGCCTAAAGTCACACAGCAAATACAGACCACATTTGGCCCTGGAACCCATGTCCTCTGCCAATCCAGGACTGTCTCTCTGAATTACATTACATTATTTGATGACTCTTACACCTAATTGTCACAGAAGGGGCAGCCAGATGGTGTAGTGGATAGAATGCCAGGTCTGGGGTCAAGAAGACCTGAGTTCGAATCCTCTCAGACCCTTGCAAATCATGAATTTATGGGAAACTCCTTTTGTGTTTCAGTGTCTTCGTCTGTAAAATGAGGGTAATACTGGGGCCAGCTAGGTGGCGCAGTAGATAAAGCACCAGCCCTGGATTCAGGAGGACCTGAGTTCAAATCTGGCCTCAGACACTTGAAACTTACTAGCTGTGTGACCCTGGGCAAGTCACTTAACACTCATTGCCCCACCCAAAAAAGGGGGAAAAATGAGGGTAATGCTAGCACCAGTGTCCCAGGGGCATTGTTACAATGATCAAATGAACTTTCTATAAACCTAAAATTGCTGTATAAATGCTGGCTATTATTATATCATTGTTGTTACTGGCCCTCCCAGGAGCCCCAAGATGAGGACAAAGAAGAAATTAAATTGAATTCAACAGATATTTCTTCTGTCTGATGCAGATAAAGAAACTGAGGCAGAGAGGCTGACTGATTGTATAAGTCTCCAGTGGAGACGGTAATTGAGCTGGGATGAGAATTCCGAACTCGTGGTTTTAGAAGCTCCGTGTTCTTTCTGCAAACAGACTGTAAAATTCTTCTTCTGCCATAAGTCCCCGCTGCTTCTTTCTTTTTCCTCTTTCCTCTCCCTTCTTTTGCCAGCTTTTCAGTCTCTCCCGTCCACTCCCTGCCCTCAGAACACACATGTCCACATCTCTTACTGTTCTGAAAGAAGCTTATGAAAATGGGTTGGCGAATCAGGCCTGAGACCAAGGACTGAAAACCCTCTGAATGCCAGTCATTGTTCAGGACAAACAAGGCAGAGATAGATGGCCATCGCGAAGCCGTTGGATAGAAAGGACTGCTGGGAAATCAGGCGTTTTCAGAGGCTGCTGCTATTATATCCTCAGCTTTAGGAAAACTTTTAAAATCAAGTGAGAAGCAGTTGGCCTGAGTGCATTGAATCTCTCCTTTTTAATTTTTTTAATTTTTAAAAATGTTATTTGTAATATATAATTAAATTTTATGCATATATCAAAAATAGATATAATATACACACATATGTGACATGTAATGTACGTTTTCTACGTTATTACATTTAGATATACCTAGATATATTCTAATACATATAACTTAGTATTTTAAATCCTTCCTCTTCCCTTTTTTTTAAACAGGCAGTTTTCTTTTTTTACAAATAACTATTTTTATAAATAATGTATACATATAATTTTATATAAATAATATATATGACAAATTTCTTTAAATATAATTACTATATAAATCATACCTAAATAATTCATATATGCATATATGCATAACATATATGTTTGTGTATATGTTATACATTTGTATATGTTATATATGTGTGTATGTGTGTATAGATACACATACACATCCTGTACCCTTCCCAGCATACCCTCCCCCACCTTTCTTTTTCCAGGTTAAACATTTTTACCTTTATTTTTCTGTTCCGATCTCTATCCCTTCTTCCCTCCCCCCTTCCTGAGGTGGCAAACAATCTGACATGGGTTATACTTATATGATCATGCAAAACATCACCACATTTGTCACTTAATGAAAGAATGTGAAAAATAGCATGCTTAGGTCTGTTCCATCAGTATCAGTTCTTTCTTTGGAGGTGGATAGTATGTTTCATCAATAATCCTTTGGGATTGTTTTTGATTAGTTACTTTTTTTTCTGTGAGGCAATTGGGGTTAAGTGACTTTCCCAGGGTCACACAGCTAATAAGTGTTAAGTGTCTGAGGCCAGATTTGAACTCAGGTCCTCTTGACTCCAGAGCCAGTGCTCTATCTACTGCGCCACCTAGCTGCCCCTGGATTAGTTACTTTTTAATTATATGTATATGCAAATTAAGAGGTGACTTTTGGTGACTTTTGACCAATGGGCAAGCCGTTAATAAATACTTGCTGTGTACAAAATTCAAATACAAATTCTAAAGTAAGACAATCCCTGCTCTCAGGGAGCTTACGTTCCTACTGTAGGAGAAACACATCATGTTCATACAGAAATAAATACAGAATAGATAAAAAATAAACAAAAAATGATTTAGGGTCAGTTGTGTGTGCTGTGAGGAAGCTAGGTGGTGCTGGGCCTGGAGTCAAAAAGACTTGAGTTCAAATCCAGCCCCAGACACTAGTTGTGTGACCCCAGGCAAGTCACTTAATCCCATTTACCTCAGTTTTCTCATCTGTCAAATGAGCCAGAGGAGGAAATGGTGAATCAATCCAGTATCTTTGCCAAGAAAACCCCAAACACCATCATGGAGAGTTAGATGCAACTGAAAACAACTGAAATGCAACAAGAAAACTGTGTGTGCTGATAATAGAACATCAATCAGTACAGAAGATATAAATACTAATTTGGATACACTGAGTGAAAGAAACGATCAGTAAGCATTTATTTTGCCTAACGAATGGCATTGTTCTGTGTTCTGAGGGTACAAAGACAAAAATGAAGGAGCCCCTGCTCTCAGGGTACTGCTGCTTCATAGGGACAGCAGCATGTACACAGATCAACATTCATACAAATATGCAATGTAATGGGGGGCACTAGTAGTTGGGGGTTGGAAAAGGCCTTATGCACCATGAGCCGAGCCTTGCCAACCTGAGTGACTGGAGGAATGGGGCTGCCCTGGGCAGAAAGAGAACTCAGGAGGAAGGGTGCGTTTTCCATCATTGAATGAGCCCCATGTAAATTCCAGTTTGGGACTCTATAGAGCCTCTGCATCTCCCCAGATTGTGGAACTCAGAGGCCACACAGACCCTCTGGTCTGTAAACTCCTTAAGGGCCTGGACTGCTTTACTTTTATCTTTGAACATAGTAGGCGCTTAATAAATGACTGTTGAAGTGCTATGATTTGAATTGTTGAAACTCCTCCTTTTCCAGTTGAAGAAACAGCAAGGGGAAGACCAAGGTCCTGTGAGCAGTCAGGATTCAACCCTAGAACCTCTGCCTTAAAGCCCAGTGCTCTGCCCATGGTGCCACCACATTATCTCCAGCCTCTGGTCATCTGGCCAAGAGTTTTGACTTTCTCTTGTCAGATTTCTACATATGATCTGAAGAACGAGGCCAGTTTTAGAACATCTCGACTCTGACACTTTTCTGTTGGACAAAAGGCCTTGGAACAGATGTTGAGATTTTAGCTAGGACTTGAATGAAGGCAGCCAAGGAACACCCCCCCCCCACGCTGGTCTACAGTGAGGAGACCAGGGCACAGAGAGCCTAGACAATGTGCCCACAGATGCACAGCTGGTCAGTGACCAACCCAGGGCAAGTCCTTAGTTCCTGACTCTCCATGGCTCTTCTCTTTCCATCTCACCAGTGAATACGGACTTTTAAAAAATAATAGTATCAATCTGTTTATCTTGGGTTCTCTAGAGTTACCAGGAAGAAGAATCAGGGCCTTGTGTGGGGCATTATGTGTGGAAAAGGCATAAACCGATGACCTAAAGAGATACTGCTTGTCACAGGCAGCAGAGGGCCGCTGTCCTGAAGCGTTAGATGGGTTTGGACACAGCCTGAATGATCATCCCAAAGCAATTTAAATGCTTTTAGCAGATTCTCAGTGCCTGGACTGGATGAGAAAATCTAGTGAAAGGGGTGAATAAAGAGACAAAGAATAGGCCTCCTTAACTTTGCCAAGACCTGATTGCAAAAGCCCTTGAGGGGAAGCCAAAATGAGAATAGTAACAATAACGACAATAGTAATTAACAACAATAATATCTCAATATCAACACCTCTATTGGGCAAAAACCCTGGAACAAAAGGTGAGATTTTAGCTGAAACTTGGAAGAAGTCAGGCAGTTGGACCCCTTTGGTTTTTAGACAAGAAATCTTGGGCCCGGGAGGGAAGGTGTCACCACCACAACATCACCACCACCCCACCACTACTACCATCATCATCATGGCAATGGTTAGCATTTATATGGCAAAGAGCTTCACAAACGTCTCAGTTTTATTTTTTTAAATGGCTTGCTTGGGGACAGCTAGGTGGCACAGTGGATAAAACACTGGCCCTGGATTCAGGAGGACTGAGTTCAAATCCAGCCTCCGACACTTGACACTTACTAGCTGTGTGACCCTGGGCAAGTCACTTAACCCTCAGTGCCCCGCAAAAACAAACAAACAAACAAATAAATAAATAAAACGGCTTGCTATCTAGTACTTATAGGTAGAAGAGAAGTCAACTAAAAGAAGCCTCACTGTTAGGAGACCTACATTTTTTTTTTTTCTCAGCGATACACAAGCCTAATTTAACATCACCAGGGGTAGTGAGTGGTTCTTACTTAGCTTCTTCCAAAAAAAAAAGAAAAATCCACTTATCCCATTGATTAAGCACCTACTACTTCAAGCCTTGTGCTAGCTGCAGGTCAATACAAATAAAGTGAATGTAGTAATGCCCACTCTCTGGGAAGCTACATTGTAATGTGGCACACTGTAAGTCTATCTCTTCTGATTGCTAAGTCTCTGGCCTGTGAGGTGCTCCAGCTAAGCTAACTTCATGCTAGGCTCCACTCCTTACTCTCTGAACTTCTCCAGCTCCTTCTGCCCCCTCCTTTCAAGTCCCCCTCTATGTGTTGTTTCCCCCTACTAGAATGTAGACACCTTGAAGGTAGGTATTGTCTTGAGTTTGTATCCCCAGCACCTGGTCCAACATCTGGCAAATAGTAAGTGCTTAATAATTTCTCTCTCTCTCCCTCTCTTTCTCTCTTTCTCTCCCTTTCTCTCCTTTTCTCTCTTTCTCTCTCACACATAAATGTGAATACGGTATGCACTAAATGCTTAAATAATAGATTTCGGAGGAAAGAAGAGAGCAGCTTTGCGGGGAGCAGGGCAGACTTCATGTAGAAGGTGATGCTTAAGCTGTGTCCTTAAGGAGCAGGATTCTGAGGCACAGAGGAGGGGCTATATTCCAGGCACGTGAGGAAACCCAGTGAAAAGGCACAAAGCCAGGAGATGATGGAGCACCATATTTGAGGAAGAAAGAAGCCAGTTTGGCAGGATAGGACGTCATGTCCAGTGAGGCTGGAAAGAAAAGATAAGCGGTGGCCACCTTGTGAAGGGCTTTTAAAACTCAGCAGATGATCATAGAGGTAATAGGGAGTCACTGGAGTTGATTGAGTAGGGCAGTTTCATGGTCAGCCACACTCAAGGAAAATGAATAAATAAAAGCATTTACTATGTCCCAAGTATTTTTTGTTGTTCGGTCACTTTTTAATTGTGTCTGACTCTTTGTGACCCCATTTAGGGTTTTCTTGGCAAAGATACAGGAGTGGTTTGCCATTTCCTTGTCTAGCTCATCTGACAGATGAGAAAACTGAGGCAGAGTTAATTGACTTGCCCAAGGTCACACAGTTTATAAATGTCTGAGGGCAGATTTGAACTCAGGAAAATGAGTCTTCCTGACTCCAGGTCCAGCACTCTACCCATTGTGCTACCTAGCTGCCCCATTTGTGCCAGAGGCACAAATCCAAGAATCCAGTCTCTCCTCTCAAGGTGCTTCCATGCTAACAGGAGCAAAGAACAGATAAAGCAGGGCTGGCTAAGTTGAGAAAGCTACAACTTGAGCTTTTTCTGTTCCCCTGATCGCTAGCATTCCTAACACTTCATCTTCATTTATATTTCTTCTCTTTATATTTACTCTGGATAGATAAAGTGTTCATTAATCACTTACAGTCTGTTGAGGGAAGATACAGAGAAGAAGGGAGGGATAACAGGCATGATGATATGGTTTGCAAATAGCTGGGTAGGGCTTAGCACAGTGTTTGGTATATAGTAGGAGCTTAATAAATGTTTATTGGTGGATTACTATTGGTTGAATGCTATGGAGAAAGCTGACCTATGGGAGCCCAGTAGGTCCCAGGCTCTGTTGGAAGGGGGTTAAGGAAGAGAAGGACCCAGGCAAATTGATTGGGGAGTGTGAAGGAAATCACTGTGGCACACTGTCAGGTGGATTGGCATAGAAGGAGACTTGAGGAGTCTGGGAACCTAAGGAGGAGGCTGGTGCAGTGCTCTGGGTCAGAGGCGATGAGGACTTGAGCTGAGTAGCAACTTCATCCCAGCACACTCCCAGCTCTTTCCTGTTGCTCACAGTGAAGCAGAGAGCAGGGGGATGCACCGTCCCCCAGACTTATCTGTTCCACCATGAAAACACAGATGGCATTCAACATCCTGGGCTCCCCTTCACCCAGGAGAACCAGAGCAAGTGGCTGATTGGTGGACTCTTGGAGGTAGTGAAGCACTTAGAGGCCACTGAGTCCAAACGCCTGCTTTTGTGGTCTAGAAAGTTTCAATGACTTTCCTAAACCCAGAAAAGCAGGAAGGAGCTGGTGAATTAAGGTGTCTCGGTGATGAGGCCAGTCTTCTTTCTAAGGCACCAGTGACCCTGAAGGGACCGAGTTTCTTACCACCAGGGGAGGACAGGCTACCCAGCCTCTTGTGGGTGAAGAGGTCACCAGGGGCAGCCTTGTATGAGCTTTGATCAAAGGCTTCTGAGAGCCATCCTGCTACAATGCCGAGGCAAGGGATCTGATCGAAATCAGATCACCAGCATCAGCATTCTTGCTGCTGGGGCTTATTTACCTAACTGGGCAGGCATTCTTTGTGGGATGTGCTGTCAGCTGATGAGCACTGCTTACTCTGGCTGTCTTAAGCACTGTAACTGCCTTCTCAGGTAGGATTGACAGGCACTAGGTGCATCGATTTATAACAGCAAGGGACCTCAATGGTCATCTTGTCCCCAGTTTCTTAAACTGTGGGTCACAACCTCATGTGGAGTCACATAACTGAATGTGTGAAAAATTTGGCTATAGTCAAAAGTTATGTATACTTAGTTTATATACCCAGGATCATGTACAAATTACTAGGGTGAAAAGGGGTCATGAGTAGAAAAAGTTTAAGAAGCTGTGATCTAGTCCAGCCCTCTCATTTTCCAGAGCATTTCCCAAGCAAATTTGCCCCAGGTCACATTGGTGTCAGAGTTGGGATTTGAATACTACTACAAATGTGTTGGCTACTTCTTTTCCATACCCCCACCTCTTGGAATTCCTAGCTCTCTTCAAGGCATCCAGGTGCCACCTCCTCCAGGAAGTCTTCCCTGATTCCTCTCAGTGGTTAGGACTCTTTTCCTATTAAAATTATTTTATAATTTGTTTCTGAATACCTGCTTTATTCTGTCAGTAGAGTGTAAGCTTCCTGAGGGCAGGGACTGTTTTGTTTTTTCCTCTTTCTTTGTTTCTCTGTTTCCCAGTGCCTAGAACCACAGCAAACATTAAATGAATGGTCTTTGAAGAGAATGACTTGCCCAGAATCCCATGGCTTTTCCATCTCAGGTATGGCCTCCTTTCCATCACCCTGTGCTGTGCCCTGCTGGGCCCTTTGGAGGAAGATGGGACTCTCTGTTTGTTCTGGTGCTGCACAATTCCTGATCTTCTTAGTTTGGAGTGGGGGGGGGGGATCACCCTCATCACACAGACACCGCATGTTTTCCCTTTTTTAGACTGTGTTTTTCTCTCCCAAATATTCAAGCCTTTAATTTTTTTTAAAGGTCAAATGAAAGGGGGAGGAGGGGAGGAGGTGGCGGCGAACAATTCTGCCCTGTGTAGATGTTCACTGTCTTTGTCATCTTGGCTCCCTGAGAAATGAGGCTTGAAGGATCAGAGCTGCAAGCCTGGAGGGAGGAATTCCAGCAACTGGTCTTTCGCAACTCCTCCCAGGCTAGCCTGGAGATTTATACTCCACGTGACTCCCTGCCCTTGTTTGATTTCTTCAGACCAAACAAGAGATTGTGATGGGGCCTGTGGCCCAAAGCTCCCCAAGTTGTTTCCTCTTCCCTAGGATCAACACTCAGTGAATCATCGAATGTCAGGGCTGGGCAGAAAGAATCATGAGCCCAGAATGTTAGCTAGAACTGGGTGGGACCTCAAGCCTAGAAAGTCGGAGCTATAACCTTAAATGCCAGGGGTGGGAGAAACCTCGGAACTGAGGATGGCAGAGCTGAGAGGGCCCTTCGAGATCACTCACAAGCTGTGGGAGTGTGAGCAAGTCACCTAACCTCGGTCCGTCTCACTTTCCTCATCTATAAAATGGGGATAAGAATAGCACCCACCTCCTCTATTGTGAGCACCAAATGAGACACTGTTTGTAAAACGCTTCGCACAGTGCCTGACACATGGTTGGTGCTACATAAATATTAGCTATTATTATTCTGGTCCGAGTCCTTTATTTTACAAGTGAGAAAACAGAGGCTAAGAATGTTCACATGACTTGTCTAAGGTCACACAGCTAAATTAGTGAAGAGCCAGGAGGGCAGCTGAAGACCCATCTTAGGTGAATCCTTTCCTGATTGCAGTTCATTTGTAGGTGTGTGTGTGTGTGTGTGTGTGTGTGTGTGTGTGTGTGTGTGGGTGGGTGGGTGTATGTAGTATATGTATCTATATCTATAGATATTTCTTAGGGCAGCTGTACATCTCCTTTTTTTTATTACAAACACAATCGTCCACAAGCACAAACATTCTGATATACAAAGATAGAGGGGAAAAAAGGATTGTAGGTGAATTCAGGAACTTCTGTTGTGAACGGTTTCTTTTTTTTTTTTTTTTTGGTGGGGCACTGAGGGTTAAGTGACTTGCCCAGGGTCACACAGCTAGTAACTGTTAATTGTATGAGGCTGGATTTGAACTCAGGTCCTCCTGAATCCAGGGCTGGTGCTTTATCTACTGCGTCACCTAGCTGCCCCCATGAACAGTTCTTTTTCAACAAAGTGTATATTAAAATGACCCTGATAGGAACAAAATCACCACGTTATTTTGTTTGTTTTTGAACTTTGGCTTCTGAGTATTTTTTTCAATGTTTTATTGGTGAGCTTTTCTTTCCCTGCATCTTTGTGGCTTCCCATTTAACTCACTCTGCCTTCCCACCATCTATTTGTTATTTGTAGTAAGAGAAGTCAGGAAAAACACATCAACATCTTGTGGCCTTGGATAAAGCACCGGCCCTGGACTCAGGAGGACCTGAGTTCAAATCTGGCCTCAGACACTTGACACTTACTAGCTGTGTGACCCCGGGCAAGTCATTTCACCCTCAGTGCCCCACTAAAAAAACCCCAAAACAAACAAACAACAACAAAAAAAAACCAACCACCTTCTTGTGGTCATACCTGAAAATGGGTGTGTCTCATTCCCACCTCCAGTTCATTTGCTCTCCTTTGGACTTTACTCTCTCTGATGTCATAGTTATCTGGATCCCTCTAGTTTCCCTAGTTGGGTCATAAAATCTTTAAGAGAAGGGTCTTTATCTTATCTTTCTTGGCATCCCTGTACTTAGCACAGTGCCTGGTATGTAGCAAGGCTTAATCAACATTGGTTCAGTGGATTTGAATTCAAGTCTCCTCATTGGTCCAATGTTCTTTCCACTACACAGTGAAACACCCATATAATCTGGTGCTTATTTCTCCCTCTATGAGCAAAGAAAGCAATACTTGGGGGGGGGGGTGAGGAGGAGTCTCTCTTTAGATGGAAAACAAAACCCAGCCCTTTTCCACATGGTTTATCAATTTAGTGGGATTCTAATATGGTGGTGGTCACTAGGATGGTGACATTTGTCTTACCCTGATGTGTTTTTTTTTGTTTGTTTTTTGTTTTTTTGTGGGGCAATTGGGGGTTAAGTGACTTGCCCAGGGTCACACAGCTAGCAAGTGTCAAGTGTCTGTGGCCAGATTTGAACTCAGGTACTCCTGAATCCAGGGCCAGTGCTTTATCCACTGTGTCATCTAGCTGCCCCCATCCTGATGTGCTTTTTCACAGGTGAGGTTAGAAGATGGTTCTGTTGGCTACCAGGGAATAGTTGTCAAACTAAGTAAGTTGCATTTTATAGTTTTTTTAAACTTATTAAAAGTCATATCTGTAGTCCAGAGCTCTAACAGAATAACAAGGAATATGAGAATGAATTTGATGGTGTTTTAAGAACAAGGTCACTTTTTTGGCTTTCAGAGCCAAATTGTGAGGCAACGAGGGTTAAGTGACTCACCCAGGGTCACACAGCTAGTGAGTTTCAAGTATTTGAGACCGGATTTGAACTCAGGTCCTCCTGAATCCAGGGCTGGTGTTCTATCCACTGCGCCACCTAGCTGCCCCTGGTCAGTGACTTCTTGCCAGATGTCCCAAGATCATGGATCTTGAGCTGAAGTGACCTCTAAGGCCATGAAGCCCAACTCTCTGACCCTGGGTGGCCCAAGGGGTCTGAGATTGTAGAAGGAGCATGGGTTTGGAGTCACAGGACCCAGGTTACTACCTGGGTTGTTTTAGGCACATCACAACCTTCTGGGTCTTAGATTCCTCGTTTATAAAAGGAGGAGATTGGCCCCAAAGTGCCCTGCTCATTTTTGTTTGCTTAATCCATGGGATGATGGGGATAGGAATGGGGAAGTTTGGAAGAAAATGGGAGTGTCATTTCCTGCGGCTCCACTCCAACTTCAGGAGCTCTGGAGGCTCCTTAAACCTCTGGGTTATACCAAGGCAGTGACCCACCTTCCACCCTTCCTAGTGGCACATCAGTATGGTGACTCTTCCCTTCAACAGCAAATGTCCAGGTGGACAGCAGTATCAGTCCTGGAACCCAATAACTTAATTACATGTTTGCTGTTCCACCCATTTCCTCTATTGGAAAGCCAGCCAGTTAATGGGTTAAATACATTAGCCACGTAACAGTGAGTAGCTTTGGGGGCAACCATAGAAATCGGAGAATCTGTTAATCCCCAGAATGCACAAACAAACTTGTCTGCATCAAATGCCCAGAGTGGCCACAGCAAGGCTTCATCTCAGAGCTGGAAAGGCCTCAAGTCAGCATCCACCTAACCCAACCTGTACCAAAACAAGAATTTCCTATTCAAATGCCCCACAGGGTGGGGGGAGGGGGGAGAGGCCATCCAGACGTGGCTTGAAGGTGTCCCTGGAGAGAGAAGCAGCCCCACCCCAAGGCAGCACTGGCCGCTTGGAGATAGCCCTCATTGTTGGGCAGTTCTTCCTGTATCCAACCTAAATCCCCCTCCTTGCAAACTCCTTGGATTGCCTCTTCCCTCGGCCATCAGACAGAACAAGTCAAATCTCTCTTCCAGATAACATCCCTGTAAATAATTCAGATCATACTTTTAGACCTGCAAGAGAGGCAGTGGGCTACGGTGAACTTTGAACTGAGGGGCACAGGCCGGATGCCAAATCCTAGCTGCACCGTTTATGATCTGTGTGACCTGGGACAAGACATTGAGCCAATCTGAGCCTCAGTTTGTCTGTAAAATGAGGACATTGGACTAGATGGCTTCCGAGATTCTATTTCTAGATCTGTGGACCTGAGACCCAATACGAAAGGGTTTGACTGGTATTGAATTGCTCAAGGATGAAGTGGGACCAGCTTCTAGATTAATCACCCAAAGAGCCATGAGCTGCCCTGTGGTAAGAAGGGGCCAAAGCCAAGTGAAATGATTTGCCCACGGCCACCAGGTCTCCCCGACTCCAGTTCTGTCTCTTTATATCCTCCTGTCACAGCTTCTCAAACATTTGAGCCTGCTCTAAATTCCTAGTTTCATGAATGACCCTGTCATTGCACCATGGCATAGAAGGAAGAGCACTACATTAGGAGTCAGGAAGTCCTGAGTGTGAATCCCGCCTCAGATGCCAATTAGATGCGTGACTGAGCAAGTTAACTAATTAGTCAATTCCGTGCAATCGGTTTTTCTTAAGTACCTACTGTGTCTGGGAGGAAATTGGGGATTCTTTGAGGAAGAAGCCAGAGAATTCCAGAGTGAGGGGAGAGCCTATGCACAAGTCAGGAAGGCTGGGGAGAGAATGTGGCTGTACAGGAAGGGCCATGTGCTACACAGCAAAGGATGCTGGATTTGAAGCCTGAGGGCTGAGTTCAAATCCCAACTGGGACGTTTATTAGCTGGGCAAGTCAATTGGCTTTCCTGGATTCAGTTTCCTTGATGGTAAAATGAGGAGTTTGGATCAGAGGACCATAATCCCAATTAGGTCAGTTTGGCTGGAACAAGAATAATCCCGAAAGCTGGGCTGAGACACCCTGGGAAGGGCTTTAAAAAAACACAAAGAGGGGCAGCTAGGTGGCGCAGTGGATAAAGCACTGGCCCCCTGGATTCAGGAGGACCTGAGTTCAAATCCGGCCTCAGACACTTAACACTTAGTAGCTGTGTGACCCTGGGCAAGTCACTTAACCCCAATTGCCTCACTAAAAAACAAAACAAAACAAAAACAAAAACAAAAAAACCCACAAAGAGGAGGAATTGGTATGTTTTCTCCCTCAAAGTAAGAGGGAGCCAACTAGAGCTTTTTGAACAGGGAGTGACATTTTGTTCAGTTGTTTTTCCATTGTGCCTGACTCTTCACGACCTCATTTGGGGTTTTCTTGGCAAATCTACTGGAGTGGTTTTGCCATTTCCTTCTCCAGCTCATTTGACAGATGAGGAAACTGAGGCAAACAGGGTGAAGTGACTTGCTCAGGGTCACACAGCTAGTAAGTGTGTGAGGTTGGATTTGAACTCAGGAAGAGGAGTCTTCCTGACTCCAGGCCAAGCACTCCATCCACTGTGCCACCCAGTTGCCCAGGAATGACATGGTCCTTTCCTAATCTAATTCTGTGACCCCTGGATCCTCATAATTCTGTAAACATACATCTTTTATATCTACTGTGATTCTCCTTTTCTTTCAGGCAATCAGCAAGCATTAGTTGAGCACCTACTATGATCCAGCATGGAGTTTGCTCCACTGCTCGGGCTAATTTGGGCAGTAGTGAGTCTCTTTCCTAGTTGTGTGACATCCTCTTTCTTTTTTTTTTTCCATTTCCAGCAATCTACAATTACAATGCATCCCAAGACGTGGAACTGTCTTTGCAGATTGGCGACACTGTCCACATTCTGGAGATGTATGAAGGTAAGACTGCCTGATGACAAAGAACTCTGGAAAGGACATTTACTGATTAATCTTTGGGGCTTGCAGAAGTCAACAGGCTCTTTTTCCTTCCTGAGATGTTGCAATCCCACAGCAGGAAGGATTGAGGTTGTAAGACTTCATGCCTCAAGGGCTTTTAGCTAGACAAGTTGAGCAATTGTAAGGATTTCTGATTCCCTCAGTGTGGCTGCTATATTTACTGTAGGTAGCAGCCCCTCCTAGCCTTTCGGAGGGTCCTGGGTTTCTGGGTAGAGGGAACAATTCATTAGAGGCCATCAGTCTGACTACTTTACAGCCTACGAAAGTGAGACCCAGTGAGCTGAAATGATTCAGTAGGTAGGAAGTGAAAGAGTTTGGATCTGAACCCAGTTCCTCTGCCCAGATAGAGCGGTCTTTTCATTGTACCATACTGTCTCCCTTCTTATGCCTGAAAAATGTATTACCTGGTGTTGGCCAGGCCTCTGGGGAGCTCAGCCAATGGATTCCCCAGCTTGTCCAAGACTCAAAACCTCTCCCACTTGGTAGGGTCTGTCAATGGAGCAGGAAGCTCTGAGAGAGAACCCGGAGCTATGTGCCATAATTAGGCATCTAAGGAATACTTGGGTTAAGGAGCCCACCCAGCCAAGTAAAAGATGTGATCACCAGGGTCCAGACTATGAGGGGGAGGAAGTTATCTGTCTCCTGACTCCTGGGTACATCACTGTTAATATCACATCTGGGAGTGGGTGAGAAATAGCCACAGGCTCATCAAATGCTGCAGGAAACTATTTTTAAGGGCTTAAGTGCCCCAGCTCCCCTCATTCACCCACCACAAGAGGCAGGGAGGTTTATAGTGGAGTGAGTCAGGAAAACTGAGGCTCACCTACTGGCTGTGGGATCCTGGGCAAATAAATGACTCCAAACCTCAGTTTTCTCATCTGCAAGATGGGCATCATAATACCCACTATATTGGGTCATTCTGGGGATAAAATGAAATTATGTCGTTTTAAAGTGCTTTGTAAACCTCAAGGTGCTATCTAAATAGTGCTCATTAATACTGTGATTATTGGAGGCAGCTGGTGCCACAGATACATTCAGATCCTTCCTCAGATACTCCTCTGTGTCACCATGTGCAAGTCATTTAATTTTGCAGAACCTCAGTTTCCTAATCTCTAAAATGAAGGGTTTGGACCCTCTTTCTTCTGAGCTCCCTGCCAGCTCCACAATCAATAATTTTGTTCTTTTCTTAGCTCAGCTAGAAAACATCCCAGGACAAGTTGGTAACCACAATGTCATTCTTTCACATTTCCTGTTTTCTGGCCTGTGGCACCGATGGAGAAAAATCACTGTTTTGTGAATGACTAAAATGATAGGGACATAAGCTCATTGAAAGCATCTCTGAGACAACTTTGGTCGGAGATGGAAAAATACTAATAGGGAGGATGATTATCCTAGTTCCAAAATACTGCAAGGCTGGAAAAGGAGGGAGAATGCCACCCATCTCTCTGTGGGCTTTGGATTTCCCCGGGGGAATCAGATTGGGCCTTCATTGGGTCCACAGAGTCCATAGGTACCCTGGAAAAAAGATCTCTCTTGCTTTTGGATATGAAGAGCTAATGGACAGGCAGAAAGACGTTAGCCATAAGATATACCTGAAAATCCTAATTGACTGAGGAGTTCCAGGTGTGATTTGCACCCCCCTGAGTCCTAGTTACGCTTCTGCAGCTCCAGAGAGGTGTGTCATAATATGAGGGGCACTGGCTTTGAAATCCGAAGTTTGGAGGTTGGATCCTAATTTTGGGTCTTCAGCAAATTGACTTACCTCATAGAAGCTTGAATTTCAGCATTTTAAAAATGATTCAGGGGGCAACTAGGTGGTACAGTAGATAAAGCACCAGCCCTGGATTCAGGAAGACCTGAGTTCAAATCCAGCCTCAGACACTTGACACTAGCTGTGTGACCCTGGGCAAGTCACTTAACCCTCATTGTCCTGCCCCAAAAAACAACCCTCCCCCCTCCCAAAAAAATGATTCAGTGGTCATTGAGGCCCTTTCCAAGTATAAACTCTGTGATCCCAGAACTGCCCTCTTCCTCAGTCATTCTCTTGCTCCAACCCAATGCCCAGGGGCACCTTGGGATAGGAATGACCTTTCCAAGCATTCCTCACCTCTGAGCTAGTAAGCCTCAAGACTCAAGGGAACCAACCCAGGCAGCCCTATAATTCTACCGCTGATCGGAAATCTAGCTGATCAATTGAAGCTCACGACAAAACTGAGGAAGCAAATTAGGTGATGGAGTGGTGAACCACACAGGAATATGAGATCAGCAGGAATATGTTGGAAAGAGGAGGTTGGTAATTAGAGTGAATCAGATACATTCTTCATGGAGATTGGATTCCTACTTGGGACCTTCACCCAGAGAATAGCTGAGGGGAGCTTGTATTTCCATTAAGGTTTGGTAGAAATCGGGTAACCACCAGTTAATGATTCTGTGGATGGGGAAAAGGAGGAGGAGTTCTAAAGACAAAGCTAAATACATATCGAGCAATTCAGATTTTAGGAAGATGCACATGTAAGATAAAAGCCAAGACGGGTAAAAAAGTACTATAAGAGAAGCTTTAAGTGCAATAAAGATCAGAATGAATTAAAGGTGACTCTAAAGGCAACATGAAAAGGGAGATTCACACACACATGCAATGTTGGCAACAAATGTTCCCTGTGCATAGGATGTTGATGATAACAAAAGGCCAAGAGGAAGCAGAACTACTCAGTTCTTATATTGCTCAAATTTTCTTTGCCAGCAAGATGCAGTGGAGATTGTACTCAATTGGCATTCAGCAGGCTTTGAGTTCAAATCCAGCCTTCATTGTTTAAAACCTCTGGGACCTTGGTCACTCCTTTGGACCTCTCTTTCATCATTTGGAAAAGGTGGGAGTTGGATTTGATGACCCCTAATATCTATTCCTACCCTGGATCTATTATCTTATAATCTTTGGACTTAGAATGAGAGGAATCCAAAAGGTTTAATAGAATTAAATCCCAAGAGAAATGAGGAGATAGAAAAATAACAACCAGCTTTCCTTGGTGAATTCAAATGACTAGGCCTGGATGAATTAGACCCTAGACTATGAAAACAACCACCATATGTAAGTGAATGTTGAGTCTCTGTATGTGATCTCTGAGGGATCATGGAGAAAGGAAGAGGAGCCATAGGACTGGAAAAGGACCAATGAACAAGTATTCAAAAAGCCGAAGAGGGTTGAATCTGAATATTATAAATTAGTGAACATGACTTGAATCTTGGTAAATTCTAGGACATATTATTAAAGGGATGCTTACTGAGCATGTCGAAAGGGAAGTAGCAACCAGAGAGCCCGCATGAGTTCATAATTGTCAGATTTATCATTTCCTTATCTGATAAAGTTACTAGAACAGGAAAATACTGTAAACACAGCAGAGCTAGATTGTAGCAGAACACCTGACAAAACTCCCATGTTGTCCTTTTGAAAAGCCTAGAGAGATATTGACTAACTGACAGTGCTGGAACTATATTTGAAACTGGTGAATGACTCAACCCAAAGAGCAGTTGTAATAGGTCAATGACTGCTTTGAATGTCTTAGTACCCCAGGGGTTTGTGTTGGCTAACATTCTTTGTAATGACTTAGACCAAAGCATAGCTAACATGTTTTCAGATAACATAGAGCTGTTGGATGGCACGGTTAACATCTACTCAATTTTGTATATCCCGGAATGACATGTTGAATAGAATTAAATTTAATAGCGATGGATCTAATAGGTTAAATTTAATAAAAATATACATAAATAAAGTCTTACGCTTCTGTTAAAAAAAAACATCAACCTCCCAAATACAAAATGGGGGAGGTATGACTAAGAAACCATCCTTAGGAAAAAGATTTGAGCATTTTAGGAGGCTGCATATTTAAGATGAGTCAGTGGCATGATAAGGCAGCCAAAAGAGCTACTGCAGTTTTAGGCTTGGTGTCTAGGAGGAGGGGGAAGAAGAGGTAATTTTTCCATTATCCTCTCCCCTGGTCAGACCACATCTAGAGAATTGTGTTCAATTCTAGGGGTCATCTTAGTGGCACAGTAGATAGAGTGCCAGGTCTGGAGTCAGGAAGACCTGGGTTCAAATCCAGTTTCAGACACTTACTATGTGACCCTGGGCAGGTTGCTTCACCCCCTTTGCCTCATTTTCCTAATCTGTAAAATAAGCTGGAGAAGTAATAGCAAACCACTCCAGTATCTTTTCTAAGAAAACCTCAAGTGGGGTCATAAAGAGTCAGACACAACTGAAATGACTCAACAACAACAACAATAACTACTACTCAATTCTAGATGCCATATTTTGGAAAGAACAGCAATGAGCTGCACAGTATTCAGGGGAAGTCAGCCACAATGCTAGCAATCCTTAAGTTCATGCCACTTGTATGGACTGAAGCATGTTCACTCCAGAGAAGAGAAGACTTGGAGAAGTAGGGAGGACAGGGCAGCCATCTTTTAATTGGTTTATGAAATTAACACCGACCAAATAAAATGGGTATTTCCACATACATGGGCTAGAAGGAGAGCAATGGCCACAAAGCGGTCAGTCTCTTTTTGTATGGTTCATTGGTCTTCTTAAGTACATGCCAAGGTCAACCTGTCGCTGTCCGCAAGTGTTTTAAGGAAAACAAGTGGAAGGAAGGGTAGGTTTCTTCTTGGCTCCACAATTCAGGAACAATGGAGAAAAGTGTTAGAAAGGAATATGTGGATTTACGGATGAAAGAAAAAGTTCCTCATAATTTGAACAATGGGAAAAGTGGGATGGGCTGCCTTTGGGTGGGGAGAACCTCCTCCACCACCACCAGCATGAAGGATTTTTGTGCAAAGGCTGACTGAAGCTCAATCTATAAACATTTATTAAGTGCCTATTATATGTCAGGCACCATGCTAAATTATGGGGATACAAATAATACAAAAAGACAGTACCTAATCTCAAAGATTTTATAATCTAACAGGAAGAAATCACACAAAAGGAAGCTGAAGGGAGGGGGCAGGAAGGGGGAAAGGTGGACGATGTGGGAACTTGGTGGAGAAGTCAGAACAAGAAGTCCTAAAGTAGTGGCTACAGGTGAGAAATGAGGTGTCTGAACAGGGCATCCTCCTTAAATTGAGGCTTGGAGTTCATGAACTCACCCTCCAACCAGAGAGATAGAGGGTGGTGATGAGGTGGAGTATCAAGGCTGATGAGATCCAACAGGTTATCCCAACAATGAGTGTTCTGGGCCATGGTGGAGAAGTCAGACTGGGGAGTCCCAAAGTAAGGTTGCCAAGTGAGAAATGAGGATTTTCCTGGATGTTGGACAGGGAATTCTGGATTGGACAACAGCCATTGAGGTCCCTTCTGACTCTGATGTACTGGGATTCTAAGAGTCCAGGATTTTTTGAAAAGCATTACAGCTTAAAGACCTCAGATGGAGCCATGATCACTAGGCATGGCCTTTAGCATCTCCCTCTGCCTTAATTTGCTCACCTGTAAAAGAGGCATGGCGTTATTCTGAGTACCCATATCATAGCTATGTTGAAGGGAATGCTTGGTAAGCTTGAAGGTGTCATCTAGAAGTGAGGCATTATTACCATCGAGGAACAGGGTCAAGAGCACTATCTCTGAAGTCCTTGCACCTGGGTTCAAATCCTGCTTCTGATGCTCAATGATTGTCTACCATTTATATGGTAATTTACCAATATTATCTCATTTTATCCTCATGACAAGCCTAGGAGGCAGGCACTCTTATGTTTGATCCCTACTTTACATATGAGAAAACTGAGGCAGACAGAGTTTAAGTGATCTGTCCAGGGTAACAAGGTTAGGAAATGTTTGAGGCTGGATTGGAACTTGAGTCTTCCTGACTCCACATTCGATGCTCTATCTACTATCTTACTAACTCTGTGGCAGGTCACTTAATCTCCCTCAGTTTCCTCATCTGTAAAGTGAGAGATACTGGCTATTACCTATTATAACGTGCTTGTGCCTCAGTTTGCCCATCTTCAAAGTATTTCCTCTTCTTATCTGCAAGTTTTAAGACATTTACAGAAGTAAGAAAGAATGGGGGGCGCATTTTTTAGCTCTCTGATGATTCCAGTGGGTTTTTTTGGACATTATATCCGGAGAACCATAAAAAGTATGTAAGGTAGACACTATCATACCCATCTTTCAGATGAGGAAACTGAGATTTGAAAGAAATTAAGTCATTTGCTAATAGTTATACATCCAACAAACGGTGGGGGCGGGATTCAGACCCAATTTTTCCTCACCCTTTGTGAGACAAAAGAGGGTTTTCCCAAGTAACAAAAGATACTCTGGAATCACATAGAAACACTGGGGTAGGGGTAGTGCTTTGGAATATTTAGCCATAGGAAGGCCAACAGCTCCCTTTGCAGAAGATAGAGGCTACCCTGGTGTTTTAGGCAGACTCACTCTGTGATATGGTGGGTGGATACTCTCTCCCCCAGGCAGAACATTACTCTGTCTCAGAGTAAAGACACATTGGCCACACATAACCAGCCTCTCCAGGGGATGTGACAAGTTTACAGAAAGCTTAGTGTCTGGGATTTGAAGGAAAGAGAGAGAAGCACCAGGCCTGTCTTCTCCAGCTGGGTGGGGCCAGGTGCTCGCCCTCAGCCCTCCGCCCTCTGCCATGGCTGGGCACTCACTGTTCTTGGCTCTGCTCTCCCTTCCTTTTATGACTGCAGGCTCTGTAGGAATACGTGATTTCAGGAGGACTTTGCACACACAAAAAGAACTCTAAAAATGCTGAGCCCAGGTTTGTTTGCAGTCTCTCCACCCAACCTGCTATTTTCTCTTTCCTTTTCTAAAACAGAAAAGTTGCTGAATGGAAACACAGAGAGCACTCAAATGGCCTTTGGGGGGAATCCTGGCTGACTCTCCCTGCTTCTTTCAGCTTCCTTTAAAACCTACCCCTGGGGCTTCTCACTCTGCACATGGCTCCACCCTTCCTTTGGAATTGGTGCATCATAGTTCTACCACTCCTCCCTGTGGTAATTCAATCCCCTCTTTTCAGGTCATCCCAAAGGAGACCTATCCCCCAGGCCAAAAAAGAATGCTGAATATGGAGCAGGTTCAAATTCTGGCTTGAATATTCCCTTACTGTGTGGCTTTGGGCAAGGAAATTCACCCCTCTGGGCCTCCATCTTTGCCTAGTTACACCAGAGTGTTTGGAGTAGATGACTTGGGGTCCCTTCTGGGTGTAAATCTGTGGCTAGGTAGTACAGTGGATAGGGTACCAGGCAGGGAATCAGGAAAATCCATGTCCAAATCTGACGTCAGATACTTAGAGGCTGTGGGATCCTGGGCAAGTCACTGAACCTCTCATTGCTTCAATTTTCTCAACTGCAAAATGGGAATAATAATATCACTTCCCTCCCAAGGTTGTTGTGAGGATCAATTGAGATAATAGTTGTAAAGATCTTGGCACGGTGCCTGTCACATAGTAGGTACTATGTACATGTTAGTTATTATCGAATAGTAGGCACCATATAAATGTTAGCAATCATCATTATTATTTGTTGTTGTTGTCATCTTGTAATAGGTTTATAGCAGAGAGGCCTGTGCTGTGCTGCAACATTTAACCAACAAGAAACTCTGAAGACTAGAAAGAGGAAGGATTTGTCAAAGAAACACATGAGCAAAAAACAAACAAACAAAACCAAGTTGGCTCCTTACCTAGTCTAATACATAGAATGGTGAACTTGGAGTCAGGAAGACCTGGGCTTAAATGCAGCCTCAGATGTTTACTTATTTATTAGCTACATGACTGTGGCTAAGTCATGTGACCTGACTACCTTAGTTTCCTCACCTGTACAATAAAGGCAATAACAGCATCTTTCTCCTCCTTATTGTAAGGATAAAATAATAATGTTTTTAAAACATTTTGCACAGTGCCTGGAACATAGTAGGTCCTTCATAAACATGTGTTTCCTTCTATCAGTCACCCCATCTCCCTTAGTGCTAGTGCCTTCTGGGATTATCCCCTGTTCATTCTTGTATACATCATATTTGTACATGGTCATTTGTCTGTTTTCTCCCTATTAGAATGGAAGTTCTTTGAGGGCAGGGACTGTTTGTCTTTCTTTGTATCTTCAAGGTTTAGCATTGGTCGTCTTAAGTATATACCTGCAGCTGGCACATAGTAGGCACTTTATATCCATGTTTGCTGACTTAACTCTACCATAGATTTTAAAGTCTTTTAATCTCTTCAAATTAGGGTGGTATACTGGATAGTGTTATAGATTTAAAATCAGGAGGACCTGAGTTTAAATCCTGCCTTAGAAAATTAGTAGCTGTGTGAACTAGGACAAGTCACTTCTCTGGGGCTCCATTTCCTCATCTGTTAAAGGAGGAGATTAGACTCTGACCCCAAAGGTCCCTTTCTGTTCTAAGTCTGTGATCCACAAATAATGTGTTGAGGGAGAAAGACCACAGGTGGTCGACCCACATACTCTACTATTATTTTTGTGATATCTTAAGAAATTGAAGAAGTCGCCAGAATGCAAATGGACTTCCCCACTGTGAATTTGTGGGTCATACATGATGGCCACACATCCTCAGTGAAGGAAACTTCTGAATGATCAGTGAGATCACAGATCTATTGGAACTTTCAAGGGTGTTTGGGCAGAAGAAGACAATACATCCATTTCTTGACAATATCACCCCCCCAACCACAGTCCTAATTCACCCAGGAAAGCTTGGCTCCAGTAGCAAGCTAATCTCCAGAAATCAGGATCAAGGGGAGCCAGTCTGCACCTGGCATCTCCCTTTCAGACCAACTTGGAAATGGATGCATTGTCTTCTTCTATCCAAACATCCTAGACTCCCTTGAAAGTGCCAACCTCGGGGCAGCTAGGCAGTGCAGTGGATAAAGCACTGGCCCTGGGTTCAGGAGGACCTGAGTTCAAATCCGGCCTCAGACACTTGACACTTACTAGCTGTGTGACCCTGGGCTTAACCCTCATTGCCCTGCAAAAAAAAAAAAAAAGTCCCAACCTCAGGCCTTGGGATTTTTGAGCACCACTTCCAATTACTAGAATGTTACCTCTGTGACAGAAGTTTCATTTTTTTTTCCTCCTCAGTGCCCAGCAAAGTGTTGAGCATATAGATGGTACTTAATAATTGCTGGATTCATTGGCCAATGTCTTAGGATCAGACTTTTCCCTGCCCTTTGGGCTGAGACTAGGTTAATACTCATTTTTTGGTTCCATCTTGGAAGACTCAAGTCCTAAGGGGAATTTTTTTTTTCCTGGCTGCCCTCTCCTCCTTTGACACTGAATGGTTCATTCATAAAGTGAATGGGTAAATCTGGGGAATAAGCACATACCTGACCTTTAAGAATGTCCTCAAGGACTTCCTTCCCTAGGAGCCTTTCTCAAGGAAATCAAAAGCCAAGAATGTAGAGAACATCCTTACCTCCCCCCCCACCCCTTATACTGAGTCATCTTTCCTGCCTTCAGCCAGGAGCACAGTACATTGCCCTGGGTAAGCTCTTCCTCACCTCTGACTCACTAGTAAGCTCATGGATCAGGAATTAGACAACCAGAGGTGGAATTCTTCCTTCCTTTTGCTAGCTCTGTAACTTTGGGTAGGGCACCTCACCCCTCCGTAGCATACAGTTTCTTTCTCTCTGAAATGAGAAAGTTGGACTAAATGGATGAATTGGGAGTCTTCCCCCTTACAAATTTTTTTTGACAGGATTACATCTCCAGCTCTTAGCACACAGTAGGCACTTCATAAATAATAATGCTTAATAAATTATTTCATTTGTAGATTTATTGATGGGTAGATGGCAGAATGAATGAAAAAGCATGACTCTATCCCCTTAGAATGTAAGGGTAAGGCCTTTTTCTATTTTGCCTAGCATATAGTAGGCACTTAATAAAAAATTCTTGTTGGGTTTTATTGTCTTCTTTGAAGGCTGTTGTAGCCAGGCCAGAAAGACTTCAAGTATAAATAGGAATCCACTTTCCAAGGTGCAGCCAAACTAATTTTGTCTACAAATTGTCTCTAAGATAACAAAGTCATGTCTTATGAGCCAAAAGCGACCTTGGGGGCCATCGAATGTCACATCACTCATTTTACCAAGGATGCAACTGAGAACTAGAGAGGTGAAGGGATTGACCCAGGGTCACGTGGCTAGTATGTGTTCTAGGTGAGATTTGAACCCAGCTCATCCCGACTACAAATCCAGAGTTTTATCCAAGATCGCCCTTTATTTTATGCCCTTATTTGGGGCACTGCAACTTGTGAAGACTCTCTGAGTTCTAGAGGAATTCACATTAGTATGAGTTGATAGACACTCTTACCCATGCAAAGATCATAGATTTTGGAGGTACAAAAGTTTAGGAAGAATTTTAACCTCCCAGAGGTAGGGTGGGGCAGTGGATAGAGTGCTGATTGAGAGGGATTCAGATCTGTCAACCTGAGAAAGAGGGTGTGTGGTTTGGTTTTGTGTGTGTTTTCATTGCATGTATTATTTGTACATATTTCAAGTAAATGCACGTGTATATTCTTCACATTATGTATCTAATATGTGAAAATAGACATTGTATATTATATATAATAAATTAGTACAATATATAATTATTTAGAAAAATAGATTTATCAGTTTCCTCTGATACAATGTAACTTCCTGAGAGTAGGGACTCTGTGTGTGTGTGTGTGTGTGTGTGTGTGTGTGTGTGTGAGTGTGTGCATGCAAAAAGCTTTTTCTGGGAGGGCAGGATTTCTGATTTCATTGGTATAGGAAACTCCAATGAGGAATAAAACAATAACAGCTAATATTTATGTAGAGTTTTAAGATTTGAAATGCACTATCTATCTTTATCTGTCAGACTGACTATATCTGGGTATCATCCATCATCTCTTTTGACACAACAACCTTGTACAATGGACCCTTTTGCTATCCCTATTTCACATAGAAGGAAACTGAGGCACAGAAAGATTAAGTGTCTTGGCCAAGGTCACCCAGCTAGTAATGGTCTAAGGCAAAGATTTGAACTCAGATCTTCGTGATGCCCAGTCCAACTTATTTCCCTTCCCCCCACACACACACACCAGCACCTGCTCTGCCTCTTAGAGTTTTGGAGAATAGCCTATGACATTGGTAGGATAAGTTTCCTGGGATCAGAAAGTGAGCATGTGTCCAAAGTGGGACTTAAATTCAGATCTTGCTTATTCCAAGGCAAGCTCACTGTCCACCAGGCTACATTACTCATCATCATCATTAGTAACTTAGAAGGTTCCATGCCATTTCCCCTAACAGGATGTCAGCCCCAGAAGGCACAAGCTCTTTCTTTCTTTGTTACGTGGTGCCCAGCACATAGTAGGCACCTAACAAATGCTTATTGATTTGAAAACAGTGTGGATTTTGTTGACAGCAAAAGCAAGACAAACTTTTTCCACCTCCCTTGAATACAGATCAACTTGTTATTCTGCACTTGGCTGGGCGGGGCTCGGGTACTTCCCACATCTGTCTGACCTTCACCTTGGGTCCCACTTGTCAGCTGGCTCTTGTCAAAACGGTTCAGATTGCTGATGTGGGTGTTCAGAAAGATGTGTGGGCCAGGGGGAGTATTTATAAGAGAGCTTAATAAAAAATGCCACCAGTATACTGCAGCCTCCCCTCAGAGCTGACCTTGGAAGGAGACAGTATGACCTAACTCTTCTGATCAGGATGCTGGGAACTGGCAAAGTACAGCTTCCCTTCCCAACTTAGAGAAGGAGAAAGACAGACAGAGATAGGTAAATAGAGACAGATAGAGATAGGTAGAAAATGACAGATAGAAAAAGAAAGAAAGAAGGAAGGAAGGAAAGGAGAAAGAAAGAAAGGAGGGGAGGAAGGAGGAAGGAAAGAAAGAAAGAAGGAAAGAAAGGAGGAAGGAAGGAAAGAAAGAAGGAAGGAAGGAAGGAAAGAAAGAGAAAAAAGAAAGGAAGGAAGGAAAGAAGGAAGGAAGGAAGGAAGAGGGGAGGAAGAGAGCACATTTGGGAGTATGGAGAAGTTGAATAATTTGCTTGACCAGGGTTACATTATCAATATATTCCAGAGCTAAGACTTGAAGCCAGCTTCTCCTGATTCTGAGGTCTTGTTCTGTCTCATATTTATTTATGTATTTGTTTGTTTATTTACTTTGTCATTCCCCCCACCCCCATAGAATGTAGGCTCCTGGAGGGCAGGGGTGGTTACATTTTTCTTTTCCTTCTATCCCCAGCAGCTTGTGCATTGTTTTTGTCTGTTTTTCTCTAGGTCTCATTGGTACAGTGGACTCCCAAGTGAGAAAATTCCCCTTACCAATACAGATTGGCATTTACTCGAAAACCTCTAGTCTTAGAGGATTTCTTGGAGTATAGCAGTGAAGTGACTTGCTCAAGGTCACATAGCCAGTATCTCTTAGAGGCAGGTCTTCTTGATTTCTGTTCCTTCTGCACTGTGCTCTGCTAGGCTGCCTCTCAATAGGTGTGGTGCAGAGTAGGTACTAAATACATAATTGTTGACTGATTTGAGCAAAATGTATCTGCTTGTGGTTGTTTGCTCTACATTCTGGAAGAGGACCATGGCAGATGTCATGGCTTGCAGTGAATTGGATTTAAGTGAGGTCACCAACCTTATCTTCTCCTCCAGAGCCATCTGGGACCAGTGGGCAAGATATACATCAGGACAGCTGGAGATGGCTCCAGATGTTTAAGGCAATTGAGGTTCGGTGACTTCACAGGGTCACACAGCTAGTGAGTGTCTGAGGTGAGATTTAAACTCAGGTCCTCCCCACTTCAGGACCAGTGCTCTATCCACTGCACCACCTACCTGCCCCTTGTATCTGCACAGTGCTTTACTAAAAGTAGGTATGGTGGGGGAGGGGTGGTGTTAGGGAATTAGATTTTTTTTTTTTTAGTGAGGCAGTTGGGGTTAAGTGACTTGCCCAGGGTCACACAGCTAGTAAGTGTTAAGTGTCTGAGGTCGGATTTGAACTCAGGTACTCCTGACTCCAGGGCCGGTGCTTTATCCACTGCGCCACCTAGCTGCCCCATGGGAATTAGATTTTTTTAAGGAAAGGTTATTAATTTTTTGTGTACCCTACACTCCACTGTTGTTCTGGTAAGGCCTATGGATTCTAATGTTTGTTAATACCTAAAATAAAATATATGGGATTATACACAAAGCCAGTTCTATTTATATTAATTAGTGAAGCCTGGATTAAAATCAATTTCCTTTGACTTGAAATCCAGCATTCTACTGTGTGGTTTAATGGAAAGTACTGGGTTTAGAGTCAGGAAGACCTGAGTTCAAATCCTGTCTCCCCCAACTTGGTCTCTATGTGACCTTGGGCATCAGATAGATCAGTTAAACTCTTTGATTTTTACAGATGAACAAACTAAGACACAGTCAGTCAACAAGCATTTATTAAGCCCTTACTGTATGTGTGTGCCAGATACCATGCTAAGCACTAGGGATACACAAATGGGGGTGGGGGGAATATGGTCCCTGCCATCAAGGATCTCTAATTCCATTAGGAAAGCTAACATATAAATGACTAGGTCCATATAAGCTATTCACAATGCAAAGGGAAAAGCTATCTCAGAGGGAAGGTAGGAGGTGGGATGGGATGGGGTGGGGTGGAGCACAGAGAGCTGGGAAAGACCTCTTGCCCAAGGTGGGTTTTGAGCCAAGAAGCCAAGATGGATTGATGACTTGTTGGGCCTCCAAGGACCCTCCCATCTCTATCCACTCCCCCCCCCCCCAGCACTGTGTTGCCTTTCTACTTCAGTTCGTCAACATTATTGAGCACTGTTGAAATGGCCAGGACAGGACGGGCTCACTGTTCAATAATAGAGGTTGAGCTCAATCCAAGGGAAGCCATGTTGGGTTTATATATTTTACATGTGGTTATAAAGCCATAATGCTCATCCCGATGTTTAAATCTACACAGGTCAATGCATACATTTAGGGAAGAACAACAATAGCAGTATAAACTAGGAAACAAAAATGTGGCAAGACTTCCAGCCGCCTCATTCATCTCCCCAGTAGCAGTATTCATTTTGTCCAAGGCTCTGTCCTTGAATCCTTTCTCAGTAAACCCAGGGTCTGGGAGTCATCTTTGAGACAGAATCAGAGGACACACAAGAAGGCTCTATTTCAGGGAGTAATCTCATTTCTAGATGAATCCCTCCCCTTGGAAATTCCCAGTCGGCTTTGAGATAATCGGCATCGGCCAGCTTTCTGAATCTTTATTAGTTTCTGTATTTAGTCTTCTTTTAAAGCTTCTCACCCATCAATATCTTCTCCCTGGAATTTCCTCCTGATTTCCTAGGCCCCACCATATGACCTTTCCCTCCTGTGGATGATTCCTTACTTTGAACTTTTTCATAGAGGCCTCTTTTTATAACAAATATATTTAAAATTTCCAATTAACAAGCAGTTATTTTTTCTTCCTCCCACATCCCCTGCCATTAAAAAAAAGATAAACAAAACACTTATAATGAATATGCATAGTCCAACAAAACAGATTCCAAATTTGGCCATGTTTAAAAAACTCCTTCCAGCCCTTCCCCCAAACCAGACCCCAAGTGGCTCTTGGCAAGAGATCCCTGGAGAGGACCTCATCCCACTGAAGAGGCAGCCCACTCGGATAATGAGAACACGTGAACCCTACCAGACCCAGCTGGGTTTTCTCTCCATGTCCACCTAACTGTGCTGCTTTTGGACTTTTCCACCATACACTGCATGAGTGATTTCCTCAGCACTCTTCTGTCCTCTTTTCTCAGATTATGAAGGGCTCTCAACACCAAACAGAGGAGTTTGCATTTTCTCTGGAATATACCAGAGAACCATTGAAGATTCTTGAGTGGAGAAGTGACTTCATCAGATCTGTGCTTTCCAAATATTAATGTAGCAGGTCTATGTAGGATAGCTTGGAGAGGGATGTAGGGAGGCCATTTAAAAGACTATTGTAGGGCAGCTAGGTGGTGCAGTGGATAAAGCACTGGTCCTGGATTCAGGAGGACCCGAGTTCAAATAAATCTGGATTCAGACACTTGACACTTACTAGCTGTGTGACCCTGGGCAAATCACTTAACTCTCATTGCCCCACAAAAAAAAATACTATTGTACCAGTCCAAGGTCTGAAGTACGGTGGTAGCTATCTGAGTGCTGAGAAGGGGACATATGTGGAGGTAGAATGGCCATCTATGACAGCTGATTCATGGGGAAGGGTGGTGAGGGAAAGGGTTAGGACAAAGACCCCAAAACTTTACACCCAGGTGGCATAATAGAGGAAGGAGGAACAAGTTTAGGGAGGAAAAAATCCATTCTCCTTTGCATCTGTTAAGTCTGAGAGGGATGGCTAGCTAAGTAGATTTGGGAATCATTTACCTAGAGAGGATAATTGAATCCATGGAAGCCAATGAGGCTATCCAGAAAAAAATTATAAAAAGAGAAGAAAAGGCCCAGGAGTTAGCCCTGGCCCACACTCGTACATACACGGGGAGTAAGGCATGAATGGGTGTCCACCAAAGGAGACTAGGAGAGGTCCCCATCTTTTCTTTTGACCAATGAAGTACCAAGAGAAATCAATGTCATGAGACCCCAAGCACCTAAGGTGTACGTATGTGTGTGTGTGTGTGGGGGGGGGGGAATGGTCAAACTCCCTTTACTAGAGCAGGTGAGCACTTGCTTTTTAATTTCTAGTCTTGGGGAGTTGCTTGGTTGTGCCACAAGGTTCAGTGACTGGCCCAGGGTCACATGTACAGCAAGTGGCAGAGTCACTCATGAGCTCGTCTTCCTGGCCCCAAGGTCAGATCTCCAGCCACCCCTTCAAGCTGCTTCTTACCAGTCAGACTCATACCCTCTCAAAATCTCCTTCTATACCATACCCCAACCTGGACATCTAGCATCTGCGGGAAGACTTTAGGGATGGAGAACCTGCTGCTTCCCAAGGCAAGCCATTCTGCTTTTGTAGAGTTCTAACCATTCTTCCTTATATCAAGTCTCAATTTGCTTCTCTGTTGATATCACTCATTTCCCAGGGTCCTTTTCTCAGGGACAAAGTGGAACACATATAATCCCTCTTCCATATGAAGGCCCTTCAAATACCTGAATTATATTCATTCTCCTTCTGAGCTTTCTCCAGGATAAATAGTCTCATTTTCTCCTACTAGGTCTCTTGTGTGCATCCCTGTAGGCTCTTCAACCTCTTCGTTGCCTTTCTTTGGACACCCTCCAGCATATCAATATCCCTCCTAAACTGTGGCATCTAGAACCAAACCCAGTATTCCAGATGGGGTCTTAACAGAGCAGAGGAGAGTGGAAGAATCAGCCCCCAATGTCAGGCAGTCTTCCCTCTTTCTCTGCTCATAGCCAACGAGTCCCTAAATCTTGCTGTTTGTATCTCTACATCTCTCATGTTTGCCCCTTTCTCTCTAGTTCCAAACTTCCCCTTCTTTTACTGGAAATGTTGCAGTAGGCTCCCGTGTGGCCCTTCTGCTCCAAGCTTCTTCTTCTTGGACTTAGTTCTAGACAGAGTTGCCACTGATGCATAGACCTGACCATATCACTCCTAAAAAATGCTTGGTGACTCCACTCCCTGCTTCCTCCAGTATAAAATACAAACTACTCAATTTAAAACCTTTTCTCATTTGGGTCCAGACTGTCTTTCCAACCAAGGCTGTGCCGTAACTCTTCCTGAACTTCAGCATTCTCTCTCAAGTCTTTGTGCCTCCATGCTTGGAAAGCAAACCCCCCTCACCTTCCTCTCAAATCTTAAACTTCTTTGGAGACTTAATGAACTATGGGCCCTCTATCCTGAGCCCTCTTCCATCTTGTGATCTTCCCTCCCGTGGTTTCCAATCTCCTCTCTATGCAGACGACTCCCAGATCTATACATACCACCCTAGTCTCTTCCCTGAACTCCCATCCCACAAGTTAATTCCCCCGATGATAGAAGTTTGGTGACATGTCTCCCGCCCCTGCCCCCACAACTGCAGCCCCTCCGGGTGAGGGGGCTCAGAGGATTACTTCAGTGGCTCCATGCCACCAGACCCCTTGAATATGTTTATCTTCCTTTCACTGGCTTGGGGAAGGATTGTTTAGAACATCCTTCAGCGACTTCTGCTCCAGCTGAGAATGCTGGATGGGAACGGCTGGGTTTTGTTGTTCTCAGGACGGTGTGACTGATCTGGGCTCTTCCTGCAGACATTACAGCCATCGTCCATATACATTTACCATCAGACCATGGGGCTGTTACCGAATCAGGTCAGCCAGGCACTTGGAGCACATTATCTCCTTTCTAATGCACAAGGACCCCGTGAAATAGTGACTGTCAAGATTATTATCTCTGTTTTGCAGAGGGGGAAGTGAGACACAGCAAAGGTGGGAGGGCTTCCCCTCTTCACACAGCTAGCGGTGTCCTTGATTCCCAAGCTCAGCCTTCTACCCATTAGGGTGCACTGTGTCTATACCAGACTTCATCAGAGCAATGAATGAAAAACTTCTTATTTATTAAGTGCTTGCTATGTGCTATGCACTTGAGATAAAAAAGAGAAAAAGAAAATAGTATCTACTCTCAAAGGACTTACAGTCTAAGTGGGGAAAACAAGACATAGGGGACCTTTCAGTTCCTAGGTAGATAGAAAGGTCTGGTCCCATTATCGGTCCCTCTATAATTCTTCCCTTGGTGATCTCATCAGTTCCCATAGATCTAATTATCATCTCAGTACAATTGATTCTCAAATCTACTTACTCAACCCAGCCCTAATCTCTCTGCTCTTTCATTTGCTAGATGTCCAGTAACAACAAACTCATTATCTCCCCCCCTCACCCTCCCTACTTTCAAACTTCCCTCTTATTGTTTTTTATTGTATTCTTTTACCTTCTTTTCTTTTCTTTTTTACAGTAGAATAGTATTACAGAATAATCCCTCCCCTCCCCTCCCCGCTCCTCCCTCCCCAAGGCAGCAAATAATCTGATATGGGCCATACATGTATGATCATGCAAAACATCACCATACTTGTCACTCTGTACAAACAAATTTAATCATAAAAAAGTAATAAAGTAACAACTAGCGTGCTTCAGTCTGTTCCATTAATATCAGTTCTTTGGAGATAGTATGTTTCATCAATAGTCCTTTGGGATCGTCTTGGATCATTGTATTGTTGAGAATAGTTAAGTCATTCCCAGT